>NC_056069.1:4848484-5151515 GCF_016772045.2 Ovis aries
CAGCCGGGTGATCCCGTTTTCTATATATGGAAGCATGGAAAAGCATGGACTCTGTGGGAGTGGGGGCTGAGACTCAGTCTGTCAATTCTGGACACATGTCCTTTAGGATTCTCACTGGAGATGTTAAATTGGAAGTTGAGGGGGTGCTTCTGGAGCTCGTTAGAGAGCCCTGGGCTGGAGATATAAATGTGGGAGTCATTTGTAAACAGGTGATGGCTGTCGTAGGTCTGTGTCAGCGCCCCTCAAAGTGGGGTCCCCAAGTTCCAACAGCATGGATGGACCCAGATGGTTGGTCAGAAAGAGAAAGACAGACCCTGTATGATCTCGCTTCTATGCAGAATCTAAAATATGACCCAAACTTACCTACAAAACCGAAGCAGACTCACAGACATAAAACAGACTTGGGCTTGCCGAGGGGGAGGGGTGGACTGGGAGTTTAGGGTTAGCAGTGAAAACTGTTACAGATAGAATGGATAAACAGCAAGGCCCTACTGGATAGCACAGAACTATATCCAATATCCTGTGATTAAAGCATAATGGAAGAGGATATGAAAAAGAATGTGTATATGGATAACTGAGTCACTTTGCGATGCAGCAGAAATTAATACAACATTGTTAATCAACTGTATGTCAATAAATAAATAAAGTGGGCCCCCCAGCAAGAGCAGTAGCCTCACCCGGAACCTGTCAGGAATGCAGATTCTCAGGCCCCACATCAGACCTACGGAATCTGTGTTGTAACAAGCCCTCCAGGGAGTCCTGATGCCACTCATGTTTGAGAATTGTTGGTCTAAGCTAGATTACCTAGGGAGAGGTGTGGAGTGTTCTAAACCTGGGCTCCACAGATGCCCCAGGAATGCAGATCAAATTCAAGGAGTCTGTGAACCTGGATGGGAGGAAAAAATGACACGTTTGGTTTCATAAGTGCTAAGCTCCGATTCGGCGCTCTCTCCTGTGCTGAACGTAGGCAGTAAGCCACAGTAGCATTAGCAGCACCTGTGACCTTGTCACCAATAGAAATTACAATGTATATATCGCTTTAAAATTGCCACAGATCATTTTGAGATGCTGTTGACACTCATCACAGTTTTGAAATTACAGTCATTAGTTGGCCTGCGACCGGGTCTTGTTATTTGCTGCATTAATAAAGAGGCATGTGCAAATGTTTGATCTATTTTGTTACTGTTTAAAATATTATTTCTCTACTCTGTGATTCTGTATGTTTTATGCATTTGAAACACTTGAAGCAATTAAAATGAAGGTGTTGGCAGACTGACAAAGGGTCCATGGTACCAAAAATATAAGAACCTAAATCTTGATAAGGACGCAGTCTGAGGGCCGACTTCTGGTGCCCACCAGCGTTTAGAAGTGGGCAGGAAAGGCAGAAGGAGCAGCCAGATAGGTAGGAGGAGACCAGGGCTGAGTGGGCCCTGGAGTCTGGAACGGAACATAATCAAAGAGGAAGGCTGGTGCTCCAAGGACGGGGTGGACCGCTGACCCACGTGCTGCAGGGAAAGCCCCCCGCGTGACAGAGAACAGGTCCACTGCACAGCAGAGTTCTCGGGATGCTGGCCGCAGTGGGGGATGGGCCTCGGAGATGAGGGAAGGCCAGTGCGTGCACAGCCAGGGAGGTGGGTGCGTGAGTGGTGGGCCAGGCTCTTGCTCCGCCTCCAGTGCCCTCTCTCTGCCCCCCTCTCTGCCCGCAGAGCTGCTGCTCCCTCACAGGTCTTGACATGGGTCCCTCGGGGCACCCTCCCTCCCCTTCCTCCACCCTCATGGTCCGTATGTTGCTCCAGTCCTCTTCACATTCTAACTTCTTTGGACCATTGCTTCCCCTTCCCCCTGCTCATTTGTTCATGCATCCTGCTCTCGAGAGTGCCTGCTGTGTGCCTGGCCCCACGTTCGGCACTGGGGTGCGGTGCTGAGAGAAGCGACCGAGGCCCCTGCTCTTGGTGGCACTTACGGTCTGTTACGGGGTGACAGGTAAACCCTCAAGCCAGTGTGTAATTTCATGAAGCGGCTGGGGAGAGAGTAAGTGAGTGTTATGGTGGAGGAGACCCACTGAGACGGAGAAGGCCTATCTGTGGGGTGGAAAGATGGTTGAAGATGAACGGACCATACACACGCACCTCCCTCTTGTGGAGGTCTTCCTGGCGAGGGGTGTGATCACGTGGGTTAAGCAGATATGGACACCCCAGATGGTGAGCAGGAGGCGCCCGGGAGAGACAGGAGGACCACCTGGGAAACAGCCCAGGGCCACACTCTACCCAGTGTGGCAGCCATGCCAAGGCTACAGGCGGCTCCCCTCAGCAGGCTCTGATGGGTGTCCTGCTGGCTCTGGCTGAATGAGAACTTGCTCTCTGGGGTCAGACAGACCTGTGGTTGAGAATCCTAGCAAGGACATTCACTGGTTAAAAGCCTAAGCAATTTTAGCCTCTCGGAGCCTCAGTTTCCTCGTCTGTAAGATGGAGATAGTGATACTGCCCTCACAGCTTGTGAGACGTGAACAAATTAAAGTCTGTGAAGTGCATGTCGCAGTGGGGACAGGACAAGTCTTGCTGCCCTTCCCCAGCTGGCCTTATCTCCTGTCAGTGGGGCATCCGTGATCTCATCAGCTGGTACCTGCCAGCACTCCAGTGCAAGTGTGCTCACGAGGAGTGCAGGGACGACGTCCAAGAAGTGGGTTTTCTCTGGTCAAGGAGGGCTGGGATTCTAGAACAGGGTCACACCAGCCCTCATCTCTTGGCGGCCGCTTATTGGGTTCTCACCTGGCCCTTCCCCACTGTTAGCTTATTCAGTCCTTGCAACAGTGTGTAGGAAACAGGCGCAGGGTATTACGTGACCTGCTGAAGGGCCAGGAGCCAGGATCTTTTGCCAGGCCACCTGGCAGCAGGCTCCCTGCTCTGTCCCCGCACCCCTGCTCACTGTGGCTTCAGGCCAGCATCTCGGTCACAGCTCAGGCCAGCCTCCTGTGCAGGGTTAAGGGCTTGTGCCTCCCTGGAGCGCCCCGTCGAGGGGTGCTTTGATAGGAAAGGCAGCTGTGAAGACGGTGAGGTCTGCAGCCCCCCCCGCCCCCCATCTCCCAGCAGCAGGCTCACACGTGCCCCATGGCCCCCTTATCCACTCATCAGGAGGTCAGCCAGATCCCAGCGTGCGCCTGTTTCAAGCAGCCCCCAGCCGCGCGGACTCCTTGCTTAATCACCCAGCCCCCCAGGAGGAGGACAGGATGGGCCAACCCAGCTCCATCTATATGTTTTTGAACGCCCATCAGAGACACTGACGTCGGTTCCTAAGTCACAGCTCTAAAAGCGTCGTCTCTGCTTTCTTCAGCCCAGCGTGTGCTGGCATGAGTCAGCCACCTGTGATGGATTCCGTGCCGAGGGGGAGTGGGTCACTGAGTCACAGCCCTGCGGGGCAGCGGCGGGTGGCAGATGTGCGGAGCCAGCCTCCTTGACTCACTTGACTCTGGCCGCATGAGGCCCAGGCTCCAAGCCCAGTTCCGAACCCTGCTCACGGCCTTGTCCGCAGGGGGCCCCATGTCACTGCCTAGAAAAACTCAGAAGGACGCACACCGGATGCTGTCAGCTTCTTACTTCTGGGGGCAGCAGGCAATGGGACTTTAGTTCTAATTTTATCACGTGACATTGTTCATAGTGAAAAATATATTTCCTGGTGGCTCAGACAGTCAAGAATCCACCTGCAATGCAGGAGACCCAGGTTAGATCCCTGGGTTGGGGAGCTCCCCTGGGGAAGGAAATGCCTGCCCACTCCAGTATTCTTGCCTGGAGAATTCCATGAACAGAGGAGCATAGCAGGCTACCGTGGATAGAGTCGCAGAGAGTCGAACACAACTGAGCGACTTTCACATCTAGATATTATTTATTTAACTAGCAATGAAGGTTAAATTACTTTCAGAATGCAGTAGGATTTCCACCCTGCACATATACACTTTTTCCCTCTTCCAGAAGGGTTGTTTTCTCTCGGCTCGAATGTGTTTGTGCCGTGAAGCCAGCCCGGTAACACCTGCCATCAGTTGTGTATTCCTCATCTCATTTAACCCTCCCACAACCCTTTGTGGTCATTATTCCCATTTTCCTGATGGGGAAACCGAGGCACAGGGTAGTGGGTACTGAGCTTGCCCAGGGGCCTCCAGCTGGGAAGTGAGGCCAGACCAGAACCTGTGTGTGGCCCTTGGCTGCTGCCCTACCGTCGGGCCCCTGAAATGGGCAGCGCTGTCCCGCCAGGGAGATCTTGCCAAGTTGTTGTTCCTGTTCCCCCCCAGCCAGGCCCAGCAGGTTGCCCCCTCCTCCGAGCAGCCCAGGGCACACTTGACTGCAACTCACTGAGGCCAGGCCATGCTCTGTTGACCTGGTACCTCTCCCATCAGTCCAGAGCTCAAGTCCCAGTGAAGACGAATATTGCTGCAGGAAGCCCACAGCTTTATGCTGGAGACAGGTGTGCTTATCAAATAAGTGGACTTTGATGGACTGGTGGGCTGGTGGACGCTAAGCCACAGGCCATATTCCTTCCTCCAGTGCAGCTTTTTCAGGTTTTGTTGAGCTGGAATGAAATAAAGCCTGAGTTTTCAGGGTGGCGTGCAGGGCCTTTGCCAAGCAGCGCCCCCCATGGCTCTTTGTCTCCTGCCGCAGCTGCTGCCTCAGGTCTCTGAGGGTTCATTCATACCCAGCTCTTCTTGTTCCTCACACGTGCCTCCGACCCGGCAGCTTCTGACCTCCATACCTGTTCACGCCAGCCCCTCTGCCCAGATGCCCTTCCCCCTTGTTCCTGACTCAGCTTCAGAGCTTAGCACTGGGTCTTCTTTTCCCTGAGAACACCCCCAGATGAGCTGGGGGCCCTCCACCATCGCTCCCACAGTCTTTGCTTCCCTCTGGACCAGTGTGGTCAGGCAGCCATATTTTCTGTCCCGAGTCTGTGTCACAGCAGGCCAAGGGCTCATCCAGGGCCAGGCTCTCATCTGGGTCATCTCCCTGAGCCTGGCACCTCCCGAAGGACTGGCACCTCCTGAAGGGCTGCCTCCAGATGGCATCAGCCCAGGGCTGCTGAGGTCAGTCGCCCCAGTTTTGACATGTGACAATAGCAAGTTTCTTCACTGCTCTGAGCCTCGGTTTCCTTTCCTGTAAAACAGAAGTTGTTGTTCAGTCCCTCAGCCATGTCCGACTCTTTGCAACTCCAGGGACTGCAGCATGCCAGGCTTCCCTGTCCTTCACCATCTCCCGGAGTTTGCTCAAACTCGTGTCCATTGAGTCGGCGATACCATCCAACCACTTCATCCTGTCGCCCCCTTCTCCTGCCCTCAGGGTCTCCCTGCATCAGGATTTTTTCCAATGAGTTGGTTCATTACATCAGGCGGCCAAAGTATTGGAGCTTCAGCTTCAGCATCAGTCCTTCCAGTGAATATTCAGGAGTTACCGGGTGCCAAAGCCAAAAGTGCTATTTTAAGGATTAACGTCATTTATTCATTTTCATTCATTCAGTACATATTTATTAAGCACCTGCTCTGGGTCAGGTCTGGGGAATACAGCATCAAGTCAGGCACAAACCCCACCAGTGGAGGGTTTCTGTTCTCGTGGGGGGACACAGAGGAGGACAAGTTGAGGGCAAGGTGGCACGTGATGCTGAGTGTTTCAGCACTTCAGGGCCTTGGGGGATGGGTGGGGGGGGGTCCCGGAGCAGAGGCCAGAGGGCAAGCCATGTGAAGAGGGTTCCAGAAGGGGGCACAGCACAAAGGCCCAAGATGGTACCATACTGGCACTGTTCCGGGGCAGCAGGGAGGCCGGCGTGACCAGAGGGAGGAAGCAGAGCAGGACGCGAGGATGTGGCTTCACCTCGAGAACAGATGCCTTGGAGGGTCCTGAGCAGAGGCGTGCCGGGACCAAACCCAGGTTCAAAAGGTCCCCATTGGCCACTGTTGGGGAAGGGCCTGGGAGAGTGAAGGGTGGCAGCTGAGAACCCAGCAGGGACGCTGCCGCCGCATCCAATCCAGGAAGGCGGTGGAGGCTGGAGGGGTCAGATGCTGGGCATCTCGGGGGTGGAGCTGGCAGCATTTCCTGATGGGTGGGACGTCTGTGTGAGAGGAAGACAGGGCCAGGACGACAGCGAGGGCAGTGGTCTGAGCAGCGGAGGGGAGGGAGGCCCCAGGAGGCTCAGTACCGCTCACAGGCCGCGCTCTGCAGGGCCTCAGCACCAGAGGGGAAAGGGGGGCCCTGCGGTCTCGACTTCACGGGCCCCAGTCTGTGGTGATGCGGTAGCCGGGCTAGTGATGGTATTTGGGGTGTGAGGATGCTTCCTGAGTCTGTGCGCCTACCCCCCATGTGGGGAACAGCCAGGGATTGATGATGGGCGGCTTCCTCTCTGAGCCTCGGTCCTTCACCAGGCGCCCAGCTGGGCCCTTCACATGCCTCCTCCACCCACAGCCTGACAGCCCCCTCCAGTGGGTACTGTTAACACCCGCTTTCCACAGACAAGGAGTCTGAGGCTGAGAGAGAGCTGTGTCCCACAGCTGGGAAATGGCCAACCTGGGGTGCAAATCCAGATCCAGCCCAGGTGAGGCCCTGGGCTGCCCGCTGGCGCTGCCCGCTGGCGCTGCCAACCCAGCCCCTGAGCTCTCCATCTCTCCCCCAGGTCCCGGGCAACTTCCACGTGTCCACACACAGCGCCACAGCCCAGCCGCAGAACCCGGACATGACCCATGTCATCCACAAGCTCTCCTTTGGGGACACGCTGCAGGTGAGCGGGCCACAGCTGGTGTGGGTGCAGGTGGGCATCAGCGCCTCTTCCGTCCTGCTCGGGCACCGAGAGAGGCCCTCCAGAGGGGTCACGCCCTTCAGGCCTCTGCTCCACCAAACGCACCCCCGCCTTCCTTCCGAGCGTGGCTACCCTGTCCCCAACACTGCTCTCAGAGCCTCAGCTTGAGACTGGGGCCTGGGGAGGGGACCGACTTTCACGAGCAAGTCCTCAGTGCTGGCACTCTCTCTGTGCCAGGCTGGCCTCGGGAGGGAGGAGGGGGCACCGCATCTGACAGTGGGAGCTGGGCCCAGAGGAGCCACTTGTCCGGAGACCCCCAGCGGGTATCGGCCTGGAGTCCGGGGCCCTGTCCGCCGTGGTGTTGGTGCCCACGTCCGTTCAGGAGGCATGAAGGAAGTGTCCTGAGAGTCCTTGTGATTTTGATGGAAAAGGCCACATCCGGCCGGCCCGGCCCAACAGTTTCCTCCCCGGGACGGCAGACGCTGACCACCTGATCTCTGCTGGCCACGAGAAGGGAGCTATGCTGCCGGCTCTCAGCCCCCGGCACCGCAGGGCACCGCAGTGCTGATGGGGAGGGCTGCTCTGCCCTGCGGGACACGGGGGCGTCGAGGCTCAGAAGCGGACGTAACTGCTCCAGCCGCGGTGCTGATCTAGCTACCCCAGCTCCCGTCCCCAAGTCTGGCTTGATGAGAATCCCGTTTTGTGGGTCAGGTTGCTGCATTGATGCCTTCCAGGCACGGTGATGTGTGCACGGGGCCCAGGTTGGCACTTGAGCACATGCACGCACACCATTACTGCCCATGTGTACACACGTCTGCTCACATGAACAAACATACGCATCAGACACACACTGAAAGGTGGGCCCCGACACACATGTGCTCCTGCGTGCACCCTGAGCGCACACACTGAGCACACAGCACACACTCACGGCTTACACAACACACACACTGGGGCGTACAAGCGTTCTTATAGGCAGCCCCCAAACCAGAGCAGTCATCCCTGGACACACACATATACTCACCATTCAGAGATACACACACACATACACACACCACCCAGAGATACACACACATATACACACACCACCCAGAGATACACACACACTTACACACACCACCCAGAGATACACACACATATACACACACCACCCAGAGATACACACACACATACACACACCACCCAGAGATACACACACACCACCCAGAGATACACACACACACCACCCAAAGATACACACACATACACACACCACCCAGAGATACACACACACCACCCAGAGATACACACACACCACCCAGAGATACACACACACATACACACACCACCCAGAGATACACACACCACCCAGAGATACACACACCACCCAGAGATACACACACACATACACACACCACCCAGAGATACACACGCATACACAGACCACCCAGAGATACACACACACATACACACACCACCCAGAGATACACACACACATACACACACCACCCAGAGATACACACACACACCACCCAGAGATACACACGCATACACACACCACCCAGAGATACACACACCACCCAGAGATTCGCACACACATACACACCACCCAGAGATGCACACATACATACATACCACCCAGAGATACACACACACACACACACACCACCCAGAGATTCACACACACATACACACCACCCAGAGATACACACACACACACCACCCAGAGATTCACACACACACACACCACCCGGAGATACACACACACATACACACCACCCAGAGATACACACACACACACCACCCAGAGATACACACACACACCACCCAGAGATACACACACACACACATACACGACCCAGAGATTCACACACACATACACACTACCCAGAGATACACACACACACACACCACCCAGAGATTCACACACACACACACACCACCTAGAGATACACACACACATACACACCACCCAGAGATACACACACACACAGAGCACCCAGAGACACGCACACCCACACACCCAGACTGGAGCGTCTTACACACAGATCCACACGCACACGCGTGCCCCCACTGCCTGCCTCACACGTTCGTGCCACACAGGCTGAGGCTTACTGAATCCTGTGTGTGCTGAGCACCTTCCTTCACAAGCATCATCCTCCTTTACCCTCTCAGCAGCCCCAGAGATACTAGATGTTGTCCCAGAGAGGGCACAGCCTGGTGCAGAGCCCAGCTGTGAAGCCAGCTCTGCCCAGAGGCCACACCACGGGCCGCCTCCCGTGCGCCCTGTCTCACTTCTTCTCCCTCCACGTTGCTCCCGCTTCTTTCCTGACATTTTTGCCCCTCCATGTATCAAGCGCCACCTTCCCAGGCTCTTTGGAAGCCCCAGAGGTTTTCCTCTTGGAGGTGAGGCTTTGGAACCGCGGGCAAGGTCTCTCTGGGCCAGACTCGCTGTCCACACACTCTGGGAAGCACAGCCTGTCCTAGGACTGTGGACCCGGCCTGAAGGCGAATCACACAGGCTTCACACCCACAGCCTCCCATCTTTCTGTTCAAGGGACTGCTCTGCGCTGGCTTCCCCACCTGCCTTTCAGGGTTTGGATCCTGGCTTCACCACTTACAAGTTGTGTGACCATGGACAAATTATTTATTCTTGCTAAGCCTCAGTGATCTCATCTGTAAAATGGGAACAGTAATGGTACCTTCCTCATAGAATTGTAATGAAGATAAATTCATGCAGGTGAAGCTCTTGAACCGCTGCCTGGCTCAGAGTGAAATGAGCTGTGGCCTCACTCTGTACCAGGCCCTGCAGGGTGAGATGCCGTTGGTGTGCAGGGACTCCCATGGCCGTGGGGGAGACAGACGTGGCGTGCTCACTGTCCAGCAGAACAGGAGCTGACCAACTGCAGGCAGGTGGAGGGCCTGGGGCCCTTCATCTGTGGGCGCTGGGCAGCATCCCAGCTGCCTGTGCGACCCACCAGGTCAGCAGATCCTTCGCACGGCAGGGGATGTGGGCACTGTGAGCCTTGGTGTACACACGGGGATACCGAGGCCAGGGTCATGGCCCAGGGTCACGCAGCTCCCTGGAGGCGCCGCCAGAGTCCAAACCCCATCTTGGCAACTGACCACACTCCCTCGTGGGCGCTGTTGGCCCCTCAGCCTGCACTGCACCGTGTGCTTTCTCACTGGGGACCAGTGTTCAGATGAAGCCTGGTTGAACCATCACAAAAACCCCTCAAGGATGCCGAGTGGCATTTATTTTTCCTGAGGAGGAAACAGGGTCAGAGGGGTTCAGTAACCTGCCCAGGGGCACACAGCTTGAAAACTAGGTATGTCTGACCCCAGGCCTTCCTTGACTATGCCTCGAGAATTATGGATTCATCAGACCCCCTCAAAATGTCCGCTCTGCTCCAGGCTTTGCCTGAGGCCCTGGGGTAACAGCAGTGGATTCTTGCCCTCAAGTGAAGAAGAGCCTAAGTGTAAATAAATGCCATTACAAGAGATAAGAGGGGCATAAGATTCTGGGCAGTGACATGGAGATAAAGGCAGGGTACTCCCCAGCTTGGAAAGTCAGGGCGGGCTTCCCTGAGGAGGTGACATCCGAGATGACATCTAAGCCAAGCACTGAAGGGTGAGAAGGATTTGGCCAAGCTCAGGACAGGGAAGTCTCATGGGCAGGGGGCATCTTGCATGTCACCCCTCTCCTAGAGCACCCTATGGCACATCCAATCAGTCGTTTTCATATAAAAGACCCTCAAGATCAGTTTCAGAAAAAAAAAAAAAAAAAGTGGGCCAGCAAGTGTCCATGACATCAGAACGGTGTTCTGTGCCTGAGATGCCGGAGGCTCATCAGCGTCAGTGCAGAGGGCTCAAAAGTGTCACCTGGAGCGGGGAGCAGGGAGCTGGGTTTTAGGTAGAGCGAGAGACCCACATTAGATTTAGGAAGGTGGGGTCTGACGTGGGCAGGTGGCTGTCATAGGAAGAGCACCCACCTGCCTTGTGGAAGGTGAGGCGAGGCTTCAGGTGGGGAGATGAGGAAAGGGCTGCAGCCAAGCCCAGGGGACAGGAGGAGAGAGGGGAGGGACGTGGAGGGGCAGGGGCGATCTTGCATTGCCGTCTGCTGCTGCAGGACACAAGGGCGGTAATCGCCTTCTACTTGCTTCTTATGGTGGAAATAGGATTTTTTTAACATGTAAAATACTTAGCTGAGGATTTATCTACCCATTCATCATCCATCATCCATTCAACAAATATTTATTGAGCCCCTACTATGTGCTGGGTGTTCCACACATTGGTGAGGATGAGCCTGGTCCCTGCCTGTATGGAGTGTTGAATAGTCTAGAGAGGAGGACAGAAATTAATCAAATAATCATACAAATGAATGTCAGATACAAACGTGACACGCGACGGTGTGAGGGAACATTCTAGCACTCTGGCCTCCACAGCCGCTGTCCTGGGGTTAGAACCGATGTCGTTAGTTGGTCTCCAGGCACAAGGGACATGCTTTCCCTTGGCCTTGTTGAGAGTGTGCAGCTCTGTCCAGTGCTTGATAGATATCAGTGGCCTGAGGCTGGGATCAGGGGGCGGGTCCCCCACTGTCCCTGAGTGGCCCTTCCATAGGAGCCTGTCCCCTCTGCCCTCTATGACCTCTTCCCTCCCCACCCCTCATCCCATTCCTCTCTAGGGCAAGTAAGCTCTGGTTCTCAGTCTCCAGGCTTACGTGTTTGCGTGCTCTGCCTGCCTGGTTAACTTCCCACTTTCCTACAAATCCTGCTGTGACTTCCCCCAGGAAGCCCTCCAGGAGGCCTACCCCACCCACCCCTGTTAAGAATGCCCATGAGGACAGATTCCATGTACTGGGCAGGCTTTGTCCTGCTTTCAGTTTTCCTGGAGGCTGACCTGGTTTCCCATTGGCCTCAGAGGAGAGTAGGAGGTGCCCTTCAGCCCCTGGCAGGGGGGACACAGCCAGGCCAGCCGCCAAGAGGAGGCATGTCTTCACAACTCCTGTGTGTTTCCCACCGCAGACAGGGTGGGAGCCCACAGCCCTGGGCCCTCTCTCAGAGGGAGGTGGGGTCTCAAGAGGAGTGTACTGGGACCCACCTCTGCCCTTGCCTGAGTTTCCCATCTGCCTCCATGCTTGAGCCTTGGCTTGACCCTGAGCTGGACTCAGCCACTTCTCAGCTGCAGAACACTGGACAGAGTTCAGCGCTTCTCCAACCCTTGGTTTGCTCCTATAATGAGCCCGTGGTCCATCCTTAAAGGCATTAAATGAGACGACCCTCAGGACCCAGGACTGAGTGTCTCGCAGCAAGGGCTTGGAAGCAAGCTCATGCCTCCTCTGTGCCTCGTGCCCCAGGACTTTCCGAGACAGACCATGCTGGGTGCCCGTTTTACACGCGGGCAAGGTCTCTAGACCAGCTGGCATCTAGCCGCTCCCCCTCCCCAGGCCCGAGCCTAGAGGTGGCGGCATCTTGGGGTCAGTCCTCACTGTGCTTCTCCGCAGGTCCACAACGTCCACGGCGCTTTCAACGCTCTCGGGGGAGCAGACAGACTCACCTCCAACCGTATGTACCGCGCCCCCGCCCCGGGAACAGCTTTCTGCCCGAGCTCCCCAGGGCAGCGGGGAAAGAAGCGGGATGGAGGGAACGTTGGCCAAGCCCTTGGTGTGAGCCTCGTGGCTCACGCTTCATTCCCCCGGTTGGCCTGTGAGGACGCGGAATTACCCCATCTTACTGAGAAGGGAGGAGAGTGACTTGGCGGGGCTGATGGGGGAGGGCAGGGGAGGACTTGGCAGCCGAGACATACCATCCGCGCTCTGTGAGCACCTGGCCGCCTTGTTATTGTTGCCATTTCATAATATATTGTTGTCACATAATTGTTGTTGGTTGAGATAATCGCCCGAGATCCCCCAGGGAGTGCTGACACAGCCAGAGTTCGTCCTGGCTCCAGGCGGCACCGTGAGAACGCGGCTTTGGGGCCCTCAGCCTGGCCTCCTGGGCAGCCGCCCACCCCACTCCTCCTCCCGCTCTGGCCCCTCCCGGAGCCCCCTCCCTCCCAGGCTCCCTGGCACCTTGGCGCAGATTAAAGAGTGTGCCACGTCTTTGCACACCAACAGACGAGCACACACACACCCCCCTACACATGTGTGTGCACACCCATGGGGCCTTGCCCAGAACGGGCCTGGGAGGCCTGTCTGCTTATGTGGGTCTACCCACTGGGTCCTGCGAGACACGTTACCGGGACTGTTCTCATCTCCCCTGAGCACAGCTTTTCACCCGTATGTCTTTAATCATTTCTTGAGGTACATTTACAGGCAGACCTCAGAGATACTGTAAGTTTGGTTCCCAGTTAAACCAGTGAACTGAAGATTGCTATAGAGCAGGCCACATGAATTTTTTGGTTTACCAGTGCATAGAAAAGTTACATTAAAAAAAAAAAAAAGGAAAGTTACATTTACCATACACTGCAGTCTGTTAAGCGTGCAGTAGCATTGTGTCTTCAAAAATAATGTAAATACCTTAGTTTAAAAATATTGCCAACAAGTGTATCACCTGATAACACAGGGTTGCCACAAACCTTCAGATTTGTTTAAAAAACAAAAAAGCACTATTTTTGAAGCACAATAAAGCAGAGCAATAAAATGAGGTGTGCCTGTACCCGCTGCCAAACCAAGCATGGAACTGGGATAATCCAAGCAAAAGAGAACTTCCCTCCATGACCCGCCCAACAAATCAAGCTTCTCATTTCTCCGTGACACTGGGCCTCCCCGTCCATGGGCAGAAGTCATTTTTCCCAGCATGGATCACGGTTGACTTTCTGGTGTTTGCACCTGGCATTGTACTGTGACCGCAGTTCGTGTAGTTTTCCCACTGGTCAGGGACACGGCTGGCCATCTAGCAGCTCCACGGTGGTCTATCTTGGACTGTCTTTTCATGGAAAACGTCTATTGTTTCTACCACAGTAATGCCCCTGATATTTACGGGATTTGCTTTACGGGCTTTGCACTGCTTCCCGACTGGGTCCATGCCCACTCGTGCCACCTCCAGCAGCGTGTCAGTATATACCTGTACTGGTATTTCTGGGTTTCGTGCAGATGTCTGGTTATAATAGAGGGATGATTCTTCATATGGTGGGGTCGTCATTGTGGTTCTGCATGGAGGCAGCCCCCAAAGGGCCTGTCCGACCCCACTTGCAGTTAGCCTGGACCCCTCAGCCACCCAATTTTGGAGGAAGATCAGGCTAGGAAAGGTATGCGAGCCCATGGAGGGTGTGGGCAGGAAGCCGCTCCTCCTCCTGGGCTCCTGATGAAAGCAGGGGCGGGACCCCCGGGGTCCATCAGGCTCTCGTTTCCTCATTTCCCAAGCCCGGTCCCTAGCCACCCACCAGGTGTTACTCTGCTCCCACGTCGCTGTGGGGGCTCCTTGTTATCGTTCAGGTCTCAGCTCAAATGCCACCACCTCAGAGAGAGCCTCTCTGACCACCTGTGTACAGGAGCCACCACGCCTGGCAGCACACAGCTCTCTGTCCCGAGCGCAGACCACTGTGTGGAAGACGCTGGAGAGGGACTCTGTTGATGATCCAGCTGTGATGATGATGGCATTGTGGTGGCTTTCTTTGAAAGTGTCTCTGTCTTTTAGAGTGACATCATGAAAGTATATGTGGAGGAACTGGTGTGAGGTCTAGGGTTTGCTTCCAAATAAAATGGGGGGAGAGGAGCAGTGGGATAGAGATGACGCAGAACTGGACATGTGCTGTTCATGGCTGAAGCTGGGAGTGGGCGGGTTCCTGGAGGTTCCCCCTGTGCCTCCCTGTGATTTATGGCTGGGTTTTTACAAAGATGTTTAGGGGGAGGGAGGGGGCCAACAGGGCATGGGGTGTGCCTGGATCAGGTTGGAGCTGGCAGTCCCGAGGAGGGGTCCTCTGACCAGGAGCCCATGCGGGTGGGATCAGGTGCAGGGTCTCCAGTGGACATTAGGCAAATTACACCAAAGACCTTAAAACTGGTCACTGCCATTGGTCATCAGTTCTACTCATAGGAGAGTAAGCTAAGGAAACTAGAGCATGCAAGGCTTTAGGAAAATAGTGGTCGTTAGATCATTGTTTATAAGAGTGAAAATGAGCCACAACGTTGGTGCCTGGCCCCAGGGGCCTGGTTGAGCACATCGTACGTGGTCTTCCCTGGGAGATGCGTGCAGCCGTGACGGTGATGCGTCAGAACCTACTGGTGTTCGGGCAGCAAGAGGTCCTTGAGCTCCTTCTACGTGGCAGGCGTTGCTCGAGGGGATATGGCGATGGATAAAACAAGGCGGTAGACCTTATGCTGTGTCCTAGGCTTGTCACAATGGCAGCGGTCTTCAGTTCTCAGAAGAAGGTTCTGTATGATCCGATTTTGTATTTATGTTTAGGGAAACGTAAATATATGTATAAACAGAAGTCTGGCAGTTTGTACGTGAGAGTACGAATGTATGATTTTCTGGGCAGGGTGGCTTTGTCGGTGATTTTTTTTTTTTTTTCTTTACGATCATCTGTGTTTTGTACAGGCTGAACAGAACTATTACAGCTATGATTTTCATAGGGCATTTTTATTCTCATCCCTTCAGATGTTTTTCAGGGGCGATGGGGATTTGGAGCATGGTGTTTCAGATGTCGTGCGGGGGCTCCTGGTTTAAAATGCAAAGCCTGAGCCCCACCCCAGCCTCAGTGCACAGAACCTTCAGGGGTGAGGCCCAGGTGTCTGCCTATTAAATTCTGGGTGGCCCTAGTGCTCTGGACAGTCTCAGTGCCAGTGGGGTTGAGCAGAGGGATGTTGGGGTCTTCATGGGCTTAGCCTGAGACCACAGAGCTTTTCCCAGAGTTTTAGAGGAGTCAGGTCTCCAGACAGTTCAAGAAGCACTGCCGTTTCCTTACTAAGATGTCATATTGGCAGGGAGGGGCTGTGAGCACCATCCCCATTCTCTACCCATTTGCAGAAGATAAGCCGGAGGGCTCCGGACTGACTGAGCCAGGAGACCAGGATTAGAGCCCACAAACCTAAATCTCTGTATTTGTTTCACCTGCATGGGCCCTGACCCGAGATTCTAGAAGGCAGCAGTAGAGGGGTCGCTGAGCTTCTCCTCACATCCCAGAAGGCCCAAGGGAATGTCATTTTTCCCGGATGGTATTTAGCGGCTCCGGGCCAGCATTCTCTCAGCCTGGTGTTTGATTCCGGTTACCTCATGCTTATCAGAAGCTGATTCATCTCTTCTCCCATTCATGGGTCTGACCAGCTTTCCATCCATTCATTCGTTCAGTAGGCATTTGCCAGTGTCCAGTTCGTCCCAGGCCCTGCGCAGGGTTCTAGGGACACCAAGATGAGGAAGGCTTAGCCCTCCACGGCCTCGCTCATCCAGCGGGGATGGCGTGAGAGTCTTCATGAGACAGGACACAGGGCCAGATGGAGGAAGAACTCATCTCTCGTTAATTGAAAATGGAGAAAGAAATTAATCAGTAATCTGTAAATGCAGTTCTTCTGGTTGGTGGCTTTTTCTTTTTTAAAATCTTGAACTGTTTTGTTTCAAAAGTAACAAGTATTCAAACCAGACAAGAATGTGTACAGTGACATGTGATTTTTATCAAATCCCGCCTCCCCCGCCCCAAGGGTAAAACTGCTTGTAGTTTCTTAGGTATCTTCTCAGAAAATTCTTCTATGTATTCACGCATGTAGAGGAGTGAATCTTCTTGCTTAGCCATCCTCCCTGGGAGTCTTTTCACTTAACAATAACCCCCTGGAGAGTGGCCTTTCCCAGCACCCCCCTCTTCAGCAGTTGCCCTTTGGTGGACATTTGGACTGTTCTAGAATCTAGTATCCATGTCCAGTGCAGGAGTGCAGATCCTGGCAGATGGAATCTTGCAATTCCTGGTGCCCAAAGGGAGAAACGAACAGGGGTTGTTTGCTGAAATCGTGCAGTCCCCTCTGACCCCTTCTCCTGCCCCACCCCATCTCAGTACAGCTCCAAGCTCCAAGGTTTAGGGTTGAAATGATGTGAAAAGGCCTGCTGGCCGGGCATTGCCCTTCACCCTGCCTCATGCTGCTGAGTCTTTCCCACAGCCCTCGCCTCCCACGACTACATCCTGAAAATCGTGCCCACCGTTTACGAAGACAAGAGCGGCAAGCAGCGGTACTCCTACCAGTACACCGTGGCCAACAAGGTACGCGGGCGGCAGCTGCGTGCGGTTGCGCCCTCTGCTGGCCGAAAGCAGAGGTCGGGCGTGATTTCCTCTGATTTCCTTTCAAGGGGCCTTTCCTGAAGGGGTCATTTGCCCTGGGTAAAGAGGGGAGACAAGTCTCAGAGTCAAGGGGAGGAAATCTAACTGGGAGATAGGGTGTGATCTGGTTGAGAAAGGGCAGGCAGGTAGCCTTTCCCAAAGATCTAGGGTTTGCAGACATCACAGCCGTGTATCTGGCTCTGGTCCTTCAGACATGGGACCCTGATTGGTTAGCACACAACAGATACTCTGGCTCACGGGGCACAAGCTCTTTATCCAGAATCGTGAGGCTCTTGAATTACACCAGATGGCTGTTGGTTAACTGGTATGTCTCAGGACCCCAACACTCCATGTCGTGGGGAAGTGGGCGGGCCTTGGTGAGAAGCAAAGGTTAGTCAGAGCCCTCAGAACAGGGTGACTGTCAGTGGTTTCAAGCCAAGACAGCCTCAGCTTCCCCGGAGGTCACCCTGCCATGGGACATGCGTGCTTGAAGCCCGTTGGTTGAAGTATCTCCAAAAGACCCTTTACACTAGGTCCCTCCCTCTTTTTTTTTTTTCCTGTTCCAGAACCACCCAAACCGCTTAAAGTGATATATTGTTTGGCGCTAATAATAATAATAGTAAGAATGAAAGTGAAAGTATAGTCACTCAGTCCTGTCAGACTCTTTGAGATCCCATGGACTGTAGCCCACCAGGCCTCTCTGTCCATGGGATTCTCCAGGCAAGAATACTGGAGTGGGTAGCCATCCCTTCTCCAGAGGATCTTCTTGACCCAGGGACTGAACCTGGGTCGCCCACAGTGCATGTCTGGGCCACCAGGGAAGCCCCAGGAAAGAGTGGTAGCTGTCATTTATGGGGAATGACCGTGGGCTGGACATCATGCCCAGCTCTCTACTCCACCGTCGTTTTCAGTCATCACAACAGCTCTGACGTTGGGCCTGTTATTGCCCCCATTTTGCAGATTTGGCCACTGAAGCACTGAGAGGTGGTCCTGGAGCTATAAAGTGGATGAACGGGGATTAGAAACAACTTCTCCAGCTCCAGAACCTGGTCTCTCGACCACATCACCTACTCAGTGTGAACAGGGGGCCTCTGAGTCTGCCAGGCTGGGAGCCCCTCTTTCTCATCTGGCTTGGGGTCCCTCTGCCTGGCTCCGCCTGCACTGATGTGCTGGTCTAACTCTCTGGGGCGGAGGCATCCTGTTTCTTGGCGGGCATCTCACTGGAACCCTCGCGTGCTGACAGCATCTAACAGATGGGGAAGGCGGATGCAATCTGAGCAGAAAGCGTGTGGGCTGTGGCGCAAACTTCCGGCTCAAACCCAGCTCAGCCACTCACTCGGGCTGTGACCTGGGACAAATCACACAACTACCCTGAGCCTCAGTTTACTCATGTGTAAAATGGGGTTGGTCCCCACCTGAAAAGATCACTGTCACATGAGGCAGTGTTTTTAAAACCACTGAGCCCACAAAAAAGGCTTTGACAAATAGTACCTACCGCTGCTCTGTTTTATTATTTCCTTTGTCCCTCAGCTCTGGGCCATGACCCAGAGAGTCACCCTGCCCCATCAACTCTCGCAGGAGAAAGTTGATCTTGTTTTGCCCAAGGCTTTTTCCTCTGAGGCTTTGGCAAGGGCCCAGCGGCCAGGACTGTGTGTTTAGCTCTCTCGCAACCTCAGCTCCAGTCTGCCCTGTGAGCAAGAGGGGCTGCATCTACGGGGACTGGTGGTGGTCCAACAGAGAGGGCCGGTTTCAAGGTTGTCCCTGAGAAGCTGCAGAGCTTGGCCCTTAGCGTTTGGGGTTTTAGTTTGGTTTCCAGTTGCTGTGGACGAACGAGTCCCCGTGAGGTTTTCAGCATCCTGAAGTGGATGTGCTGTTAATTCAGCCCCTTGGTATCCTTGGAGTCCCAGCCGGTGCCTTCTCCAGGAGTCTGGTGGTGGGGCTTTGCCCTCTGGCTTTCCAGCTCGGTGTGTTCCTTCTTTGAAGAAGCCCCCTCCCCACATCTCTCTCTCTCACACAATGCTCAGGAGGCCATGCGTGGCTTAGCCTGTCCCCTCCTCGCCAGGCCTTCCAGACGCCTCTGGGACCCGGCCATTCACTGACGGGCCGCTCAGCGCGCCGAGCCCCTCAGCCACGGCACTCGCAGCGCTGCAGTGTGGCAGATATCTACACACCTGCCTCCTCCTCCAGACTGTGGGCCCCCCTGGGGACGGGGCAAGGTGTTCCACCCAAGGTCCCAGCACCCAGCGCGGGGCCAGCCCGCAGGAGGGATGCCTGGTGAAAAGCCACCGGATAAGCCAGTAGATTCTGCGAGGCCCAGGAGCTGCAGGGAGAAGTAGGCCTTTACTCAGACTGAGCCCACGTCGCAGTGGCCCTTCAACAGCTCTGCTCTCAGACGCCTCTATTTTGATTCTGGTGCTGCTTCCAAGGTCAGACCATCCATTTCCAAGCAGCCGAAGGGGTCCCAAATGCCCCCAGCGAGTGGTGGCCCTCCAGATGCTGATGGCCGAGCTTTGGGAGAAAGGGTGTGAGAGGAGGGGTCCATGAAGCCTGACTCTGCGGGGAGGAGTGGGTTGCTGGGGACCCTGTGCAGCCCACTCCCACATCCCCCGTGAGACACGGTTGGAGTCTGAGTCTCGCACCCTCGCCTTTCTCTCATTCCGCTGCAGGAGTACGTCGCCTACAGCCACACGGGCCGCATCATCCCCGCCATCTGGTTCCGCTACGACCTGAGCCCCATCACGGTCAAGTACACGGAGAGACGGCAGCCTCTGTACCGGTTCATCACCACGGTGAGTGGGCGGGCGCCGCCTCCGAGAAGCAGGACACTCTCGAGCCCGCAGGGCGGGGTGCTCAGCCTGTCCACACAAGAGTGTTTAGACATGTCCTCAGAGGTACATCAACGTCAATGGCATTTCATCAAGAAAATCTTTTCCAGAGGGGAATGCCACTCATTCATTCCCATCCCTTAAGCAATTCCATCTTTAGCTGCTCTGGTTCCTGATTTTCTCCAGTGTTCTTCATTGTGGTGGAAATTATTCCTTAGCAGAGCTTCTCCTTCTCTGCGTAAGTTTACAGTAAAGATTTCACTCACGGGTTTCAATGCTAGCTGCTGATAATGTCAGATTTTTTTCCCTTCTTTCCTTCCGCCTGTTCTCTTTTTTCTTTTTTGCCATTGTCTCCACTAAGTCCAGTTTTCTGTGGGGCAGTGTCAAGCTGATGTCAGCTTTCCTTGGTACTGACTATTTCTGTCAACTGTTCTATCCTGACTTCCCATGCACAGTGTCCTTGGGGTCAGAACAGCAGGGTCACAGTGCTCTGGCCCGGCCAGGAGGCCTTGAGAGGTTTAGTAAGCCAGAGGCGGTGGAGGTGGACGAGATGGGGTGATGTTCCCTCCTTCTTAGATTGGAAACTGCCTTTCTGCCTCTTTGTACTTTTAATAATGAGAGAATTTTAAAATAAGAGTTAGCTGTCCAGTCTTGGCTCTTTCATTTCCTGCTCCGACTTGGTCTGTATTAGGACCCTGTTATTAATCCAAAAGAGACAGGACCCCACAGTATGCTGGCTTGAAGGACACATGGGCTTCAGGTATGGTTAGACCCAGGGACAGATGTCTGAAAAAGGTCTGTCACCATCCTGCTCTCATTTTCAAATAGAATTTACCAGTAGAAAGTGCCTCTTTCGCAGTAATTCTACCCCAAGCACTGGATGGAATAGCATTGTCATTGGCTTGGCTCAGATCCCATGCCATCCTTGTGGCCTGGAAAATGAATGGTGTGCTCCAGTGGGCCAGCCCCATGCAGACTGCAAGGACAAAGACTGTGATGTAGTCTTTGGGGGGTAGTATTTGTGGGGTTCCCCAGAGAAAAGTCAGAGGCCAGTCACTAGAAGGAGGATGGGTTGCGAGGAGGCCCAAGGCCGGATGGCCGCTCCAGGCGCTCTGTCTCATCCTCTATGAGATAGGAATAACAGTCCCCACTCTTCCTGCCTCCCACGGCCTTGTGGGACTCAGAGCAGATCAGGAAAGGGCTGCTCTGCAGTTCCAGAAAACCATGTGGATACAAAGGATGTCAAAAGTTTGGGGCTCATATGAGCCTCAAAATAGCCTTTTGCTGTCCTCTGACTCCATAAAAATTTGAAACTTCTCATCAGCCAAGGGTACTTAACATAAAGCTAAAATACCAGACACAGATTGGGAGAAGATATGTGCCCCACATACAAGAAAGATTTGGGGCTTCCTGAGTAGCTCAGCTGGTAGAAAATCCACCCGTGATCCAGGAGACCCTAGATCCATTCCTGGGTCAGGAAGTTCCCCTGGAGAAGGGATAGGCTATCCACTCCAGTATTCTTGGGCTTCCCTGGTGGCTTAGACGTTAAAAAATCCACCTGCAATGGGGGAGACCTGGGTTCAGTCCTTGAGATGGGAAGACCCCTGGAGGAGGGCATGGCAACCCACCCCAGTATTCTTGCCTGGAGGGTTCCCGTGGACAGAGGAGCCTGGCGGACTACAGTCCATGGGGTCGTAAAGAGTCGGACAGGACTGAGCAACTAAGCACAGCACAAGAAAGAGGTATGCTTCAGAATTTATATATCAAAAAATTCCTACAGGGAGTTCCCTGGTGGTCCAATGATTAGGACTCAGAACATTCGCAGCTGTGGGCCCAGGTGCAATCCCTGATTGGGGAACAAGGATCCTGCAAACCACATGGTGTGGCCAAGAAAGGTAAAGTTCCTACGGATCAGTAAGACCAAGTTAAGTGATCAAAAAGAAAATAGCTAAGGACTTGACTGCTGACGGAAGAGACCACACTGACAATGGAAAGATGCTGAGGTTCACTAGGAACCAGAGGAATGGGATTCAAAACAGCAAGACCCAGTCGTATCCTATCAGACTGGTGGAAGGATAGGCCTGCCCTGTAAAGACTGGGAGGATACCAGGCAGGAGGACTCACATATATTCTCCGATGTGAGTGGGCTCAGCCACTTTGGATAGAGATGCACTAACCCCTTGGCTCCAAATTAGGGAATTTGAGCAAGTGATTCTACCCAAGGCCCCACAGGGTAGCAGCCCAAGTAGGTCGTGGCACTGAGTCTCAGTACTCCTACTGCAGGCCCAGAATAGGACAGGAGCGAAGATGCAAGCAGGCACCCCTGTGCAGATGTGGTCTGCATCTCAGAGGCCCTGGGGTCTGCAGCCTCGACAGTGGTGGAGAGACGACCGTGCCTACACCTCGCTGAGGGGTCACGGAGGCTCTCCTGGCCTGCTTTCTGTTTGCTCCTGCATTCCTGACAGCTGAGGCTCTGAGTGTTGAAATTTCTTGCCAAGTGGCTGAGAAGTGAAGTGACTTCATTTATTTGCTAAATAATATTTGCTAGACTTTACCCTGTGCTGGACAGCAGGAATAGTGAACTAGGCAGAGTCTCTGACCTTCGCTTGCTTCCTAGCAGGTCAGGGAGATGGCTGAGCAGGCAGAGCTGCAGTCTGGATCAGCCAGGACTCTGATGTGGACCAGGCACCCCAGTGACAAAGACTCTTCTCTGTTGGGAAAGTTCAGAGAAGGACACCCCAGGATGGGTCTTGCAGGGTGAGGAGGCATTTTCTAGGCTGGTGAGCAAAGCAGAGAGAGTCTCAGCAAAGGAAATAGTGCGTGCCGAGGCGCACAGCACAGCGTGTCTTGTGGAGGCCCTGTAGCTTCTTTTGATGGGGAAGGACTTCTGAGAGCTGGAGGTCCCCCAGACCCCCAAGGCACATGCCTGACCTGCATCACCTGGAGGCCTTCTTCTCTTTCCTTTGGCCACCAGTCACTCATCCATCCCTGCCCTGCCCACCTCTACCTGAATGGGGACCATTCCGCAGGGTACCTCCTGACATCATTAGCCTGCTAGGTTTTCTGAGGGCCCCATGCTGCCATCTTGGTTGCCACGGCAACCGTGGGGGTCAGTCCAGCGCGAGCCCGCCGGCTGTCCCTGGCAGATGGCGTCATTGTGGAGTTTCAAAGGCCCCTGTCACCGGGCGGCAGATGTGGGATGACGCTCACACGCAGACACACGTGTACAGAGACCCCCGGAGCCCTCGCCAGGCAGGGTGGGGCCGAGAGGGAAGTGGAGGCACCTGCTGTGACTTTTCTTTCTCTCTTTATAAAATCAGACACTTGTGTGCAAAGCCCTGAACCCCCAAAGAGGGGCCTCTGCAAATAGCGCCTCAGCGGGGCTGTTGAAGAGGGGACTTAAGCCAGGATGTCGTCAAGTGGCGGCTGTGTGGAGGCAGCTGTGGGTGGGCTGGAATGAGGGGTGGGTGCAGGCCGGGGCGGGAGAGTGGGTGTGGAGGGGAGAGGCAGGTGGGACCTCCCCGAAGCATTCTAAGTAACAAAGCCCTGGCTTATTCAGGGCTGCCCCTCCAGGCTCTTATGGTCTACAAAGGACCAGTTCATTCCCAGCCTGAGCAGAGGAGGCATCCTCCTTCCAGAATTCTCCACCAGGCTGCCCAGGGGTCCTCTCTCTGGATACCCGGAGAACCTTGTTCAGACCTCTACCTTGTGTTGTTCCAGAAAATTGCACCGCTGAGAGAATAAACAGATGGTGTTTAACAACATGCAAGCGATCCCCTTTAGAGTGCCCCTCCCACACGCGCACATTTGTTCCCTACCCCGCCACTTGCCAAAGCCCCTTTTTGGAGATGGCCTTCAAGTGGGCAGTGGTGACAGATTGGATGGTCACGTTGCTTTCCTTGTGTGTTTTATTCGACTTGGGGGGAGCAACCAGAAGTCACCAAGTATATACCAAACTGGGTCAGTATGGCCGTGAGATTTTGCCCACCGGAAGGTAGCAGCTGTGATGACACGTCCCGTTGGCCAGCAGGGATGGCTGAGTTAGGTGGCATCCCTGACCTCGTGGTGCTTCTTGCCAGTGGAATAATCCCCCAGTCTTTTGATTGCACTTCTTAGCTGCCAGGCCTGAGTGTGAGGAGTTCCAGGTCTAATTCACCTCTTTGTTACCCACATGTAGCATGGGACTTGGCCTTGATATAGGTGCTCAGAAATATACAAGGGACAGCTGCTTAAAGAAGTGATGGTAGGGCTGCACTTATTAAGCAGCTACTGGGTACCAGGTAATTTTACAGTCATCTCCTTTAATCCTACTAGGAGCCCTCCAAGGTAGATGGATCATTCCTGTTTTATATGGAAATTAACTGAGGCCCTGAGAGGTAAAGAAACTCTTCTAAGATCACACAGCCAGGATATGGCAAGGCCAGGACTTTGCCCTCCAAACATGCCTCTGCCATACCCTTCCCCACCAGTTTGGGAGCCTGCAGTTTCCAAAACAAAGACTCTCAAGGATGTCCCAGCTACAGAACCCCCCAGAGGCCACGGAGCCCTTAATAAGACACCAGGATCATCTGATATAGTGACTTCTGTCTTGGGACTCAAGAGGAAACATTATGGCAGGAAGCAAGGCGATATCACGCGCGCGCGAAAAGTCACAGTCACGCCCATGCAGACGCAGGCAAGCAGGCAGACTCCGCCTGAGGCTGGTCAGCTGCTGAGGCGCAGGGTTTCCTGCCTTTATCTGATTACTTTTCACTCATCTGTTGGGCACCTGTAAGGATTTTCCCATTGACAAAAGGCAGCAGGTGCATGAGGTGGGGGCACTTGGGATGGTTAAAAGAACAGAAGCTGAGAGGAGAGAAAACTGAGAAGGTTTTCCATCTGAGACTGTGTGCTGGGAAGAGACCAGCTTGGTGGCTGGACTGCTGGAGCAGCTGTTTCAGAGCCTCCATTCTCTCCCGCTCGGGCGTGCCTTGGTGCAGCTCTCTCTCTCCCGCAGGGCAGGCTCCATCACCGTTCCTCCAGACCTGGGCTAGCACAAGTTACAAGGGGGTGTGAAACGGAGCCAGCACAGGGAGGGCACACTCCTTGGCCCACCCCCCACGAGACAGTTTCCCCAAATTAGCTAAGTTATTCAGGTCTGGAAATGGGTTAAAAAAAAAAAAAAAAAAAAAACCTTCATTTCTGGTCCTTCTGGGCATTTGAGCCAAGTTCATTCTTCCAGAAGGTTGTGCACCAGGCCCTGATTGCTTCAGCTGGGTCTGGAACAGAACTGCCTGGCACTTCTTTTCTGGGGCAGGTTCTGAGACAAGGCCAGAGTATTAGAATGGCACGGGCTACGTTGTATAAACCACACTTATTTTTACAGCCACACAGCTTCTTCATGAACCTCCCTGACAGAGACTTCTTACCTCAGGATATCTGATATGAAAGACTCAGCTGAGAAAACAAAATAGAAAGAAGCCATCCGGAAAAAAAAAAAAAAAAGCCATCTGTACGTGCAGATGAGGACTGAGGGGAGCCTTCAGGTCAGGGAGAAGCAGGTGGGAGACCTGAAGAGAAGCAGGCCCCCTGTAGCCCCCCAGACCTGGGTGCTCATCCCGCGTGCCCACTTGGTATAGCTGTGTGACTGTGGGCAAGTTGTTCCCTCTCTGAACCTCTGTTTCCTCACTATGAAAAGGCGCTCAGCCCATTTGCCCCACCACTTGGCACGATGGGGTGGGAAAGCAGAGGAAAAGTGCTGTCTCGGTGCTGGCACATAGTAGGTGCTGAACAGAGGGGGCAGTGCCGGGGAGGGTTTGGGGGTTTGTTGCTTTGTTTTGGTGTTTTTGGCTTTACCACATGACGTGTGGGATCTTAGTTCCCTGACCGGGGCTTGAACCCACACCCCCTGCATTGGAATCACCGTCTTAATCACTGGACTGCCAGGGAGGTCTCCAGGGTGGTGGGTATTTTGCAGCTGCAGCCACTATAACAATGGCAAGGAAAGGGCTCCACTCTCTCCCCCCAGCCCCCTGGAATAAGGGGCGCCAGTGGGAGGTTCGGCAGGCATGACCCCATGGCTGGAGATCACCGCACCCTCTCCACCCCGCCTCTGCTCCCACCTCTCCCAGCTCAAGTCATCAGCTTCCCTTCCGCAGCAGCCCCCACCTCTCTCAGCCACAGCCTTGGTGTTCTCATCTGAGGCTCCAGCCTGACTGCCGCCGCCAGCATTTGATGGGACTCTGATTCATTATTTATTTCCTCAGACTGTGCCTTTTCCCCGAGCCCTGCAAGCAGGGCTGAGTGCAGGAGCAAAGTGAATGAACGGTTCCCAGGCACTTCCAGTGGCACATCAGGCAGCTGGACAGAGCCTCCTAGTGGACCCCAGTCACAGATGGGAGAAACTAAGGCTCTAGGGGGTCCACTGGCTTTCCCAGCCAGGGTCGCAGAGCTGGGAGCTGCCCCCAGGAATTCTGACTCCAGAGCCTGGTGGAACAACAGAGGGGTTCAGGCCACCAGCCAGTGTGGTTGGAACGTGTCCTCTTCATGTTATAAGGCACCAAGAGCAATGACTAAATGTCAAGGGAACACACCACCCCTTCTTCTCAAGGTAGGCGCGCTGACTTCATTCTCCCCACAGTGGAAGGGCGGGCAGCTGGGGGAGCCACAGGGAGGAAGCGTCCGCCTGAGAACAGAGGGGCATTATGGATGGCTCCTGACGGAAGCAAGGGAATGTGCGTCTCCCAGACTCACTGGGGCCTCCGGACTGAACTGTCCTCATCTCCGTTTCTGGAGCGGGCCTGCTGACCGGAGCGGGCTCGCGTGTGCCGGCCGGGGTGGCCGCTCCCAGCTCAGCAGCCCCGCTCTCCCCTCCCCTCCCCCCACCCCAAGGTTGTTCCCCTGCCTAAAGGGGGGAGATGCAGGAGGCCAAGGGAACAGGCAGTGAAGCGGGTGTGTGTGACCCAGGCAAGCCCACAGCAGTCCTGACACGGGAAGGGGTGGGGATCAGCCTTCCCGTTTGTAAAAGTTAGGAAACTGAGGCTCAGGGAGCAATGGGGGCGGCCTCCAACATCCTGAGTCTGGTCCTCCACCCACCAGCCCCTGGCCCACACCCCGAAGAATGAGCCATCCTTGCCCCCCACCTAGGCCTGGAGCCCTCCTCCTCCTCTCCTGGGGACATTGATTTGGTCATTCATTCTCTACTGCTCCTCTGCTCTTTGTCTCTCACTCCCTCCTGTATTTGGTGAGCATGTCCTAAGCCTGTGTAGCTCCGGCTCTCCTGCTGACTTCTCTCCCTGGTGCGTTCAGGACAGCGAGCTTTACGCTGTAGAGTTGGGGTAGGAGGTGGGGAGTTAAGGGGTGCTCCTTGCCTGGCCCGGGCCTGGAAACAACCTCTGCGGTCTGCGGTGCTTTGCCCCCAAGCATGTTCTTCGTGACATACGCTTCTTGCAAACCTGTTTGCCTCTGTAGAATGGACCTTCAGAGGGCTTGGGACCTGAGCAACTATGGAGAACCTGCCTGCAGTGCCTGGGACATCCTCACCGCCCTGTCCTTCCGAAAATTGCCTTGTCCTTTGCTTAAAGAGTTAGGTAGAGAATGGAAATTTAGCCCCAAAGGCCTGCTCTGGGGAATAAGTGGTATTTTATATGTTGCTCTTTCTAGACTGGGTCTCAGGCTGAGAAAAATCTCAGCTCTTAGCAACAAGGTTGGAGCCTTCCAGTCAATTGGAAGGTGAGATGAGGTCCCATTTACTGACTACCTACTAAGTGCTAGGCACTCCAGAGGCATTGCCTACAATTCGATCATTGGCAAAGTAGGAGTGGTTTGCCCATTTTGCAGATCAAAAAACTGAGGCGTGGGAAGGCGCTTTCGTGCCCAGAGTTAAAAGGTGACGGCCACGAAGCAACTCGGCTTCCAGAGGCCAGGCTCTTCTGCTGGCACAGCCAGGAAAGCTGCTGCGGGCTCCTCCGTCCTCACCTCCTCACCTTGGCCGAGTGCCGTGGGGAGGCCCACGCCTCTCAGACTCCGCACCCACAGAGGCCCGCTCTCCTAGCTCTGCAGAGCAGCAGGCAGGGGAGCCAAGTGTCAAGGACACGACTCGCTTCCTTTTCCTCTGTGTTCATCTTGGGCCCTGTCCCCTCTCCCGGGTCAGGGAGATGCCAAGGCACCATCCTCCCTTCCACGAGGCCTTTATCTCAAGAGCTGGATCACCCTGCTCACATGTGTGGTTGGTCATTCCCCCCCGCCACCATCAGCCAGGTCTGGTGAAGCCGTCATCTTTCCACCAACAAGGGAGGGCCCAAGTTTGAAGGCAGACAAACCATCTGGTGCAGCCTCATAGCCGCATTTGCGTTTCAGACGTAGAGACCTCCTGGGGATGAGGGTCATGGCCACGACTGACCACCCTCTAGGACGAGTCCAGACGTGGCAGGCCCCTGGTGCTGGGCCTCTCTGTGGCCACCATCTGTTGAAATCTAGGGAGCCCTTCAGCCTGGGAGCACCCCAAGACCCTCTCCTCACAACCCCTGCCTCACCTCACCCCCTGTGGATGTGTGGAGGTGGGGTGCTCCAGCAGGCCAAAGACAGAATTAGGAAAGCAGGGGGCCGTGGCCATGTCAGGCGGCTGCTAGATTTCCATCTCAGCTTCTGAGGACCATCCCCCTGAAGATGCCAGGACTTCCCCTCAGCTGACTGGTGGCCAGCGCCTGAGTAGACAGAGGGGAATGTGGGACACGGGGCTGCAACAGCAGCGGATGCCCACAGAGCCTGCCGTGCTCCCAGGGCCTCAGTTTCCCCGCAGCTCTGCGATGCTCCCGTGCCTCAGTGCACGTGTTGTCTCCCGCTCCGGGCCAGCCCTGTGAAAGCAGCTCAGTCTGGGTGCCAGGTGTATGTGAGTCATCACACACACAGGCTCCAGAGCGTGCAGATGAATATAGATATGTGTGTGTGGCTATTTTTTATTTTTTTTTATTATTTGCTCCATTGCACTTAAGTCACATTTTCCTATCCTCTGATCCAAGCTCTGAAAGCTTTTTGTGGTATAAAATCGCCCATCATCTGATCCGCTCTACCGAAATAACCCAGCTTCCCTGCCGTCATCTTCCTTGAAAAGGGGCCCTGCGTCATGCTCTGAGGCGGGCGGGGAGAGGCCTTGCCCGCTGAAAACACTTCATAATAATCCCCCCAGCACCCCCATCCTCCTCTCTCCCTGGGGGGCTGCTCCGGTTTCTGGGGCTGTTATTACTGGAATGCCAGCTGCTTACTTACAGCTCATCCATACAGACCTGCTCTGTCTGTCTGGGCCTCACAGGCCTCCGCTTAGCTCATCTGGTGGAAATATAATTTCAAAAATAAATGCTGGTGCGATGCACACTTCCCTCTTGCCTCCACTGTGTCTCCTGGCCTCGTCCACGTGGCACCGAGGGCCCAGGGAGGCGCTGCTGTCTCCCAGAATCCTCCAGTGCTCAGCGGCAGGGGCCTGCAGGGTGGCCCAGCATGGCTTCTTCCGAGCCCCGTGGTCATTTCCCTGCTTAAATGTGGCATGGGGGAAGAAGTGAGAGCTCAGGAGGCAGACAGACTTGGCTCTGCCGTGCCGTTGCTGTGTGACCTTGGACAAACTCTTTCCCTCTCTGGACCCCATGGGTACATGAGAGAAGAGGTGCTTACCTCCAGGGCATATGGCGTGGTGGGTAACACTGGTTTTTATGAATGATTTAAGTATGTCTTAAGGGGAAAAATACATTCAAAGTTTCCTTACAAATCTTTTAGGCACTTTGGTTTCTTTGATAGCCCCAGAAAGCACTCATAGGTAAGCCAGGACATTTTGAGGAGAATGTAACATGTTGATGCGTCACAAGTAGGAGTCCTGTCAAATTCAAAGCAAAGTGAGTAATTCTATGAGGTGGGCTGTTCATACCCAGGAAGCAGCCGAGTGCCATGCTGAGAGTTTTGAACTCCAGTTTGACTCAGATGGTAAAGAATCTGCCTGCGAGACCGGGGTTCAAGCCCTGGGTGGGGGAGATCCCCCTGAGGAGGGCATGGCAACCCACTCCAGTATTCTTGCCTGGAGAATCCCACGGACAGAGGAGCCTGGCAGGCTACAGTCCATGGGGTCACAGAAGGAGCTGGACATGACCGGGCGACTAACGCTTTTCAGCCACTAGATGCTGTGGCGCTGGGCGAGTGATGGACTGGCCCTGCGCTGCGTCTCCGCAGACGCGCTATGTTGTAAGAGCAGTGCTTCCCTCTGGAGCTGGCCTGAGGGTTCAGTGAGGTGGGCGCATCAGCACTCCAGGCCTGGCTCAGAAAGGTGCGTAAGTGCTGTCTGCTTTGCTGTAGCTCTTATCTTACTCTGAATTGAGGAAGTACAGACACACAGGTCACATTCATGACCATCCCCTTATGGCTGCAGGGCTTTTTTAAAAAAATTATTTATTTGGCTGCTCTGGGTTTTAGTTGCTGCGTGTGGGATCTAGTTCCCAGACCAGGGGTCGAACTGCAAGGAAGGAACTTGCGAACTTCCCCCCGCATGGCAAGGAAGGCAGATTCTTAACCACTGGACCACCAGGGAGGTCCACTGATTATTTTTATTATTGTTTTTATTTGAGCCCTGGGTGTGTTCCACATCCCACTGGTTACCATGGGGCGGGTATAACGGGTAGGAGCGTCAGTACTTGCTGAGCTCATCATCTCGTGACTTAGGGCCCACTGGTTACCATGGGGCAGGCATAACGGGTAGGAGCGTCAGTACTTGCTGAGCTCATCATCTCGTGACTTAGGGAGGTCTGGCCATTGCTCCCTCCCCACTGACCTCTGACCATTCCCCCTCCTTTCAGATCTGTGCCATCATTGGCGGGACCTTCACTGTGGCCGGCATTCTGGACTCGTGTATCTTTACAGCCTCGGAGGCCTGGAAGAAGATCCAGCTGGGCAAGATGCATTGATGACCTGCCCGGCCCCACGGCCAAGGACCCGGGAGACCACCAGCCCTGCCCCGAGCACCCCGTCTCCTCCTGCCCTCTGTCTGGCCCAAGACCTGGCTGTGTCCCAAAGTGGGGGTGAGGGGAGGGAGGGGGTGGCTCCTGGGTTCGACGCTACCTCTTTTCCCCAAGTTTAATTTTAGATAAATTACACTGCCTGAAGTTGGGGCACCCCTTTCTTTCCCTGAGGAGCCCCAAGACCAGAGACAAGGCCAGACAGTTCGGGGACGCACTCCTGGGAGAGCTGCAGTCCCCTCCCCTTTGTGGGGAAGCCCAGAACCCATGCCGATCAGCTCGCGGCCAGGCTTTGACAATCTCGCAGCCCCCACCGTTTGGTCCCACTGGCCACTTGGGTTCTGTCCTGGGCAGGCAGCCTGCAGACCTGGGCTCCAGGTTCTGGACCAGGCTACCCAAAGGCACCTCCCACCTGGCTCCTTCAACCAAGTACGGTACTTCCCAGGCAGGCCCCTGAAATGTGGCGCCGTAGATGGAGCCGTCGCCTCTGCTCCATCCCTTCCTGCCTGACCTAGAGCCCAGGCCTCAGGGCCCTCTCTCCCACGCCTTTCTTTTCCGGCCCAGAACCACATGCCCAGTGGCAGGGCAGCAGCCTTCGTAGACTCAAGTCTGCCCACTGGTCACTGGGTGCTTGGCGACTTCCCCTTCCTCTCTTCATCTCGTTCCTCTGCCCCCCTGCCAATGTGCCTCAGCCCCCGTGCTGTGTGGCCCCAGCATGGCTTGGTGGAGGGGCAGGCTGTGACTGGGAAGTCATCCTTTGAGGACTAGACATGGTTTGTACATCAGTGTCCAGATGGGAAGCATCATTTTCTGCAACCCTAAAGTAATCATGTCTTGGCCTTTCCCAGATGGCTGCCAGCGATCCCAAAGCCTTAGGTGGGAGAAACCAAGTGGACCAGCCCGTCTCCCATCTTAGCACGTCCACCTTGGGCTCCCAAGGGTGCACAGCGCTTGGATCTCTCTGAACCCAGCTGTGGCCCACCTGCCCCGCCGAGCTCCCCGTTAGCTGGCCACACAGCAACTCAGTCCTGGTTCCTGGGGCGGCTCCACTGTTTCCTCACTGGCTCCCGGGTGGGTCCCCACCCCACTGCTCCCCCTTCTCCTTCCCCTTTAGTCCTGGAAGGGAGGGGCCGTGGTCCAGGCACGAATTCCACCTAGGGAATTTTAGGTATGCCCCTCTGTCCCAGCGAGAGAGCCGCCCACTGTTTTCCATTTATATCAAGATTGTTTGCATACTTTTGTAATTAAGGGGAGTGTCCAGTAGAAGGCATTTTAAAATTATCTCTATGGATGGTTCAAGTCTCTGCCTTTTGTGATTTTTGGCTCTCGATTCCAATTAGAGAAGCTTCCCTTTGCATTTGAGTTGATGGATGTAAGTGTAAACTGTATTTGGTTATTTCTGGTATCTGTGGCCACTCAGATGGGTTTCTTCCCCCACCCCCCCCACCCCCGCATTCTCTTCCCCCGTTACAAAAGAAGTCCCTTGGGTGTGTGAATATGTGTGTCTGTACATAGTGGGCAGGGCAGGGTGGGGAAGTGTGTGGCATGCACATGAATTGAAATCCCACATTGATGCATTTAAAAAAAAAAACCTTTGAGGACATAGGGGATGTCAATTTCCTATGGAAGAGACACCTCTGACTCATAAGGAAAATCTCAAGGGAAAAAAATGTTTTAGTTCTTTCCCCACTCATTGGGTTCAAATAGATTAAAAGGCTGATTTTCAGAAATATTGCCGTGTGTTACTTTTGACTTGCTTACGGTTGGGTAGCCTGGAGCCTGGGATCGTAGTCAGAATGGAATTTCATTCTAGAGGAGAGAAGCCGGGAAATATAGGGAATATCTGTGAGCATGATCAGAAAGTCAGGAACCCTTGGATTCAGTCTTCCTCTATTGAATCCCTACAGGACGTTTTACAATCGGCTACCTTCTTTCCTCTTTTTTTTTTGAAAAATTTGTTTTATTGAGGTATTTGAGCTTGATTGACTACGCTGTGTTAACCTGATCTACTTTCCAGTTGCATAGCCTCAGTTCAGGTCCTTAACCTCAAGGCACTGTTGTAGAAATTAAATCTGTAGTTTGTGCAAATAAATTATACTGGACCAGAACAAGCTCATGTATGCAGGGAGTGGTACACGGTAAATTTTCAAAAACAGTACCTGTTCCGCATAGGTATTCCCAGATCAAGTAAGGGAGACGCCTCACCAGCTGTAAGAAAGGGACTTGCACGGACACTGGCCCTTCTGCTGCCCAGTGCTTCAAAGCCTTCTCTGCACGGACGTGGATGAACATATCAGAGATGAGCGTGAGAGCGCACCAGTCTGCAAGAGACTCTTCACTGACCCTCTCTATTCTCTCTTTAACACTCTGTGTGACATTTGAGTTATTGTGACACTCAGACCTAGTGACCAGGAGTGTATGCCCACCGGTAGTCAGAGGCGTGGGCTTTCCAGATGGCGCTAGTGGTAAAGAATCCGCCTGCCAGTGCAGGGGTCTCGAGAGACGCAGGTTCGATCCCTGGGTCAAGAAGATCCCCTGGAGTAGGAAATGGCAGCTCACTCCAGAATTCTTGCCTGAAAAATTCCACAGACAGAGGAGCCTGGCGGGCTATAGTCCATGGCTGCAAAGAGTCAGACTCAACTAAGTGTACACACAGGCAGAGCTGTGTTCCCAAACCTGTTTGTGCCAGCTGGGCTTTGTGCTGTAGTGATGTGACTTAGTTAACCAGTGAAATATGATCGAAAAATGAAAGGACCTAGGAAAACTAAGTTGAATACTTTGGAGAGACCTGGTAAAGGTGAGTTGCCACCCCCTCCTCAAAATGCTGCTGAACTCAGGGAATACCCTGGCAGTCAAGTGGTTAGGACTCCATGCTCGTACTGCGGGGGTCGTGCAACTACCCTCTACCCGCCCCAAAAACCCCACCAAGTTCAAGGTGAAGAAGATGACTGAAAAGGGTTGGGGGAGGACAGTCCTTGAGGATTCTGCATCCACATTGAAAATGTATAAATTCTTATTCCACGGTAAATGAAAAATTCTTTTCCACGGAAAATGAAACCTGGAAACTTGGGATTGGTTTTTGTAAGGACATAGTTTACAAAAGGAGGATAAAGGAGAACTCCAACAGAGGAAATGCAAAGCTCAATGAAAAGCTTTGCTTAGAGTCAAAAGATGAGCCCAATGTTTTGTCTTATTTTTTTATTTTATATTGGGGCTTTCCTGGTGGCTCAGATGGTTAAGAATCTGCCTGCAATGTAGGAGACCTGGGTTCGATCCCTGGGTCAGGAAGATCGCCTGGAGAAAGGAATGGCAATGCATTCCAGTATTCTTGCCTGGGAAATCCCAAGGACAAAGGAGCCTCTTGGGCTACAGTCCATGGGGTTGTGAAGAGTTGGACACGACTGAGCAACTAGCACGGCCAGTTAACAATCTCGTGACAGTTTCAGGTGCACAGCAGAGCGACTCTGCCATACATATACACGTATCCATTATCCCCCAAACTCCCCTCCTATCCAGGCTGCCTCAGTGTTGAGCAGGGTTCCCTGTGCCACACAGTAATTCCTTGTTGGCTGTCCATTTTAAATATAGCAGTGTGTACATGTCATCCCAAACACCCTAACTATCCCCTGCTGCTGCTGCAGCTGCTGCTGCTAAGTCACTTCAGTCGTGTCCGACTCTGTGCGACCCCGTAGGCGGCAGCCCACCAGGCTACCCCATCCCTGGGATTCTCCAGGCAAGAACACTGGAGTGGGTTGCCATTTCCTTCTCCAAAGCACTAAAGTGATAAGTGAAAGTCAAGTCGCTCAGTCGTGTCCGACTCTTAGCGACCCCATGGACTGCAGCCCACCAGGCTCCTCCGCCCATGGGATTTCCCAGGCAAGAGTACTGGAGTGGGTCACCAGTGCCTTCTCCGAACTATCCCCTAGTAACCATAAATTCATTCTCTAAATCTGTGAGTCTATTTCTGTTTTATAAATAAGTTCATTTGTATCATTTTTTAAGGTTCTGCATATAAGGGGTATCATATGACATTTCTCGTTCTCTGACTTCACTCAGTATGACAGTCTCTGGTCCATCCACGGACATGTTGCTGCAGATGTCATTATTACATTCTTTGAGTAACATTCTGTCGTATATATGTATCACATCTTTTTCCACTCCTCCATCAACGGACACTTAGGTCGCTACGTGTGTGTGTGTGTGTGTGTTTAAGCTTGGCATGCCGGATCTTAGTTCCACAACCAGGTGTGTGTGTGTGTGTGAGTGTGTGTGAGTGTGTGTTTAAGCTTGGCATGCCGGATCTTAGTTCCACAACCAGGTGTGTGTGTGTGTGTGTGTGTGTGTGTGTGTGTGTGTGTGTTTAAGCTTGGCATGCCGGATCTTAGTTCCACAACCAGGGATCAAACCCATTGCCCTCTGCAGTGGAAGCATGGAGTCTTCACCACTGGACTGCCAGGGAAGTGCCTGGTGTTTTTATGATTTCTTTATTTCTTTATTTATTTATTTATTTAGCTTCTTCTCGGTTATGGCACACAGGATCTTCAATCTTCACTGTGGCATGTGGGATCTAGTTCCCTGACCAGGAATTGAACCCGGGCCCCTGCACTGGGAGCTCAGAGTCTTAGCCACTGGACCACCAGGGAAATCCCTGTTTTTATGATTTCTGAACCAGTTTCTTTCAGTTACCTAACCAAGTGCAGACTACAGTATTTTCATGGGAGAGGATTTCTCAATCAGGGCTTATGATACAAACCCAGAGCGGGCTAGGTGATGGGTTGGGGGCTGTGGTTCCGGCAGAAACGGTTTCTCCTGGGGAGGTGTTGCAGCTGCAGTAGAGGTGAAGTCGCAGAGGTGCTTCAGTGAGGAGCTCACGTGAGCGCACATGCTGAGCTCATGCTGCTTGGGGGCAGGGTGGTGCTGGGAAGCTTGGGGAGAAGTAGGCTGTAGCCGTGGGGCTTAGAAGTGGCAGCTGTGTAGTTAGGTTCTACAGCTAAACGTCACAAGCTTGCTTTTGGTTCTTGCCCAAAACAAATGGCAGGCCACTGGCAAGTCTGATCGCTTCTTAAGAAGCTGGTTCCTTAGCCGGTCCAGCAGAGAGAAGCCAATGTGAGGGGCCTGTGTGGAGAACTTTCACCCAAGGCACTCCCCTGCCCCGCCCCTCCCAGCAGTTGTCCTCTGTCAGTTCTGTGTGATGAGGTCAGGCACTGTATTCTGACCAAAATGAGTAATTTTTATCTCAACTCATAGCTACCAATGGTTCAGGCCTTGTCTGTCTTAATCCTCACAGCAGCCCTACAAGATGGCAGCTGCCTCCTTGTTAAAGGAGGACACTGAACTTGGTAATTCCTCTAGGGCACACGTTAGCACGTGGTGAAGCTGGCATCCAGACCCAGGCTCGCGCGCCTCCAGGGTTATGGAGGATCGTGCGGCTCCGCCTTTCTACCCACAATCCCTGTCGAAAGAGTAAACTGACTCCTCCCCCTAAAGAGAGGGGCTGGGAATTGAGAGCCGGGAGGGCGCTTTTGGTCTTCGGTTTTCTCTCTTTTAAACAGCCTGCAAAGGAAAGCTGAGTTGAACACTGGAGGACTTGATTTTTTTTTAATATATATATAGTTTGTATTAGATCTGTTTGTTTATTTGGCAGCGGTGGGTCTCAGCTGTAGCACACTAGAGCTTCGATCCTTTAGGTACGGCATGTGGGATCTAGTTCTCTGATCAAAGATGGAACCCAGGCCTCCTGCACTGGGAGCATGGAGTCTTAGCTACTGGATCACCAGGGAAATCCCGTAGGGGGATCTTCTTCAGCAAAATTTTAAACCCTTACAACATGATTTTATTTACGCAGATAATAATACATGCTCATAGCCCCACTGGAGGAAAAGCAGAAAAGAGCAAAAAAGGGAAAAAAGGAAAATTAAAGTCACCCATTATACCTGAAACTAACACAACATTGTAAATAAACTATAACCCAATACATTTTGTTAAGATCAAGAGTAAATGAAAGTAGGATTAAAAATAAAGTCACCCATAATCCCACTCACTAATCAGGGGTCATCATTTTTAATACTTTTGTGATATTCTTCCATAAACAAAATGGAATCATGCTGTTAACATTATTTTGTAGTTTGCTTTTTTCCTCATGTGATAGACACCTTCCTGTGTTAGTAACAGTGGATATTCTCATTATCTTATTGGCTGCAAGATAGCAATAATGATTAGGTATCTGATAGTGAATCATGCTCCCATCTCATTCAGAACCTGTTTTCTCACTTGTAAAAGGGACACTTTAAAGGATTGTCTACTAGATTAAATAAGGTAATGTTTATAAAGCACAATGTCGGACAGTAAATGCTCAACCTAATACAACAAGCTATAATAATTCACTCATTTAAGAAATAATAATTTCTTGGTATTTCCTGGCAGTCCAGTGGTTAAGACTCCACACTTTAACTGCTGAAGGCATGGGTTTGATCCCTTGTCAGGGAAATACAATCCCATGAGCCACATAAAGTGGCAAAAAAAAAAAGCGCAAATTATTTCTCCTATGTGTTAAGTGCTTACTTTGTGCCAGACATTGTGCTAAAGATTCACGGAATCCTGACACCAGACTCATGAGGTGGGGACTCTTACTATTCCCATTTGACAGATGAGGAAAGTGAGTGACCAAGAGGCTAAACATGTCACCCAAAGCTCCCGGGCCAGTAAGTGGTGGAGATCCCAACCCAGGCAGTCAGAATCCAGGGCTCTCACACGTCCCCACCACATTACTCTCTGCTGTGGAGGCACGAAAATGTTCCCCTGGCGTTCCCTCTGAGCCAGGCACTATGCTAGATCCTGCGGCTTTATGCCAGTCTCTGTGCCTGTTTCCAAGGTAGGCATGTGGCAGGATAGTAACCCTCTATCTATTGAATCTATTAGATCCTATTAGAATGGCAGAACCTCAGTCTTTTGTCATTTTATCTATTGATGTCCCTTAATTCTTTTGAGCAATAGGAGGCAGAGGCTTCCCAGGTGGCGCTACTGGCCAATGCAAGAGATATATGAGAAGCCAGTTCGATCCCTGGGTGGGGAAGAGGATCCCCTGGAGGAGGAAATGGCAACCCACTTCAGTATTCTTGCCTGGGAAATCTCTTGGACAGGGAAGCCTGGTGGGCTACAGTCCATGGGGTTGAAAAAAAGTCAGACATGACTAAAGCAGAGGGCAGAGGGTGGGGATGAAGAAATGGCTCTCCTCTCCGGTTGATAGTGAATATATCCTGATAATCCTGGGCTGTAACGATCTACCCTCATGTGGTTGCCCCTCACCAGTGAGGCCCTGCCCTCCTTGGGAGCAGGGACCAGATTTCACTCCTTCCCATATCTCTGCTCTAGCCCTAAACCTGTGCCTCCATGGAGGTACCACATACATGGCAAATGAATTAATGAGCAAATGGATGCATGTGTGGGTAAATGAGTGAATGTGATAGGGAAATAATGAATGAGCCAAGAAGGGGCCAGTGCGCCAGTGAATGGATGGATGTATGAATGAGCAACTTCTTGGGAGCTTGTGTCTGATGAACGCTGGAAGGGGCCTTTGCTCCCACCTTGCCCATAGGAAGTGACTTCCTTTTTACCCCCAGCTTTATTGAGATATAATTGAACTATAACATTCTGAATTTAAGGCGTACTGTGTTAACCTGATATACCTACATATTGCATCATGATTACCACAGACACCTCCAACACCACACAGTCTGTCTGTCTGTATGTCTACCGGAAGTGGAAGGAGGAGCTCTGGCATGACCAGGCAGGGCAAGGCAGGGACAAGGTGGGCAGGGGGTGGGTAGGGGTGGGCAGGGGGTGGGCAGGGGGTGGGCAGGGGGTGGGTGGGCCCAGGGTGAGTCGGGCAGGGCAATGGCTCCAAACCCGCCGGATCGCTAGTCCGAAGAATCCTGGCTGTGCTACCAAGTTTTTAAAGACTTAAAGAATTTAAAAAGGGAGACCAAGCACAGCTTCAGTTGGCACGAGCGCACTGCAACTGTTTAGATCAAACACAGAAAGCTTACAGTTTGCATCTTTGGGAGTTAATGGCAAAAGTCTGATTCTGGTGTGGCCTGCCCTTAGGGCTATTGTGGAGCAAGGCCCACAAAGAGGCCTCTGCTCTCTAGGAATAATCTCTCTGCCTGCATGCTCAGTCGTGTCCAACTCTTCGCGACCCCATGGACTGTAGCCCACCAGGCTCTTTTGTCCAGTGAATTCTCCAGGCAAAATACTAGAGTGGGTTGCCATTTCCTCCAGGGGAATCTTCCTGACCCAGGGATCAAACCACGTCCCCTGTATTGGCAGGCAGATTATTTTACCCCTGAGCTACCTGAGAAGCCCTTAGGAATACTAGCTGGTTGTAATTGAGTGCTATGTGCCAGACACTGTTCTAAACACAGGAAACCAGATTAACACACTTAGTCTTCATAACAATTCAACGAGTCATCTACTTTAGATCATCCCCATTTCACAGATAAGTAAACAGGCTCAGACCGAGAAGGCAATGGCACCCCACTCCAGTACTCTTGCCTGGAAAATCCCATGGACGGAGGAGCCTGGTAGGCTGCAGTCCATGGGGTCGCAAAGAGTTGGACACGACTGAGCGACTTGACTTTCACTTTTCACTTTTGTGCATTGGAGAAAGAAATGGCAACCCACTCCAGTGTTCTTGCCTGCAGAATCCCAGGGACGGGGGAGCCTGGTTGGCTGCCGTCTATGGGGTCACATAGAGTCGGACACGACTGAAGCAACTTAGCAGCAGCAGCAGCAGCAGCAAACAGGCTCAGAAACATGGGGGCATCTCCCCAAGGTTCAGCAACTTGAAGAGCCACTTGAGTTCATGTGTCATTCTACAACCCCAGCTTTTCTAAAAGACTGGGGGACGTTTTGCAAAAGACAAATGGTTGGTTTGTAATGTCCCTCAAACATTGGTGCACCTCAAAGTCTTTGGTGAGGGGGAGTGCTTGCTCTAAATTCAGAGCCCCTGACGCCAACCTAATACTGTCTGATTTTGTAGGGCTGTAGCGGAACATGAAAATTTGCATTTTGAACAGACTTCTCAGTGATTGTGAAGAAGCAAGTCAGCCAATTGCATTTAAAGCACCACGTTGTTTAATCACCCTGATCATTTGCCTAAACAACCTCTGAGGAAGGTAACGGGGCAAAGAGTTTTGAGTGGGAAAGAGACTATTAATAATGTTCCTTTTAAAAGAACAGGTGGCTTCCATGGTTGCTCACACTATACAAAATCTGCCCGCAATGCGGAAGAGCCAGGTTCGATCCCTGGGTCGGGAAGATCCCCTGGAGAAAGGCGTGGCAACTCATTCCTGTGTTCTTTTTTTTTTTTTTCACTTTACAATACTGCATTGGTTTTGCCATACATTGACATGAATCAGCCACGGGTGTACATGAGTTCCCAATCCTGAACCCCCCTCCCACCCCCCCACCCCATATCATCTCTCTGGATCATCCCCATGCACCAGCCCCAAGCATCCTGTATCCTGTATCGAACATAGACTGGCGATTCGTTTCTTACATGATAGTATACATGTTTCAATGCCATTCTCCCAAATCATCAAAAATATGGAACGCTTCACGAATTTGCGTGTCATCCTTGGGCAGGGACCATGCTAATCTTCTCTGTATCGTTCCAATTTTTAGTATATGTGCTGCCGAAGCGAGCTCTTATTCCGATATTCTTGCCTGGAGAATCCCCACGGACAGAGGAGCCTGGTGGGCTACGGTCCATGGGGTCACAAAGATTAAGACACGACTGAGCGACCAACACACACATAAAGAGAACATCAAGAAGGCTTTATTTCAAGCCCTACAAATCTGCCCTTTCTCCCCGGCGGCACCAAGTCAGTGGGTTCCGGGCGTGATCCGCAGAGCCGCCTAGCCTCCCAGGATCCCTGGAAACGAGCCACTGCGATCCCACCCCAAGCCTCAGGGGGCGCTATTCAGTTTCGTTCTGATGGGAATGGAGCATTGTTTTCTTTCTGAGCTTGCGCAACGAGGAATCCTCACTTCCGTCCCTACGCGCGCACCGTCTGAACTCGGCGGTCGCTCGGTAAGTGAGTGGAGCCGGTGAATTATCCGGCTACGAAGCCCTCCGCTCCACTGGACTCAATCCTTCCTGCCCGGGGGGTCTTGCCGCCTCCCCAGAGATCTCTCCGCGTGTCCCCCAACCGTGCATTCTTTTGCAGTCTGAGCCCTTGTCCCTCAGCCTCAAGGTCCCAGTGCCGCCCCCTCCCCACCCCTGTTTTAACTTAGTTCAGCATGCGCCCTCCACGCTCGTCTTGCTCTGTGTAACACCCAGACCTTTCATATCCTTCGTTTTCCTCCTTCAGTCTCCTTCCGAGGCCACCTCCCTAGAACCCCTGGGCGGGGATGGAGCGAAGTGTCCCGGATGGAGAGAAAGCCCTGGTACCCCAGCGAGCCGCTCCTTCCCTTTCCTCTATTTGCAGACGAACACGATGAAGTTCAACCCCTTCGTGACCTCCGACCGCAGCAAAAACCGCAAACGTCATTTCAATGCCCCCTCCCACGTGCGCAGGAAAATCATGTCGTCTCCACTCTCCAAGGAGCTGCGACAGAAGTACAACGTCCGCTCCATGCCCATCCGCAAGGACGACGAGGTCCAGGTACTTGTCTCCCGGGCTCTAGTTACCCACCTGCGTGGCGCTCGGGCGCCGCCTTCGCCGAAAGTGTCGACAGTGCTTGGACGTGGAGGAGTCAAGAGACTCACACGCCCTCAGGACCGGGGCAGATGATGCAGGTGACGGGAGTTGGGGCCCAGAGTCACCAGAGCACGCCTGCCCAGCTTAATTTAGAGCATTCCAAGTCAATTCTTTAATAATAATAATTTGAGAGGTTTTGCTTTGCTTTGCCAGCCAAGCAAAGCTGTGCTTTATTTTTCAGTCCAGAGGTTGCTAGTTCCCAGACACTGCTCGGGGGAAGTGTGTTGGATCTTTGCAGGGAAAGGTGTTGAAATAAGAGTAAGGTTTTGGCATCATTCGGTTTAGTGGAAGCTGAACATTTGATGGTGCTGGATTTGGCAGGGAGAATGGGGAAGCAAATCAGAGACGTGAAATTTTGAGAAAGTATAAGCTATCTGTTCTCTGACTGGAGTTTAGAATGTTTAGTAGGGAAGGGAAGTGAAGGTAAGATAGATCAGAGCTATAGTCACACCTTGAAGAAATAATATATTGAGCATTTACCGGACCAGGCACCATTCCCTAGAACTCTAGTGGTGAACATCATCCACAGGGTCCCTGTTGCAAATAGGGCTCACATTTGAGAACGGGTTTCCCGACCTCCGCACTGTTGACTTCTTGGGCTGGGTAATTCTTTGCTGTGATGAGCTCTCCTGTGCACTGTACGATGTTTAGCAGCATCCCTGGCTTCTCCCCACTAGATGCCAGTAGCACCTTCTCACAGTTAGGATAAGCAGAAATATCAGTTTTTCCAGGTATTGTCCCTGGGGAGCAAAATTCACCCCTGACAACCTCCCCCAATTGAGAACCATTATTTTAGAGAATGAAGTAAGGAATCTGGTGTATCTGTAAGGGACTGGGACTTGGAAGGTTTGAGGAGGAAAAGGTCGGAAGCAGGAGAGAAGTTAGGTTGAGAATGTGACAGGAATAGAGTGGAAAAAATAATTTGGAAGTACGGTCCAGCCTCTTCTCTTCTGGAACCTTCCCGCCAGACATGCTCTAGTTTATGTTTTGTTTTTTTGGCCACAAGGCATGTGGGAGCTTAGCTCCCCGACCAAGGATTGAACCCGCACCCTCTGCATTAGAAGGTGAACTCTTAACCCTTGGACCTCCAGGGAAGTCCCTCAGACATGCTCTAGAACGGGGGATTGCAAGCACCTGTAGGTGCCAGTTAGGGATATGCAGGCTCTTCAGTTGCCAAATTCTCCAGTTTTGTGAGACCTGGAAAACCTGGATTCTTTCTTTTATAGAAACTGCTTTTGGCCGAGACCACCAAAAACCTCTTTATGACTAAATTCAATGGTCCCATCTTCGTCTGACTGTCCTTGACAATTTTCAGCAGCATTTGGCATGGGTGGCATCACCTTACTTCTTGAAATCGTCTCTCTTTTTAGCTTCTGTGACACTTCAAGCTCACAGTTTACTTCCAACGTCTCAGCCTCCATTGCTGGCTAGTTCTCCTCTGTCTGATCCCTAAATACTAGAGTTTGTCAGGGCCTGCACCTGCTCTTCCATTGGCTGGCCTACCTTGTCTACCTAGGTGGTATTACTTATACCTAGAGTTTTAAATATCTGCTCTAGGCTAACACCTTCCTCCTTTATATCCTTTATAACCACTTTTCTGACCACAGACCTAAGATCTAACTGCCTGCTGAACGTCTTTATTTGGATATCTCACAGACATCTCAAGTTTCTTATGCATGAGATCCTGACATTGCCACTGCCTCTAAAATCTGAGTCTCCTCCCATCTTTCACACCTCAGTAAGTGATGCTTCTATCTCCCCACCTGTGTATACCATAACCCTTTAAGTTATTCTTAACTTTCCCTAACCCCTCTCTTCTGTCACTGTGTCTTGTTGATATTACGTTCAAAATAAGTCTTAAATCTGACACTTCTTTATATTTCCATTTTAGTTCAAAGCATCTTCAGCTTCCACTGTTAACCCTAATCCATTCTCTACAGACAAATTATTTGCAAATCAGAGCCTACTTGAAACCTATCAATGGTGCTTGATGTGCTAAGTTTACATCTAAATCATTGATAAGGCTCCAGTGATCCAGTCCAGGCCTAATTCTCCAACCCTATCTCATTTTATAAAGCCCCCCACTTGCACTGTACATCATCTTTTCAGCTCCTTAGAATGCTCTGGGTCTTTGTCCAGAATGCTCCCTCTGCCTGGAGTGCTCTTCTCCCCTTTACCTAACTCCTCATTTTGCAGGTCTTAACATTTCAGTGTCTTCCCATGTGCCCTGTTCATGGATCATATATTTGTATGTTTACCTGTTAACTCCTTACTGTTCATCAGACCAAGCTCCCTGAGGCCAGAGAACTTTCCTGACCTCAGTGCAGAGCCTGGCACACAGCAGGGGCACAATCAATATTTATTAAATGGATGAAAATGATTGACTGGATGGAATTGGAACATGACATAAAGAAAAGGAGGCATGAACTGTTTCCTTTTTAGATATGAAGACAATGAAACTCAGGTAAAATAATAAAGAATAATATAGAAAATGAGCGTCCAGGCCAGGAATATAGGTCTCTCAACTCCAGAGGTCATTCGGGGTAAGCGCGTCTCCAGCCAGGAAAGTAAAATAGTCCAATTAGGTTTGTAAAAGTGCCTTTTCTCTCTTGGTATCTTCTAAGTCTCACGTGCCTCTTTCTCTGAGTAGTTGAGTCTTCCTCCTACTTTACAGAGGGAATTAAAACTATCATCCAGGAACTTCCAGAGTCCTGGCTCCACACCCTCTGGCTTAATACCTGCATTTCCACCCCTCCTGTCTTCATTCTCTCCTGTTATAAACCCCGTTTCTATCTGAAGCTCTCCCTCTGCCACTGAATGAGACATCCACCACTCTCTTCTCCCCTCTTCAGATCCTTCTATCCACTATCTCCTTTCTCTACAGCTTCCTGTACCTTTTCCTCCATACCTGTTCATTTAAATACATTAATGTTTCCCCTTCTTAAATAATAAAAAATTATCCCTTAACTTCACATCCCCATAGAGCACATGTCCTCTTTCCGATCCTCTTCAGATCCAGGCTTCTTGGGCCAGGCTTTTTTCATCTTCATCTTTCCACCTCTGGTGAATTCACGGCCTTACCATACACAACTTTCATCCCACTGCTCCGCCAAAAGCACTGTAGCCACGACCACCGGTGACCAGCTTGTTGTCACCTGTTACTCAGTCCTTTCTGTTGTTGACCGTTCCTCAGCATCTGACCTCATCGCTGCTGTAACGCCAGGTTCCCTGGTTTCCCTTTTATTTGCTTATCTGTGGCTGCGCTGGGTCTTCACTGCCGCGTGGGCTTTCCCCAGTTGTGGCGAGCGGGAGCTGCTCTCAGTAGGCGGGCCTCACTGTGCTGGCTTCTCCTGTTGCAGGGCAGGGGCGCCAGGTGCAGCGGCTTCAGTTGTTGTGGCCTACAGGCGCCATAGTTGCGGCAGGCAGGCTTAATGGCCCGTGGCCCGTGGTATCTTCCCAAGTAAGGGATTGAACCTGCGTCTCTTGCATTGCCAGGTGGATTCTGTACCCCTGAGCCACCAGGGAAACTCCCTGGTTTCCCATTCTTTCAGGCCGCTTCAGTCTCTTGGAAACCCTTCCAAAATGTTGGCTTTTCTTAGATTTCTACATTCTGCCCTTGTCTCATACCAGCAGTTCCCTGCATAAACTCAGGCTTTGAGTTGCCATGTCTGTGGATGACTCTCGTGTCTTTGTTGCCGGTCCAGTTGGTCTTCCCTGTGTATGGAATCTCCCCATTCCACGCCTCTGGGAAAGGCATGCCTGTACAACCAGGTGCGCAGCTGGACTCTGGATGTCCTCCTCACCTCGTCCCTCACCTCTCAGTCCACTGACCGAGTCTTTTCCCGTCTCCTTCCTCACTGGGTCTAGTGTTTAATCTACTTTTTTTCTGATGATAAAATATTTGTATTAACTGTAGGAATCTTGACAGGTGGACTAATGTAAATTAAGAATTCTACTTCCTGTCTAATGGCAACCATTATTGACACTGGGATATATTTTCATCTTGTGTATACCAGACGTATGAAGCATGTACACACAAGGTTCAGACTGTATTGTGTTTGGCCTTGTTTTCTTTTTTCTCTAAAGGTCATATCTTGAAAATTTCCCTAGGTCAAAAATTGTTTTTTGAAAACATGGGCTTTAGGTAGCTGCATGAGAATCTCAATATAATTTTTTTCTTTCTTTGTAAATTGAAGTATAGTTGATTTACAATGTTGTGTTAGTTTTATTCTCAGGACTAGTTGTGTGATGACCAACCTACTTCAAGGAATGTTTTGTTCAGGTAAGAGAAGGAAAAAATGCAGGTGAAGAACCTCCACCTGACTTAGAATAACAAAGAGAAGATTTATACCAGGAAAAAAAAGGCTGATTTTGACTGCCAAGATTAATCTGTTTTTTGTGCAAAAAGTTTCATTGTTAGCCTGTATGTTCCCGATCATTAGTTTCCTTACTGTGATATTCAAGCATTAGAAATGAGGAGAATTCACTTTTGTATTTTCTCTTAGGTGGTTCGAGGACACTACAAAGGTCAGCAAATTGGCAAGGTAGTCCAGGTGTATAGAAAGAAATACGTCATCTACATTGAACGGGTGCAGCGCGAGAAGGCTAATGGCACAACTGTCCACGTGGGCATTCACCCCAGCAAGGTATGGCCCGGGGCCACACGGTGCCAGTGGCTGCGTGTCCCAGCATTCCTGCTGGAGTTGTCGGGCATCGGTATTGCCCACACAGGCAGATGTGATAAGGACTTTAGAGGGAGGTCAGGCAGGCTTGGTTGGCTCACTGGCTAGTGAACCAAGGATCCAGATTCTTTTCTTGTGTGTTCTGTCACCCTTGGTGATGGCCCATCTGCAAGCTGGTAGCAAGAGCATTGCAGGCATGATTTCCCCACGAGGGAGTGTGCAGAGGGACTAGAGAGAACACCTCTTCCTTCAGCCCTCACTCCCAGCTAGTGGAATTGACTGTTCCTCTCTTAAACTCCCAGCTTATACGCTGTAGAGCCTCTCCTCCAGAGTTTCAGATCCTTTAAGGGCAGAATGTTGGGTCTCACTCATCTGTGTGATCTCTATATCGCCCAGTAGCTGGTGGGAATGCAGTATTTTTAAAAACAATGTATTTTGCCACCCAAGGGATGACAGACGAACCATCCGTGTTGGTAGTATAATCTTCAGTCTTTGTATCACTAAACTACATAAATGGTCCCTAGACCCACAGGAGTTAGGGGTTGGAGATTGGGTAGCAGAAGAAGGAACTCAAGCTGCTATCATTGAGGGAAGACCTGCTGTGTGAGATAATTATGCTTTTAAGTCCTTTCCCCTTAAAAAAGAAATCAAGATCTGTTTGTTTTCTCATCCTAACAGGTGGTCATCACCAGGCTAAAACTGGACAAAGATCGGAAAAAAATTCTAGAACGCAAAGCCAAATCTCGACAGGTTGGGAAAGAAAAAGGAAAATACAAGGAGGAACTTATTGAGAAAATGCAGGAATGAATGTACCCTGTTGCACAGCCATGGTTTATCTGTAGGTTCTTTACCTGGCATGTAGGCCTTTAAAACTTTCCAAGATGTCTCTCTCTCGAGTATTTTATTTCCTTCCTGTTTTGTTGTTATTATTTATGTGGTTCTGTAAATCCACTAATAATTTTATGAATAAAAACTGGAAATGTTTTCTTGTTCCGAATGGTATTTATTGCTTTATAGGTAAAATCCATCTGAATTCTCAGTTCCCCATTGGGAGTCTTTCATACTTTAAATCTACAGAGAGCAGCACAGTAGCAGCTGTGAGATTAAGATAGCCCTGCTCCTGCTTAGACCCCCATGCTGATGGGGTGGACCGGACAGGGCTCTGGTTCCTGATGCAGAGATCTGCCCTGCTCCACGGACGTCAGCCTGTGCCTGGCAGGCACAAGGCCCCACTGAGAGCAGCGCCACTCAGCACTCCCACCCTGGCCTGCCACACTGCCCTCTGGCCAGCTTCCTCTCCATATCCTAACCAACCCAGGGACGTGCAGCTCCCTGACCCGGCTGCCCGGCCCAAGTCTGAAATACCACCTCCTAAAGATGGTTCAGAAAACTGATGGCCTACAGGCAAGACTTGACTTGGTTCACAGGTTTTTGTTTTTGTTTTTTTTGGTCCTATTTTCATAACTTTAAAAATTAATTTCCAACATATAAAACGTAATGAGAGCACAGAAATCCAGACCTTTTGCTTCATCTGGCTGCGTGAGGCCCTCAGCTGCGCAGCATCAGTGTGTGGGGACAGGGGACTCTTCCTGTCCTCAATGGACTCCAATCTAACTTCTAGTCATTCCTTAAGATTAGCTTCAGAGCCACATCTAAAATCCTCCCTTGCCCCTATGGTAAACAATCTATTGATTAATGCATCAAACAGCCTTTTGTGGTTCTCTAGTAACAGGGTTTATCTGACACTGATGTTTCTTAATACATGTTGGCTGATTCCATTATTTTCCATTTTCACTGCTGAAGAAAACGAGTTTAGGTTAACTGCCCAAACCCCAGAGAGCATAAGAGACAGAGCTAGGATTTGAACCCAGGCCTCAGCGCGTCAGAGGACATTCACCTCCCGCATCAGCCCGCTCTGGTGTTCCTCTCTCTCCTGTTAGCAACCCTTTGTTAGAGTCTGATGCGAGCCCAGACGTATGGAACAGAAGAATCTGTTTGCAGCAACAGTGCTGCAGTGGGAAGAGCACTGTCACCAGCCGTCAAGTGCCAATCACGGCTCTGCCACTGGGTGGTCAGAGGCCTTCGAGCAAGCTGTTCATCTCAGCTTCCATTTTCTCAGTTGTGTCCAACTCTGTGACCCCATGGACTGTCGCCTGCCAGGTTCCTCTGTCCATAGAATTCTCCAGGCAAGAATACAGTGGGTAGCCATTCCCTTCTCCAGGGGACCCTCCCACCCAGGGATGAAATCCAGGTCTCCTGTGTTGCAGGCAGATTCTTTACTGTCAGAGCCAAAAGAAAATAATACTTGCACTGCCTTCCTGTCTCACGGAAAATGCCGAAATAAAATGCCAGGATCAAATGGGCTATTATTACTGAGCACACTTCGAAAGTATGAGTGTATAAATTCTAATATTGCTATTATTATTCAGTATTTCCAATTCTAACATTCACCTTGCACTCAAGTAATGATTTTTCACAGAAGATTGATAAGATCACAAACCGCAGAACTCCATATGCATGTTCTGACTGCAGCGTTAAGAGTGAGCAGAATGATGCCAGCTCTGGAGTCAGAGGAATCTTGAGTCAAGTCCTGTTCTGGTCTTTGGTCAGCCCTTTTTATGAGCCTGTTTCCCTATTTTATGTAAGCAGCTAGAAACACTGATCTTCAAGACTGAAAATTAAAGTAGCAGTCCACCAGACCCCACTGACTTTAGGAGTCAATGTGGGTGCTTGCTAACAGTCTCTACGTCCTTGCCTGGAGGTTCTGTGATGCAGTAGGTCTGAAGAGAGAGGCCTCTTCAGACCTCTTCACATGGCCCTTGTATGATACTTATGACTAGGTAAATTTGGGAAATTGTGGATCAGGAGTCTACAAATCACAGCACATAAAATATAGTAGGTGCCCAAAACATGGCGACTGTATCAGCGCATTGAGCTGTGTGTCTAGCAGGCACGATGAGTAGGTCAACCAGTAAGGGCTGGAGTTTGTTTCTTTTTGTCTTCACTCTTGATAACACGTTTTAGGCCCCCAAATCTGAATAAAGGATTTCAAACTAGGTTAAATTTATAGTAAGATAATATCTTCTGATTCCTGGTCTGGGCCCTAGGCTCCAACCATTACTCTCACCATTACACTTAAATGATGATTATTTCCTAGGAATCAGATTTGGTTTCTTTTCAGCACCGTGTTCAAGTGATACATAAGAGTTTTGAGAACTGTAATCTCCCCCAAATCACACCAGACTTCTTATCATCAGTCATGCGAATAATAGTGCATGATCAAGAGCAGGAATTTGGCATCAACTGAGAGCTAATCCCTGCTCTGTCATCTCCTAGCTGTGTGACTCTGGGCAAATGGCCTAACCTCTCTGGGCCTGTATGGTTGTCTATAAAATGGAGATGAAATGAGTACCTACCAAATAGAGTCGTCAAGACTCACTACTTGAGATACTGTGCGTAGAGCATAGAGAACTCAGCAAGTGACAGCTACTGTCTTTCTGAGGAGACTGCAGTGGGTTTGTCTGCAGGAATACAGGGAAAAGTTTTTCTCCAGAGAGTCTGGATAAATGCTGGAAAAGTTTTTCTCCAGGGAGTTTGGATAAATGCTGGTTCTTGACCGAGGCGGGAGGGTTTAAAGGCAGCAGTATTGTGCTTGGGCTGCTGCAGGAACTTGGGACTGTAGAATGCCAGCTGGATAGGTCCGGCATTATCAAGCCTGCTTATCAAGGTTCCGGCTGGGGAGGGGGGTTTAGCATGTTTCCTGGAATGAGTTTGAATTAAGTGGTTTCCTACTGACCTTTTCATCAAATTTGCAGGTATCCACTGACATGAGTGAGTCCCCTGTGTTATTTTGGAAAAACTCCAAACTTTCACACTGCAGATAACTCCTTCCGAGTGTCTGCTTTCACAGTGCACTGGGGTCTGAGATGTTCAGCTACAGGGCTTTCCACGTGAGTTGGGTAAGCAAGGAAGTAATCAGGTCTGGGAACCAGGCAGAGCTTCACTAACCAAGAGTCCTCTGTACTCTGCTGATGCTATAGACTATAGAGCTGAGCAGTTCCAATCTGGTAATGGCTTGGGTCTTTGTTCATTGTTCTTTTTAATTAGTTTTTTTCTTTTAAAGAAAAAAAAAAAACTGAACAGAGGAGAGCGGCAGGCTACAGTCTATAGGGTCGAAAAAAGTTGGACACAACTGAAGCGACAGCACGCACACATGCATATAGAGTACAACATGAAAGGTACAAAAGGTGGACAGTGAAGAGTAAGTCTCCTTGTCCCACTGACTCTCAGTCACTCAGTTCTCCCGAGAAGCAGTCACTGTTTCCAGTCTTCCGTATCCTTCTAGAAATATTCCATACATACATGATTGGGTTTTTACTAAAGTCTGGTCCATGAATAAGTCTTCAAGAGAATGGCAGGTCATCCAAATTTAATTAGCGATATGAGGTTGATTTATTTCCTGAACACCATAATTACAATACAAATACGCATCAATATAAGTAAAATATTATTTGTCCATCAGAAATAACTAAATCAACCACATCCTAGCCTATCCCTAATATGAGGGCAGCTAATTCTGCAACAGGTTTTCAAAGGTCTCATCTTATGTGTTAGATGTCTCTATCTTTTAAAGTAGTGTATAATTTAAGGGGTTTTTTTCTTTTGGTGATTTACTATTTGAGATAGAAGAGGGAGAGTGGTTTGCTAGGAAGAACAGGAGCTACAAAGACTTACATACAGATCCCAGTTTTATCTCTTAAAACAGCTAGACTTTGAGCAAGTTACAAATCTGAGCCTCTCTTTCTCAATATGTAGAGAGAATTTAATAACACCTACTTAGGTGTTGTGAGCACTCAGTGAGACAGGTAATTCAGAGCACCTTGTTTAATGACTGACGAGTGGCCGCCAAAACCTGGTAGCTGCCATAATCAGTGGTGTCGGCCCACAGTACACTTTCCCTATACACGAGCGGAGTAAACAGCAGTAAATTATGCTCGAGTTTCTGCTTCTCCACTAACTTCCAACCTTCTCAATCAACTTGGAAGGGGCTTTACGACTGTGGCTTTGTAACCCCGTGTTCCTGTTTAGGAGCTCCTTGGGGTTTGCACTGTAACGTTTCGGTCCACTCTTGTTTACTCTATCCTACTGAAGTTGCCTCTGAGACTCTTCCTCTAATTTAAAAATTACTGAGCAATTTCCCTGGTGGTCCAGTGGTTGGGAATCCCTGCCAATGCAGAGGACACGGGTTCAATCCGTGGTCCAGGAAGATTCCACAAGCTGCAAAGCAACTAAGCCCAAGCGCCAGAGCTACTGAATGAAGCCCACGCGCCCTAAAGCCCATGCTCCGCGAAAGAGAAGCCAGTGCTCTGAGAAGGCCGCACACCGCTACTGGAGAGTGGCTCCCACTTCCTTCAGCTGGAGAAAGCCCACTTGCAACAACAGAGACCCAGCCAAAAATAAATAAAAGTTACTGAGGACCCAAAGACCTTTACTATGTGGATTACATCTATCAAAATAATTCACCATGTTAGACATTAACACTGTAAGATTTTAATTCATTTAAAAAATAATAAACCCAAAACATGTTAATGTTTTTATAGAAAATAACTACCTTTTCCAAAACAAAACCAAAAAAAGTAGCCAGAAGAGTGACATTGTGCACAGTTCCTTTATGTCCGGCTTAGTAGAAAACAAATGCATTCTTATAATGCTTCTGCAATCAACCTGTTGCAATGGTGTTCTTGGTGAAGCAAAGAAGAAAAGTCAGTGTCAAATTCAGCGTCACCTAGATTGGTGGTTAGAAAAGAGAGGACCTGGCCGACCCACTGGGAGAGTCTCTAGGACTCTCCAGCAGTCCTGGGACCGTGCTGCCCAAAGTCTCATTTTTTTTCTTGCAGGAGACCTGAAACCAGAGAATATTTCTTCATCTGGAGGGTCTCTGAACCCTAGCTCGGCCTTCTCCACAGCTTTCACTTGGAATGTGTGATAAAAGGTTTTTGACAGACTGACTGATAGAGGGAGCTATTGGCCAATACTAGCCCACATATATATAAACCCAGATTAAAGTGTTTTCTCTTTCACAGCGGCTGAAACAGAGTTCAGCCCAGTGTCTGAACAGAACCAGTGTCTGAATAGCTACATGCCTGTGCTCCTGACATCTGCTTCTCAGAGAGGCTGCTAAGAAGGCAAAGCAAAAGGTAGACTTACCAAGATCAACTTAAAAGAGAATACTGCACTAATCTAAGAGAGGGGGAAATTTTTTACAATAGCCGAAAAAGTGGAAGCAACCCAACTATCCAATCACGGATGAATGGAAAAACAAAATGTGGTATGTACATACAGTGGAATATTATTCAGCCTTAAGAAGGATGGAAATTCTGATATGTGGTACCACATGGATGAATCTCAAGGACATTATGCTCAGTGATACATAAGCCAGTCACAAAAAGACGAATGTTCTATGATTTTACTTACATCAGGTATCTTGAGTAGTCAAACTTACAGAAACAATTAAGTAGAAGGGTGCTTGCCAGCAACCAGGGAAGGGAAGAATGGGGACTTGTTTAGTGGGTATAAAATAGTTCTGGAGATCTGGTGCACAACCATGTGAAGATACTTAACACTACCGGACTGTACACTTAACAATGGTTAAGAAGGTATGTTTCATGTTACGTATATTTGTATGCCACAATGAGAAATAAGCTTTTAAAAAAAGAAATGGGAAGAAAGACCAAGCTTTTTTCTCTAATTTAGTTCTGGCTGATGTCACCCTTTTTTAACTATTCATTGCAGTTGTATAAATATTTATTGAGCACATTCTAGGCATCAAATGCTTCTAAGACAGACAGATCTGGTAAACAGCGCCCATTCTCAAGGAGTTTGCCCTCTACTAAAGGGTTGGTTGATTTATACACACAAACAAGTACAAGGCCACAAGACATGCATTAACAGAATGAAATAGGTCTTGTGAAGGTGGTGCCTGGAATGGAACTTAAGAACAACAGAATTTCTGCTGAGACCGAGTTGTTGGGAAGGGGCAGGATGAGCACACAGGAGACCAACTAGTTTCCTACCTGGTCCTTCAGGTAAAGGTTTGAAATCATGTTTGAAGAGATGTCACAGATCTTTGGTCCAACTTCCCCTTTAATCCAAGAATTCATTCTAGTTGAATGAGGAAGGAAACCAGGAGGTAATTCAAGGGAGGGAAACGTGACTATCACAGGGAAATCATGGTCCAGGGTAAAGCACACTGGGTTGGTTTAGATTTGCTTTCCATTTTGCTTTTGCCTGAAAGCTCCATCAACTTCTCTGAGAATTACGTTCTTCCTGTTACAAGGTTGTCACATACACTGAAAGTGAAAGTGAAGTCGCTCAGTCGTGTCCGACTCTGCCACCTGTGGACTGTAGCCCACCAGGCTCCTCTGTCCATGGGATTCTCCGGGCAAGAATACTGGAGTGGGTTGCCATTTCCTTCTCCAGGGAATCTTCCCGACCCAGGGATTGAACCCAGGTCTCTAGCATTGTAGGCAGATGCTTTAACCTCTGAGCCACCAGGGAAGCCCCACATACACTGAACATGTGTGCAAATCCTTGGCAAGCATCAGAAATTCCTTGTTACCTTCTTCTTACTACCCTGGCTAATCCCTACTCCTCTTTCAAGGCTCAGCTCAAGACTGGCTTGGGGTGGAAAAGTCATGCACGGTGGTCCAACCTACCTTCACACTGCATTCAGTGGCCTGCTCAAAGTCCGTGTTTTCACCAGCCTGTGAACTCCCTGTGGGTAGGTGTGTCTGATTCCTGTAAGCCTCCAAACCTGGCACAGTCCACGTCATTCAGTACGGCAGCAGTTAAGAGCACTGGCCTTGAAAATCACACCAACAAAGGTTGAATCTTGGTTTTGCTACTTAGCTATATGACCCTGAGCAAGATCCTTAACCTCCTTCCTGGGCCTCAGTTTCTTCACCTGCAAAGTGGGGATAATAATTAAACGGCGTCATAGGCTGTCGTGAGGTGTTCAAAACGAAACTCAAGCACTTAAAGCTCATGACCCAGTGGCTACCACACAGAATTCTGAACAGAAACTTACGATGAAGTTCTCTATATATGCTTGTTGCATAAGAAGATAAGGCTGTAAATAATTACACTTTTCTTATAAGGGTCACCTTCTTATCTGAAAACTTTGCTGAGCCCCTGACGACACATCTCTAGCTCTGGGGCTCCAGAGTGTTTTACACAGCAACAGCCGGGCGGTCTCCCAGCGGAGGACGGGGCGGAGTCCCGCGCGCGGTCACGTGGGGACGCGGGGGGCGGGCCTTTGCGCGCGCAGGTCCCGCGGCCGGGGTTGACACTTCCGGGTGGGACCCGAGTGCGGCGGCGGGCCCGGGGCTGGCGCTTCCCGCAGCAACCATGGCGTATACCGGCCTCACGGTCCCTCTCATCGTGATGAGCGTGTTCTGGGGCATCGTCGGCTTCCTGGTGCCCTGGTTCATCCCTAAGGGTCCCAACCGGGGGTAAGTGCGCCAGGCCTGCCTGCGGAGGGAAGCGCGGTGAGAACCCGCCGGGCCGGGCGGGGAAAGGGGCGACGGCGCCGGTCGGAGACCTTGCCCGGGTGATCCCGCCCTGCAGTCAGGCCTCGGCCCCCCACCCCTCGGCAGCCCCCCGACTTCCTTGTCGCGGCAGCCTCAGTGTCTCCTAGCCCGAACTGAGGAGGGTGGCCTCCGGTGGCTTTGAGGGAATTTTTTCTCCTCACGTCCCTGTGTGGGGAGGGTGCCGTCGGAAATGGACGTATCCCTCCTCGAGGAGAAGTTGGGGCTCGTCACCAAGACGGCTGTCGCCCTAGCCCCGCTGTCTACCCAAATGAGGCCTCGTTTGCCTACACTTTAAAGGGACGGATCAAATAAATAAAACAGAAATTGACCTCTCTGCCTCACAGGCTGTCGCAGTTGCACAGCACACCCTTGTGCCGCAGCGCTGAGCCCAGGCCTTGCATCTAGTGGGCGCCAGGAGCGAGTTGGGGCTTGATCTGGAGCGAGGTTAATGACCAAAGCGCAGGAGGTATTGTTAAGAAACCCCTGCGTCATACCTTTCGAAGGGCGCTCCCGCACTTGTGTATAACAAGCTCTTAGAATGATTGGTTAAGAAAGACTCCCCCCCCCCCCCGCTCCCCCGGCTTCTTTGTGAAATAGAGCTTTATCTGTTTTGTAAGTAAACTTTTTTTTTATTATGGTATGAAATAGTCTTATCTTCAAAGGAGCTTTGGAAACCCTCTTTCTGGTTCCTCTTTGCCTTTTAGTCATTTTTTCTCAGCGGCAAGATCATGTGGGGTGAAGCTTATTATGAATCACAGATTTTGGGGAACACCATCTCTTGTTTTATTCTTTGGAACTAATTGGTGACTTCACAGTGCTCTACATGCATAGGCTTGAAGGGTTGTTGAGTGATCTGTTGCCTTTATTAAAGGAAAGAAAATGCTCTTACTTAATAGTTTGTGCCCTGAGCCGCTTTTACTGTCTGGAATAAACTTGTGTTAGACCCGTTCCTTTCATTTAGCTTACAAGTAAATCATAATTTGTTTAAAAAGTAAAAACTGTAGGTGAATTTATCATCTGGTGGCATGAGGTCCACCCATTCTGCTCCCCTCTTCTCCCCTCCTCAGATGGCATCAGTTATGTAGGGTCATCTTTCCAGCCTGTAATAGATGAGAATTCTCAGGTTATTAGAACAATTTGTGCTAACCAGATTTAATTCCTTGGACTTGTTTCTCCTGCTAGAGTTAGGGAACAACAAAGTGCTCTTTTGTTGTGATTCTGTGTTCAGCTCTTCCCTTACCCACTGTCTTTCCAGCCTCCATGCTCAGAAAGCATTTATTAATGTGCTGGTAGCGCTGACCACTTCTTTCTTGAAGCTCCCCGTTTGGGACCCACTGTGCCCAGCCTTGGGCCTTGATGCCATTGCTCTTACCCAGAGTAATGAAGTGCCTTCTGTGGTCCATGGGCTACTCAGCTTGTAGTCCTAGTGTTACGATTCAGGTTTGACCTGCTAGTAATATGTTATCTGGATTTAATTCATAGCCTCCACCCCAGCCCTTGTTATTTCCTGCTCTTGGCAGGATCGGACAGGTCTTAAAACACAAGGTGTCTCCTAGGAGTTACTGTAGTACACTTTGAGAAACACTGCTCCCAGTTGGATGATCCCTATGACCTTGGATAATTTAACTTTTCCATGTTCCTATTTCCTCACTGTAAAGGAAATGTTAGTACTAAATTATTATTGGTTCTCATTTACCTCCTGAAAAGACTGCAGATAATTTTTTTTTTTTTTAAACGGAGGGGCTGAATTGCTTCAAGGAGTATGGTGAATTTTTAATGCAGAAGAGCATTTCTGATTTGAAGAATTGAAAACATCTTCATTAAGGAGATGAGTAAAGGTGCTGTGTGAGAAGGAGAGAAAGGAGTTTTTGCTGTTAAATTTTCTTCTCTGAGATCCCTGCATGTCAAAATGCAGAAGCTTGGGTCATTAGGAGGATTTCAGGACCTCGAGAAATGGGGGGAAAACGGGGGCGAAAGGGAAAAAGGTCTTCTGAGTCTGTGTGTAACCTACAGCAAGCCCCTTACTGTCATCTTTTCTGCACCTGAAAAAGGGCGGAATACAACGAAGTCTGTACCTGGAATGCTGGTTCCTAACCATTCCTATTCTTTATGATTTCCCACTGTCCTCTAGGAATCCAGAGATTCTCTAAAAACTTCAGGTGGTGCAGGGTGGGAGGGGTGGCGACAGAGCACGGGGATTAGTGTGCCAAGGGTTCACGGCTCCAGTTTTCTCAGACATAACACTGGTAAACATACAGAAGAAGAGAGCAGTGTAAGTGTTATGTAACACCACCTAGATTCAATAATGTTAACACTCATATCTGCTTTATATTTTGTCTCTGAATCCGGGTGTGCATACATACATACATAATTTTGCTGAACCATTTGAGCACACGTTGCAGTGGTTGTGACACTTTACCCCTAAACACTTAAGCAGACCATAACTCAGAAAAAAAGCACATCAGGAGCTGATATTTTTGTGCGTTTTGGCCATGGCACACCTCTGAGCTTGCAAGATCTTAGTTCCCCAGCACATTGGGCACTCGGAGTCCTAATCACTGGACCAGCAGGGAATTCCCCCGAGGGACCTTTTGCTCTCCAATGTCCAATGAATAGTACAAAGGGGCCTCAGCTGTTCCCATTCTCTGAGGTGGTCTTTTGGGGAAGAGGAAGATGGAGGGAGGGATTCTGGGTTGAGGCAGGGGAATGAAAGGAGATGAACCGGAGCTTGGGATGGAGGATAAACAAACATAATGCTTTTGGGGACACTAGGGCACCCACGTTCAGGAGTGAAATGCTGTTTGAAGGTAGAGGGGTGAGAAGGAGGAATGGAGCGAACTGATGACAAGTGAGAAGCTGAACTTGATTTTATAGACCTTCAAACATTTTTATTATGAAACCATTAAAATTCGGTAGTGCAACCTTAATGCCTATTTATGTATGCATTATATTATAAGCTTAATGTATGAGGTACATATTTTGCTGCAGAATGTGCCTTCAGGATGTATCTAGAGTCTGACCAGTTCTCACAACCCATACTGCTACCAGGCTGGTCCATTAGCGCAACTCTCCTCTAACTGGTTTTTCTGCTTTTCCCCTGGCTTCCTCTTCCCAAGTCTGTTTTCACCCTGCAGAGAGATCCTATTACAGTTTGGATCAGATTTTGTCAGTGTTGTTAGCTGTTTGGTTGGATCTGACTCTTTGCAACCCCGTGGACTGTAGCCCACCAGGCTCCTTTGTCCATGGAATTCTCTAGGCAAGAATACTGCAGTGGGTTGCCATTCCCTTCTCCAGGGGATCTTTCCAATCCAGGGATCAAACCCAAGTCTCCTGCATTGCAGGCAGATTCTGTACCATCTGAGCCACCAGGGAAGCCCCATTTTGTCAGTCCTTTCCTCAAATCCCTCCCAAATAGCTTCCCTTTTCCTTTCAGAGGCTGTAAGGTACCTCTGACCTCACTTCTGCCAGGCTCTCCTTGCTGTGCTCAGTCACACAGGCCTCTGTCCTCTTTGAACCTGATACCCTCTCACCAGGAGCCTTTTTGTTGCTAAACGTCATCCCTTTTATTTTCTCCTCTCTCTCCAGAGCCTGGTACATGCAGGACCCTGAGTCTGTTGAATGAGTGAATGGACAAGCCAATATATTAACCAAAAGGGGGGAAAATATATATGTGTGTGTATATGTATGTATACACACACACACGCACACAGGCACACACAGAATTTCTAAAGGATAAGTTAAACGTCATCACATATAGGAGTTGTGATGTTTGCTCCTTGCCTTCGAGGAGATAGTCTCACGTATTCTGTGGGGTGTGGAGATGCCATATTGGTTTGCTCCTTGCCTTCGAGGAGATAGTCTCGCGTATTCTGTGGGGTGTGGAGATGCCATATTTGGAAATCGTTCTTACAGATGATGGGCGTGGCTTAAAGGTGTTAAGGACTTCCTTGGTGTTCCAGTGGCTGAGACTCCATGTTCCCAATGCAAGCTACCCAGGTTCGATCCCTGGTCAGGGAACTAGGTCCCGCATACTGCAATTAAGACCCAGAGCAGCCAAAAAACAAAGAACTAATCCTTCTCAGTTGGTGACTGCAGGTGCAGGGGCGGTATGAGCAAGATGACGACAAATCTGAGGGATGAAAGTGGCGGAGCTTTTCGGGAGTAGGAGATTTCATAGGGGAGCCTTTAGAAAGAGAAAGTGAAAAGAATATCACAAGTTCAATTTTTTAAAATGTCAGAGTTCAACTGCTCAAAGATCCAGGTTTAACTTTTTCAGAAAGAAATGGAGATGGGAAGAGATCAAGGCTAAAAAGTATAGTATCATTTCATAGCAGAGAATACTACCAGATAGGGCAGTTACTTGGGCATCAAAGCTAATTACTGCTGCAGCCTTTTGTGCTCAGTTTTAGGTGGGTTTGGAATAGACCTCTAAACTGTGGCATCAGTACACGTTCCCTTATATACAAATGTTAATGACTGATGTAGAATTCTGCCGAGTGCGCGCAGGGCACGCTGATGTCTACTGGTGTGTCAGCAGATCAGATCCATTTTCCTAGAGTGCAGTCCTTGCCAGCTTGATCACCTGGGAAGGGAGCTTAACCCCCTACAACGTTTGCTTGGTTATCTAATGATTGCACTGTTTTTTTTTCCCCAGAGTTATCATCACTATGTTGGTGACCTGTTCAGTTTGCTGCTATCTCTTGTAAGTAGTTAATTTCTAAAATAATAATCAGTTATTTCTGGTATTTATCATATGTGTGATTAAAAGTTAAATAAGTGGTTATCAAGTTAAGTTTCATGGTTACCAAGTTAAGTTTTGGTTATCAAGTCAAGTTTGGTTAACTTAAGGTTATCAAGAAACTTAACCAAGTTAAATTTCATGGTAATCATGAAACTTTATACTTTTGTTTAATTGGGGTTGGTTCTTGGCGTAACATCTAGAAATAGTAACTTAAGATTGGAAAGAAGATATTTTCCTCTGTTCAGTATGTTGCTTAAGAATTGTGCAGATGCTCAGTTCTGACAATACAGGTGTAATTTATTTGGCACTTATTTCAGTCATAATTAGCTGGAAATTGTCATCATAGTGCTTTAGATTTTACTTCCATGAAGTATTTGAGCCTATTCTCTTCACTTAAATATCGTGTTATAAAGCCAGTAAAGCCATTCTTTACTATGACTTTTATCTCATGAATAGACGTTAAACTGGAATTGTAATCCAGAGAAAGGGTAATCTTTTAAAATAATTCACTATACACTATATCAAAGTATGCTAATAATTGGCTTCTGTTTGAATAGATGGTATCAACTGTTGAATGAAAGCTTTAGGCTATATGAAGTCATTTCTCAACATATATTTTTCAAATACTGTTAGAAATGGCAAAACAGCATTTGAAGTATTCTGTTTTTTGTCTTTGTTTTTTTTTTTTTTATTTTGTTTATGTATTTATTTATTTATTTTTTGGCCACACTAAGTAGCCTGTGGGGTCTTAGTTCCCCGACCGGGGATTGAACCCATGCCCTCTGTGTTGGGAGCTCAGAGTCTTAACCACTGAACTGCCAAGGATGTCCCTCTTTTTTAAAATTGAGATATATTTCACATACCATAAAATTTATCCTTTTAGGGATTGCTTGTTTTAAAACCAGCAGTTCTTTTTCGTAAAAGAGAGCTTACTAGTTTCCTGAGCTTCCTTGTATGGAAAAGTATTGGTGATGGCCGGCTATTGTTTAGTGCTCACATATGGTGGGAGGCAGCACTTCTGATCCTGTGACGAAAAGCCAGGGTTCTCTGTGGCTCTGAATCTGAATTTCTTATATCCTGGGGCTTTTGCATTGAGGTTTTTCAAAGAGGTTTGTGGGTAGGAGCCAATTCTAGTTGTTGGCATACGTCAAAATCTGCCCCTGTCAAAGAGTTAAATTACCATGAATTGTGGCTGTCTGGCCATTAGATTTCTTGCTTAAGTGCAGGTTGCCGTGTTTAAAGCTGAATCATACAGCATGATGGAAGTGTGGCTGAGGATGATGTCTGACTGCCTTGACATGAGAGCTTAGATGATGGGACTTCATGAGGTTGCCTTGTTTTACTCTTTTCTTTTCAGAAAGGTGAAGAGGCTTTTTTGGGTCTTCCCCGAAAGACCTGAAGTGTGAAACATTTCACACTTCCCCGGAATGGAAGTCTGACAGGTAGTGAATAGAGAGCGTTCTTATTCTAGCTGTGTTTAGCTCTAAAGAGTAAATGAGAAGAAGTACTTGCATCAACAATTCCTCCTCTGAGTAGGGGTGACTGAGTACCAGCCTGTCCTCCCGAATCAAATGTCCTCCAGAAATCCAGCAAGGGAGCTCTTCATCAATCCAGGAGCCAAGGAGTGGTCCTGTGATTGAAAAAGCCTTTTTTAAATTCCTCTGATCTCTGCTGCGTGAGCAGTAAGGTTGATGGTGGGATCTTAAAAGAGAGAGAAAATTATTGTACAGAGGAATGACTTGAGATCAAACAAAGATGACCAAAAGTGTTCTTTGACTTTCTGTCTTTGAAATCTGGTTAATTCTCTGGATGTTCTCTTTAAAGCAGGCAGGAGACCTTTCCAATTAGTCTCATGCCTTGCGTCTTCATTTTCAAGTATAAAATACAGTAACTGGACTTGGTTGGAAATTGTGTCACTTTGGGTCTTAGTGACTTGGTTAAGAACTGGTTGAGCCCTTGCCTCTTGCTGTCTAGGTTTTCCCGTTGTCCCAGTGTGCTGGCGGCTGCTTTGTTGACAGTGGGTCAGTACTGTCATCAGTGTGTTGATAAAGGTAGTTAGTACACAGTGTTGCAACATTAAATGCTTCCAGAGGCCTTTATGGGGAAATGAGCTGGGTGGTATAGACTTTATGCAATTTTTTTGAAGGTTCTCTTTTTTTCTTTTTAATTTTATTTATTTTTGACTGTGCTTGGTCTTGTTGCTGTGAGGGCTCTTCTCCAGCTGTGGTGAGCAGTCTCCTCTCAGGTTGCAGTCAGTGGGCTTCTGGTTTCGATGGTTTGTCTGATTTGGGAGCACAGGCTCTGGGTGCAAGGGCTTCGCTAGCTGTGGCGGCAGGCTCAGTACTTGCAGCTCTGGGGCTCTGGAGCTCTGGAGCTCTTGGTAGCTGTGGCCCACGGGCTTAGTTGCTTTGCGGTGTGTGAAACCTTCCCGGAGCAGGGAGTGACTGTCTCTCCTGTGTGAGCCACCAGGGAGGCCTCTATGCAACTGTTTTTTTCTTTTGTTGAAAGAAACTTGATCATTTATCCTATTTACAAAATATCTGCCTGAAACCTGCAGATGGAATTCAAATTCCAAATAGTTTACATTCCTTATTCCACGCAGGGGTGTGATTCTGTGAGACATTTAATTTGAAATGCAAATTACTTTACTGTTTGGCACTGTACGTATAGTTTCTTGAGCATAACCTCGTTTATAGTAAGACATGCCCAAAGAACTGGATTTCCTAAGCAAAGTTGCGCTCTGAAACAGCCGCAGACTTGTGGATTGCCTTCTGCTTGTGGCATGCTCTCTCTTTCCAGTGTGTTCTAGTCCAAGGTTAGATTCCATGGGGTGTACCTTGTTTGAGTTCTGAATAAATCAGGATCTCTGCCAGAACAACCAGCTTGTGTGACTAGTTCAGCAGAGGAAAGCCTGAATGCTCTACATATGGTACCCTCTCTGAGGCGCAAGATCACTTTTGTTTCGTAAGCATACAGGCCTTTTAGTTACTATTCTGTACCTTCTCTTGGTCTTAGATTAGTTGTTAATTTGAGTTATGTTGTAGCTTACCCTGAGTCACAGAACTCACATCTTCAGAGTAAATTAGAAATTTAGTATTATATTGTGAAGGTGCAAGCGCTTGACTAATTGTAAATCTTACTTGCAGAGTGACAGAGAAAAATGTTGACCCGGAGACCAGAAGGCCTTAATGCTAGGCTGAATGATATTTGACCTGATTATGTTGTAGTACGGTTTGGTGAATTTTTGAATACGATGCTGTGTGTGAAAATTTGTAATGAAAAATGTATTATTATCAGTGATTTTTAAAAATTATTATTTTTTAAAATAACTCTTTGTGTATTATTTTTGACAGTGCTGGGTCTTCCTTCATGACTGAGGGCTCTGGTTGCAGCGGGCGGGGCTACTCTTCATTGAGGCTAGAGGGCTTCTCACTGCGGAGGCTTCTCGTTGCGGAGCACAGGCTCTAGGGCGCTATAATCATGGATTTTTCTATTTCTCTTTAAAAGAAAGATCCTTGTTTGTTTCATACGTTTTAAAGCTCTGTTATTAGAAGGATGCATATATATGATTGTCATATGTCTTCTGGTGAATTAACATTTCTAACATTATCAGATATCTTTATCCTTGGTAATACTCCTTAACTCAATTTTTACTCTGTCTTATTTATGTCAATAATTGTACCACTTTTCCTGTGTTCATTATATCTGTGCGTTTATATTTAGAATGTGCCCTTTTGAAGACGGTATACTGCTTGGGTTTACTATTTCTTCTATTCTGACTGTCTTTGCCTTTTGGCAAAGGGGTATTCCTTATACAATTAATGTAACTAATGTAAGTAATGTATTGATTATAGCTAGGTTTGGGTTCACTATTTGTTCGTTGTTTTCTGTTTGGCTCAACTCATTTGTGCTCCTCTGTCCTTTTATGCCCTCCTTTGGGTTAATTGAATATTTTCAGTATTCTGTTCTAATTCCTTCAGGAATTAAATTTTGTATTTTTCTCCCCCTCCTCTTTATTTTATGTATTTATTTTTATTTTTAAAAATTTTTCTGTGCTGGATCTTCGTTGCAAGTAGACTGTCTCTAGTTGTGGGCTCGTGGGGGCTTCTCTTGTTGTGAAGCTCAGGGTTAGTAGTTGTGGCATGGAGGCTCTCTCTGGGCAGGCTCTCTAGTTACTGGATGTGGGATCTTATTTCCTGGACCAGGGATCAAACCCTGTCCCTTGCTTTGGAAGGTGGATTTTTAACCACTGGGCCGCCAGGGAAGTCCCCATTCTCATTTTTGAAGGGTTTTTTTTTCTTTCAGCCAGTTTTAAGGTGCTCTTCCATTACCTCTGTCCTCCATTATTTCTGCTGAGAACTCAGCTGTAATTTGAATGGTTGTTCCTTATGCATTCTTTGTGCTCTGAATGTTACCAAGATTTTCTCTTTATTTTTGCTCTTCAGTATAAATTCTGCTATGATGTGCATAGGTGTGGTTTTGTTAGAATTTATTCTGATTGGGTTTGCTGAGCTATTGAATCTTAACTGTTTTCCACCAAATTTGAGAAAATTTCAGTCTATATTCTTTTTTTTTTAATCTCTATTCATTCTCTTTCCGAGTCTACAATTCCACGTATGGTAGACTTTGATTTTCTTTTCAATTTTTTCCCCTGTTTCTTCGGATTGGATAAGTTCTGCTGATTTTTCATCAGGTTCACTATTTCTCCTATCATCTCCAACCTTATGGTAAACCCATCCAAATATTTTTCAGTTCATACATTAAACTTTTTTGTTCTAGAATTTTTATTTGATTCTTTATTAATGTTTTAATTTACTTTCTGAGATTCTCAATCTGTTCATTCTTTATAGCCAATTTGTCTTCTAAGTCTTTAAACATACTTATAATGCTGTTTTGTGTTTATTTGAGAATAATAAACGCCTTTATTACATGAGCTAGCATAGGAAGGAGGAGGATTTATTTGCCTTTCTGTGCCTTGATTTCCCTCAGATAGAACTCTAGCTCCTTGTCCTCTAGCACGCAGCCATTTGTAGGCCAGATTTGGGCTTCCTTTATCTGCAGTGGAAGAGACCCTGGTTCGATTCCTGGGTCAGGAAGATCTGCTGGAGAAGGGATAGGCTACCCACTCCAGTAATCTTGGGTGGGTAAATCCCGGGTGGCTCAGCTGGTAAAGAATCCACCTGCAGTGTGGGAGACCTAGGTTTGATCCCTGGGCTGGGGAGATCCCCTGGAGAAGGGAAAGGCTACCCACTCCAATATTCTGGCCTGGAGAATTCCATGAACTATATAGTCCATGGGGTCCCAAAGAGTTGGACACGACTGAGCGACTTTCACTTTCTGCTTAAGAGACATTACCTTTTGGAGGGGTGCACCTCACGTGCATTTGGCATGGGGAAATTTCCTGACTAGGGATTGAACCTGGGCCCCCTGCTGTGGAAGCACAGTCTTAACCACTGGACTGCCAGGGAAGTCAGAGAAACATTACCTTTTAACTGCAGCTTCTATGTAATTTTGGACTCAAGCTTCTGTTGATTCCTTTGTCCTTGACTGTTGATTACATTTCTTGGGTTTTTTTTGCCTGTGTATTTTTTACTAAATGCTGGATATTGAATCTAGCTAGATATTTACTAAAGCTAGATATAGATCACTGGGAAAGACCCGATGCTGGGAAAGATTGAGGGCAAAAGGACAAGAGGGCAGCAGAGGATGAGTTGGTTAGATAGCATCACGGACATGAATCTGAGTAAACTCTGGGAGATAGTGAAGGACAGGGGAGCCTGGTTGCAGAGAGTCGGACATGACTTAGCGACTGAGCAACAGCAAGATATTGTAGAATATAGACATTCTGGATTCTACTTAAATTATTAATTGACCACCTTAAACCTGTGGAAGGTTGGTTTTACCCTTTGTTGGGGCAGATCTATTTCAGGTTTTCCCTTAGAATGAGTTCTCCACGAAGATGTGGTCCTTCTGGGGTTTCGTGGAAAGTCTGAGGTGTGTCAAGGCCCTCTGGCGTGAGACTCCAAGCTCTCCTCTGACGTTCACAGCGGCAGCGATCTCTGCTCTGTCCTCTCGGCCCTGCGGGTGTTTTCCGCCAGCACTTGGCCTTTGCATGCTTGGTTCAGGGATGAACTTGAGCTTCACGTAGACTGGACAGTGTCCTCTGGGGAAATGCTGTATAAAAGTTCCTTATTTCTTTCAAGGATTGAATCCCTTCAGACTCTACCTGCTTTGGACACTCTCTAGTACCATCAATTAGTTATTTTTTTGTATTTTGTTCAGAGTTTATAATTACTGTCTATAGAATGAGTCTGATATAAGCTACTTGTTACCAAAACCAGGACATTACCTATTGACTTTTTTTATGTTCAAGTATTATAGTTTTTCATTTCTATGAAAGTTCTTTTTGCTGCTCTTATTATAGTTTTGTTTTCCTTTCCTATCTTCCCCTTTCTTTCCCCTCTTCCTTTTTCCCTGCATATATTTTAAGTGTATCTTATTTCTTAAAAAACAGTAGACAGTTTGTTTATAGTCTCTATCTGATCATTTCATTGTCTGAAGTCCTTGCGGTTTATATCTGCTCTTTGCTGTCTCTCACTCACGGTGCCTTGTTTCCATATGCATTTAGTTATATTTGACTGTCATATGTTTGTTTTCCCTATGGATTTTTGTTTGTTTTCTGGCTGCGCCTTGTGGCTTGCAGGATCTTAGTTCCCCTACCAGAGGTTGAACCTGGGCCCTTGGCAGTGAAAAAAGCATGGAGTCTAACCATCAGACCACCAGGGAATTCCCTGTTTTCTCTAGTTTTATTTGTATGACTTCTTTGAGGCCTGGTATGAAGGTGGGCTCCTTCAGAAAGGATGTACTTTGCTTCTGCCAGGTGCCTAAGACCATCAGCAGAGTGCCATTAAATTAAATACAATTCTCAGTATATTCTTTTTTAAAACCATGGGCTTCCCTGGTGGCCCAGCAGTAAAGAATCCCCCTGCCAGTGCAGGAGATGCAGGTTTGGTTCCTGGGTCAAGAAGATTCCCCTGGAGAAGGAAGTGGCAAACTGCTCCAGTGTTCTTACCTGGAGAATCCCATAGACAGAGGAGCCTAGTGGGCTACAGTCCAGGGGCTCACAAAAGAGTTGGACACAACTGAGTGACTAAAGAAACAAAAAACAGCGAAGTATGAATTTGAGCTGGCAAACTTTCACGAAGGCTAATTCTCTGGGCGGTGTTTTTCTCCCTCCTGCTTGGTATTGGTGTCTGAGACAGTTTATTTTCCTAGCATTCCACTCAAAGGTGTTCTTTGATTTATCCTTGCCTTAAGACAGAAAGAACCCTTTGGGGTCTTAGCTTTTTAGGGGGTATGTGTGAAACTTTTGTTAGACCCTGTACCTTGAATGGGTCCTGAGCTTTGTCTACCATTTTTCATGCCCTGTGAGGTCTGAAAACAGAAGCACAAGTTAATCTGGGTTAGTATATGCTCTCAGAGTATGGAAAGCAGCCTGTAGTCACTTTATTTCCCTCTGAGGAGTACCTGCCTTCGCTTAGTTTTTTTGGTCTGAAACTTGCTTACGTTTCTCTCGTGGATGCGTGTGAAGTATTAGGATGTCTTGACTTGTTGATAGTGGAAAGGAAATCTAGGTACCTGGCCCAGCATATTATTACATACTATATGAGAAAGTCTGTTTATCTTACTCTGACCATATAATCTTTTCATTTATAATTTGGCAGATAAGAGAATTTGAACTGAAAGGCCTACTATAGAAAGTGTGGAAGTAAAAAGGAAAGATAATCAAATTCAGAGCTGCCAAAATTAGGGCATATTCCTGTTTTGTCCTGTAGTAGTGAAAGGGCCGTAGCAGAGAGAGAGTTGGCTTCAGGCTAATGGAAAGTAAGTTTATACCTTCTCACCTGGATCTTGGGGTCCTCTTCCAGACACTCCCATGACTGCGGAAGAATAGAGTTCTGTTTCCTTGGCTGGGTTTCAGTTGGGGGCTGCCCTCAGCTCCTGGATGCCATCCACATCCCTTGCTCTTCGATTGTCAAAGCTAGCAAGAGAGAATCTTCCTTTCTGCCCAGTCCTCCTCATCCTCTAGCAGTCTGGGTTCAGTAAGGAGGTGGAAACCATACAGTAGATTAAACATAGGAGGTTTTCTCTAGCTGTACTCCGTGACGGAAGAGCAGCCGTAAGAGAGAAGGGGACCCCACCTGGCGCCTGAGGCTCAGGGGAGACAGGGACGGGCACAGACAACTCGGAAAGGGTCCAGACCTTGCTGGAGAAGGCATAGTTCAGCCCACCAGATAGCGGAGAAGTTCATTGGTTTGGCCAGGCTGGAGTTGGCCTAGAGTTGCTAGGCAAACACTTAGACACACTCCGGAGTGCAGGCAAGAGAGTGGGCATTGGAGATCAGTGACCAGGGTGTGTGTTGGGAATCCTTGCGACCCTATGAGCAGGAGGACCTTAAAGCATGTAGTCCAAGCAGGGGCTCTGGTTTCCATGTTGAGAGGACTGCAGAAAGGTTATTTCCAGGCCTCGCCTCTACCTCGAAGAATGGCCGTGCCCTGGGCTAGAGCCTTGCAGGTTCCGCCAGGTGGCCTCACACCCAGTCCCCCAGCTTCTAGCCCTTGCCTGCCGTGCCCCTCCAGCGCCCTCTGCTGAGGAAGCTTGACATCATGCTCACTTTAAAGGAGAAAAAGGAATTCATTTGTTTACTACAGAGCTCTTATTACAGGGTGCATTACAAGATGAGTGGCAATAAATTAATACATGGTATATACACTCCAGATGTCCTTGGTCAGGAAGACTCCTGTCTCTTTTAGGAGCTCACCTGATTAGGTCAAGCCCACTCAGTAATTTCTCTTTCTTTTCTTTCTTTTTTTAATCGAAATATGGGCTTCCCAGGTGGCTCAACAGTGAAGAATTCCCCTGCCAGTGCAGGAGATACAGATTCAATCTCTGGGTCAGGAAGATCCCCTGGAGTAGGAAATGGCAACCCAGTCCAGTATTCTTGCCTGGAAAATCCCCTGGCAGACTATAGTTCATGAGGTCACAAAGAGTCAGATGCAACTGAGCACACATATAGTTGATTCAGTGTTTTAGGTGTACGGCAAAGTGATTCAGTTATACCTGTACATATATATATTCCTTTTCAGATTATTTTGCATTATAAGTTACTACAAGATGTTGAATATAGGTTCCTGTGCTGTGTGTTAATAGTAGTTCCTTGCTGATTATCTATTTTACATATAATAGTGTGTATCTGTTAAGCTCTTAATTTATCCCTCTCCTTTCCCCTTTGGTAACCATAAGTTTGTTTTCTGTTTATGAGTCTCTGTGTATAATTTTTTAGATTCCACATATGAGTGGTTGTCTGACTTACTTAGTGTGATAATCTCTAGGTCCATCCGTGTTGCTGCGCATGGCATTATCTCATTCTTTTTTATGGCTGAGTAATATGTGTGTGTGTGTGTGTACGTGTGTACCACATTTATCCTTTCATCTATTGATGGAAATTTCCCTTTCTTAAAGCGAGCTGTATTTTTTTTTTTTTGAGGTATAGTGGATGTATAATATTATGTTTAAGGTGTACAGCATGGTGATTCATAATGTTTAAAGGTTATGTTCCATTTATAGTTATTATAAAATATTGGCTATGTTCCCTGTGTTGTACAGTGCATCCCTGTAGCTAATTTTGTACATAGTAGTTTGTATCTCTTAATTCCTGACCTTTGTAACGCCCCTCCCCCTTCCCTCTCCCCACTGGTAACCGGTATTTTGTTCTCGGTATCTGTGAGTCTGTTTCTGCTTTATATTCACTAGTTTGTTGTATTTTTTAAATTCTACCTGTAGGCGATGCACAGCATTTGCCTTTCCCTGTCAAGGCAGCTGTATCTTAGAGCATAATCTAATCATGGCGGTGGTTCTCCCATCATATCCGCCACCCCCTGTTTATACAGGTGTATATGCAAGGGGATGGGAATTTGGGGGCACCGTCTTAGACTTCTGCCTCCTGCAGACGGGGTGGGGGTGGAAGAGGAGGTGGAGATGAGCATGACTCAGTGCTGCCGGAGAAACTCCTTGGTAGAGTAAAATAGGGTGTATTTCATTCTGTGGCTTGAATACATTTTTAGCTGTCTCACAGAGAAAGAGAAGAAATGACTAGTATTTACCGAGCATCTATTTGTCAGCTACTACAAGAGCACTTTTGTGTATTATTCATTTGGTTCTTAACATCTTGGGGCAGAGATTATTATCTTCATTTTACACAGAGGAAAACTGAGGCTCGGGGTTGTAAGCTCAGTTGCCTAGAGTCACTCCACTTATTTTTATTAATGTTTATTTCTTTGGCTGCACCGGGTCTTAGTTGCAACATATAGGATCTTTTTATTTGTGGTTTGCGAACTCTTAGTTGTGGGCATGTGCCGTCTAGTTCCCAGACCATCCACTAACTTCTGATGTAGTTAAAACTGAATCTAACCCTATCTCATACTGAATTCCATGCTTTCTAATAGTGTCTAATAACATCACTGCCCTTGAAAGAATTTGCATCATTGGACTGGAATGAGGGTGTTTGACAGAAGTCATCTCAGTAGAGACAGGGCAAGTCACGTCTCTGCTGCCTCTTAAGGGGCCCTTGCTGTGGGGACCGCGGAAGGGAAGCCCTAGCCCAGCTCCCCTTTTCCAACAGGGAAGCTGAGCCGCTGTCTGCTTGACCTGTGTGTCACCTGGAATAGCCATGCCTCTGTTCCCTGTTCTCTTATCTGAATGTGGAACAAAAGGGCAAAGCAGGATTTTGAGCAAGCTCGGTATAGCCTTTTCTGTGGGGAGGACGTATTTTGTGATTGAAGAATTCTACTGACCAAGAGCTGAGCTCATGAAAAGTGGCCAGGAGTGTTTGTAGATGAAGACCCTATTCCTCTCTCTTCCAAAGCAGGCTCTGCCGCTGCTCTTGGTTTGTCTCTTATAAGCTCATGACCCCGGGGGTGGAGGCGGGGGCGGGGCCCCTCCCCTCCACCGAGATTCCTTTTGGCACCCTTCAAGCCGACATCGGAGCGTGGCATTGATAAAGAATTGTGGGATAAAAGAGGAACTCTAAACTGCCTGATGTGTTTCATCCGTAATGCCCCATGGATGCAGCCCAGTATCATGGGACTCAGAAGTCCTGGGTTCCCTTTCCAGCTCTTTCCCTGTTCACCACGGGAGTATTAAGCTCCCTAGGACACAGTTTCTTCATTGTTAAAATGAGAGAGGTGAACTTGACCTCTGGTCCATTCCAGATGTTACCGTGCTGTCGCTTCCTCGGTAGTTTAAATAAGCTCAGAAGGTTAGTTGTTAGGCTGGACTTCAGGTTGTGGAGACATGTGGGACAGTTTGGGCAAATATGAAGAGAACATTTAGTTCTCTTTTCTTGGACACGTGAAATAATGGATTCATTGGAATATGAGCTCTTTCTCCACCCACTTCCATCAATTCAGAGTGGATTTTTCTTTTTTTTTAAATCCTTCCAGTTCTCCACTGTGTTTATCAGCTTGAAAGAAAAATCTGAAGTCAGGCAGTAACCAGAAGGGCAGGCTCAGAACTCAGCTGGTTACAAGGGGGAAAAATTCCACCACGAAATTTCAAATGAACTGACCTGGGCTGTTTCCCAAGGAATTTTCTTGAACTTTGGTTTGTTGTGGTGGTGATTGTTTTAAGTAAGCTGTTTTGCTTGATTTGAAACATTAAAAATAGTCTGTAAAATTAAATTCAAAAAAGTTTCTGAATACTGATCTGAGCAAGCAGAGGGGACTTCATTCTTGCTTCTGGATATTTCTTTTTTGCCTCAGGTACCAAAGGCTCAGTGGTGGACCTCACCAATAGTTAGCAAATGGATTCTTTGTTTCCTTAACTCCCAGACAGTGTAGATTTAGCTAAACTGATGCCTTCTGAACTGCTGTCAGGTAAAAAGTATTTCAGAAGGTAACTTTTGTAGCAGGAACATTCATCCCGACCTGATAATGAGTTCAGGAGCTGCTGCCGCTTAAGTAGTATCAACCACAGGCGAATTGTCTCATCTCTCTCTTCTCATCATCTCTCTCTTCTCAGTTTCCTTAACCATGTTGTGGGAAAATTAAAGATCATTTGTGAAGTAGAACATGATTTTTTTCTTTAAAGGTCTGTGGCTGTTTATACCATGCAGTCAGAATCAAGAGGCAGTGCTGCCCTTCATCGTACAAAGTGCTGGGAGATGGTTGTTTTGCTTAAGTATTATACATTTTTGGTAAAGAGAAGAGACGGAGGCAAGGCTGTAGCATGTTTTTATTTAGCGTTTCTAAGCGCTGGCCAGTCTTTCAGTCTGTCTGAAAGGACGGACACTGTCTGTACTGTCTGCTTCCAGTGCCTGCTGGGGTCGGGAAAGTCCTGGGTCTGTGTGGAATTTTCCATGACTGCCAGCTCTGCGTCGTTTGTGTTCAGTTTAGTCACAGCTCTCCAGTGTGTCTGCCTCTGTGCCCTCCTCTCTCTTTTTCTCAGGGAGATGTTAAACCTCAGCTGCAAGGCCGCGTGTTGTGTTTGTGTCGAATACTGGAGTTCTGAGGACAGATGAGAGAACCTCCTCTGGATTAACGTTTGTTTATAAAGTGAGTCAGCTTGAGGCAGCTGTCTTGGCCCAGTGTCCTCAGGTGTCACATTTCCTGTCCCAGAACCGCTTTCTTTTGGGGTGGGGTGGGGAGGGCTGGTACCTCCTTTCTTCCTGTAGGTAAAGCTGCTAGAGCTGGTGTGTGTAGATTCTTCAGCAGTCTGATGGTCAGGCATCAGCATCAGCTTATTGATCCTTTGGTTGGGAGAGTTCTAAAAATTACAGCAAATGGAGGAAACGAGATCTAACCAGACCGTGGCCTGGTTGCGTTTGGCTACTTCCTCTCTTCAGGGGGAATTTAAAGGCCTAAAATAGTAGGAGACTGCTGTAGCAGGTTATCTACTTTCCTTAGAAAGCAATTCCTAGTATCCCACGCAGAGAGGACAGTGACGTCAGGTTAGGATGCTGAAATCCATCCTCTAGGATCTGTAGCAGATAGAGTCTGGGCTTGGGTACCAGACACCCTCCCTGTAAATGAGAGCAATTTATTTCTACTTTAAATAAAAACTCATGTATTTTGAATAGGAATTAAAGGCACTGTGTGTTCTACTTCATTCTGGGCTCCCCTCTAGCAGTACCTTCTTGGAAAGGCCTTCCTGCGCACCCCGTCACAGGAGCACTACCGCCATCGTCCTCTACCCCTTCGCCTCCCTGTATTTCCTTCCTGGTGCTGTATTCTGTCAGCTTTGCGAGGGCGGTGCCGTTTCATTTTCTTCTCATGTGTGCTGAGGCCACCTTAAATATTTGTTTAATGAAGTAAACCATGGAATGGTGTGAATGGCCAGACGTTAGCTTGCTGTCTTTCTGTTGAGTCGTGTGAGTTCTTTATATATTTTCGGTATTAGCCCCTTATCAGATGTATGATTTACTGTCTGTCTTTTTGTTCTTTGCTTTGGTCTGAGTTCAGTGATTTTCACATTTCACTGGGTATGTGGGTTCCTATATCAGATAGAAAACCATTTATTCAGAACTTTGTGAATGGTAGAAGAAAACTTTAAAGTCAGTTTTGGGCTATGTGCTGTTTTTCACTTCTAACCCTGAAGTAAGGACGTAACACCATTGTACGTCCTCCGTAATCGAGTCTGTGATACAGAGGAATACCTTATTACTTTAGATCTGAAGTAAGCAAGGGCAGTTAGATGTCCATTTGGTTCCGCTCCACCGGGGCCCCACAGATACGTAACACATTTTAGTGGTGATGGTAATGAGAGAAGGGGTGCTCAAGTGATACATTCTAATTGGGAGATGGTGGGCTGAAATTTAACCCTGGCTGTACCAGTAAAAATGGGTGTATTGGACTTCCCTGGTAGTCCAGTGGTTAAGAATTGCCTGCCAGCGCAGGGGACGCAGGCTCGACCCCTGGTCTGGGCAGCCCCACGTGCCGCGGGGCAGCTCGGCCCGTGAGCTGCAGCCCCTGAAGCCCTCGTGCCTGCGAGCCTGCCCTCCGCGAGTCGAGAGGCCACTGCGATGAGAGGCCTGCGCGCCGCAACTGGAGAGCAGTCCCATTTGCAGCAGCGAAGGCCCCGGGCCGTCAGCAAATAAACTAGTAAAAGATGAAAATATGGTTGTGTCGCGTTGGTTGTGGGCCTTGGCATTTGGAGAGTAGATAAAGTAGACGGATTTTTCCTCAACCCAGAAGTCGTGATTTTGATCAGCTGAGATTAGGCAGAAACACTCTTGAATGACAGTGTCATATGGATTCAGGAGATCTTGACTACTTGGAAAGGGAATTAAGAATATGAATGAAAAGATCAGAGGCATGCTATGATGAAGCTTAATTGGTTTGTCAATAATGTATCAAAATGAAGACAGGATTCGGTCTGTGAAGCCTTTTTTTTTTTTAAATAAGATATGCTCCCATTAAACATGATGTGTTTTATGAACGTTAAATGTATCGAAAATTTGGTCTGAACAGAATAGATTTAAATTCTACCAAAGCACTCTCCTCGTCTTAACTTACAATGGTCCTCTTCCAGCATGACTTCACCACTTTCTGTTGTGCTTCCTTCCCCATTATTTTTTAGTTGGCTGATTGCAATTCTGGCCCAACTCAACCCTCTCTTTGGACCACAGTTGAAAAATGAAACCATCTGGTACCTCAAGTATCATTGGCCTTGAGGAAGAAGACCTGCTCACTGGTACTCAGTCATTGAGGTGACTATGCCCTTGACCTTTCCCATCAGTGTTGTCAGTCGGTCAGCTAGAGTCTGCCTGGACTTTTTCTTCTTTTAACACTTGGCAAGGGCAGGCTGCTCTGGAAGCAAACACAACTGAATAGCAGAAATAGAACTTAGGCCATTCACTCTACCAAAGGATTTATCCGCAGGATTTTTAAAAATTGTATTCTTACCCAGAATATTCTTGAATTACTTTTGCATGTGGTCTTTTCGGGCACAGATCAAGAACATGATTCTTCATACTTGGTATTTCGAGATTCAGCAACTTGAAGTGGCAGACAGATTTTAGATGAAGGGTGTCTCTGAATGCTTTGGCACAGAGAGACAGATGCATTTTGAAAATTGGTCTTAAAATTGCAGGTTTCCTGAGCATCAGAGAAGTGAGGAGTGACGTAGTGGAAAGATTTATTCACTGGCCAAGAGTCAGAGAACTTGTCATTCCGTTTGTTCCTCTCTCTCCAGTTTGTTAAATGGAGGTCAGTGCTAAATGCTTCCCTAGATTCCGGTTCAGCTTTTTTGGTAAGCACACTTAGATGGTTCTGTGGACTTCATATTGCCTTATATCAGGAGACATACAGTGCTCGGCTCTCTGGTCTTTAGTGATGCCAAGGCGCTGGATTCTGATCCCTCCAGGTGAAGAGGTCTCTGTTGACCTTTATCCAGTAATTTTTATCCATTGATGATCTTAGCCTGCATTGCAATAGATATTGAAAAATGGAAATTTTTTACTTCTTTTATTACTCACGTATTTGATTAGGTGAAAGATTTCTATGAAAACAAACTTTCCTTCATCGACTAGGGTTATTTAGTAACCTTGAAATATAGATCAGATAAGAAAAGCAGGATATATATTTAATGTTTTCTTTTAATTTTCAGAGTAAGATATTGGTGCTCAAGTTGCTTCCAGGGAGTCCAGTGAGGTTTTCTGTTCTTTCCTTTTCAGTTCTAATCAGTCACGCGTTCGTCATCCTTTTAGACTCTGATCTTCCTTCGGCCTTATGGGCGCCTGTCTGGACTAGCCTCTGTGTCCTTGTGCTGTCGCTTGCTCTTTTTCTGGCAATGTCAGGGTGTCCCAGACCTCTCTCTGTGTTTCTTCACCTGGAATCAGCTTTCCCTCCAGTTGCTTCCTAAACTTCTGCCTGAAAGGACCCCTGGTTCATGAGTCAGTCCTCAAGCTTAGTTGACCCTTTTCCCCTTAGTGGAAGTAAGATTTCAAAGCCATCTGATTGCTGGGTGCATCCATTTCTGGTAGGGTGGGTTGTGACTTCTAAGTCTTTACCATGGACAAAGCCAGAAAGTACACATTCTTATTTAAAAAAAAAAAAATCACAGGTTTATGTCAGTATTTCTAATTCACATGTAACATTACAGGGTTTTTATTTGACTTCTTTGGTTTTACACTTGAATATCATTCACATATGCTGAAAATGTTGGCTCCTGAAGACTAACTTACTGACTTTGATTATCCAGATGTTATAGGATATATAGGATTATCCTGTGTTTTATAGGAAATATTAAACTATATGTTATAGGGTAATCAGAGTGGTAATTAAGTAATATAAAGTATTTTTAAAATAACACCAATATACCTACTAACTATAAGGTTATCGAATGCAGTGTAGAATTTCTTTGCTGCTTTGTTTGAAAAACAAAATGCTATTTGCTGCTGCTAAGTCGCTTCAGTCGTGTCCGACTCTGTGTGACCCCATAGATGGCAGCCCACCAAGCTCCCCCGTCCCTGGGATTCTCCAGGCAAGAACACTGGAGTGGATTGCCATTTCCTTCTCCAGTGCATAAAAGTGAAAAGTGAAAGTGAAGTCACTTAGTCGTGTCTGACTCATAGTGACCCCATGGACTACAGCCCACCAGGCTCCTCCGTCCATGGGATTTTCCAGGCAAGAGTACTGGAGTGGGGTGCCATTGCTATTTGCTGAGTTTACTTGAAATAATTATTTCCTCTGGTGGGTATCATTTCAATATACAATTAGATTTAAAAGACTTATTTTGTGTTCGGTTTATAGTAATTTTTTCTTTTTTATTTGCTATTTTTTTGGGAATATGTAGAACATTTCCAGAGTCAAAATTATAAATAAGATACATTCATAGATGTCTCTATCCTTGCAGTGTTTCACTGTGCAGAGATAGTAGTACAAATATGTATATGTAGGCATGCATGTCCATCCTCCCTTGACATACACAGGTGTTACAGGGGAGACGTCATATTACATGTGCTAGTCTGTACCTTGCTGTTTTCACTGAAAAATATATCCCAGAGATTGCTCCTCCTATCAATGTATAGAGATCTTCCTCCATTCTTTGTATAGCCATTAATATCCCTTTGGATTATTTCCAGTCTTTTGTTATTATTGATGATAAAGCCACAGTGCTATCCTGCATGTGCTTTGTATTTTTGTGTTTTTACCAGTAATCTTTGGATTAGAGTCCTTGGAAATAGAATCTCTGAGTTAAAGGCATGAATTCTTCCTCTAGCTCTTACTACATTCCCTTCTGTTGGGACTGTACTATTTTTACATTCCCACCAACAATGTGTGAGAGTGCCCATTTCCTCATAGCTTGGATTTTTGCCATTCTGATAGATAGGCAGCTTTTTTTTTCCCCTTAGAGTTTTGTCTGCCCGAAGGGGTTTTAATTCCCTTTTAATTAGATTTTGAGAGAGTGTGAATGTATGTAACCTGCCTTTTTTGTTTTTTTCCATCAAGTTGTATTTTTTGTCCTTCCCCTTAGCTATGCTGACTATGAGGATATTGATTGGGGTTTAAAGCTGAGAACCTCAGGCCTCAGAGTGGGATCTTGTTCTAGTGGAGACCGTCACTTACCTTCCTTTGAGCCTCATTTTCACCTCTTACCATAAGTAAACTGGGCCCTTCTACCCTGAATAACGGAGAAGGCAATGGCAACCCACTCTAAGTACTTTTGCCTGGAAAATCCCATGGACGAAGGGGCCTGGTGGGCTGCAGTCCATGGGGTCGCTAGGAGTCGGACACGACTGAGTGACTTCACTTTCACTTTTCACTTTCATGCGCTGGAGAAGGAAATGGCAACCCACTCCAGTGTTCTTGCCTGGAGAATCCCAGGGATGGGGGAGCCTGGTGAGCTCAGGGGTTGCACAGAGTCGGACACGACTGAAGCGACTTAGCAGCAGCAGCAGCAACTCTGAATAACACTGTGTGTGGGGATCTGTTTCATTTGCCCATTCGTTTCAGTTTCGATTACATGTTTGTAACCGGGTGGATGAATTCCTAACACTTATACTCTGGTTCACAGCACAGACTAAGACTGCTTGAAACCCTTAGGTTACAGTTTGTTCCTTTGAAAGCAGAATGCCAGGACGCAGAGCTCACCAGGCAGCCCGGGCCATGCGCGCTAGATCGTGCTGATCCCATGTCTAAGGGAGTGATTGTGATAGCACCACAGCTCTAGGCATCTGGAATTATCACATCAGGAGATCCGATCTCTGCCTAGCATTGGAGCAAACGAAACCCATAAGATAGGACCTCACTTTTCTCTGGTAAAATTCAAAGAATGAGCTAAGTAAAATCCTTTTAGAACTTTGAACACATCTGGGATGATAAAGGAGTCCAGAAACCAGATTTAGACTTGTCCTCACCTGGTAAGGAAAAGTGTTCAGTTCTGTACGTGATCCTTTAAGAGGCCAGATTTGGACAGCAGGAGGTGTAAGCCAGGCATGGTATTCAGTGGAGAAAAATGAGGAGCAGTCATGGAAGCTATCGAATAATTTTATACAGATGAATTGATTGCAGACAGGACACTTACAAACAGCTAGCCAGTCCTTTGTTCCTTTAAACACTTTAATTGCCATAATTTGCTTTGATATGTTGATAGACTGAGTTATACCACATTATGCTTCTTGGCTGGAAATGTTACCCAGTACTTCTAAGAACAATCCTCAGTCCATCTCTGCCCCCTGCCAGTCGAGGCTCTGCCTCTAGAGCTTCGATCCATGAGATACTTATTGGAGCTGTCACATCAAGTTTGCTGTTTTTCCAGTGTCCTATTTTCCTACAAAATTGTGGTATTGGAGAAGACCCTTGAGAGTCCCTTGGACAGCAAGGAGATCAAACCAGTTCACCGTAAAGGAAATCAACCCTGAATACTCACTGGAAGAACTGATGCTGAAGCTGAAGCTCCAATACTTTGGCCACCTGATGCGAAAAGCCAACTCACTGGAAAAGACCCTGATGCTGAGAAAGACTAAAGGCAGGAGGTGCAGGGGGCAAAAGAGGATGAGATGGTTGGATGGCATCACTGACTCAGTGGACATCAGTTTGAGCAAGCTCTGGGAGATGGTGAGGGACAGGGAAGGCTGGCGTGTCCGTGGGGTCACAGAGTCAGGCATGGCTTACTGACTGAGCAGCATTTTCCTGCAGCTTTGGGGATGTGGCACTTGCGTAGAGTCTTCTCAGAGTGGCTTCAGACCTCTGTTCTGTAAGTTAGTTAGTTAGCCATACCATGGTAATATCTTTAGATGAGTCTGTATGGTTTACCGCATTTCTAAAAGGGCAGGCGTTCTGTTTTATTACAAAGTCTGGACCAGAGAGGACTAGAGTATTGGTTACTAGGCCTCTGCCCTGAGGGAGCTGCTTTCTTATGCATTCCAAAAATATTTGAGTGTCACGAGGTGGATAGCACCGTGATCCACTGTGAGTGAGGATTTCAGAAGAATCTGTGGGCTCTAAAGGGTTTCGCCATCTATTGAGAGGTTGGAATTAAGCCATACTTGTGAAAAGTTTAAATAGTGCAAGGTGCTTTATGGTTAAACCTGTCATAGTCTTCCCTGTCACTTAGGGTCAGAACCCATTCGATTGCGTCTTTCTCCTTTCTCTTCCTTGAAACCATTTGAGCCTGTTTCACCACGTGTCTGCCTGTCTATTCATTGTTTCTCTTTCTGGGAGCCTAATTTCTGAACTGATCACTGCAACTCTGCATTACTGCAGTGGATGCCTCTGTACTCGGGGTATCTACAAACCACTACCTTGTTTATCTTCCTGATACAACACTTCCTGGAACACATCACTGCTTGCCCCAGAAACTCAGTAGTTCTGTATGAGCTACCGTACAGCTTTTTTGTAAGTCATGAGGTCCCTGATTCTAATGGGTACATGCTGTTTGGAATGCTGTATGTTACATGTTGTAAGCACAGCTTGTCAGGGTCACCGAAGGTCCCATGCACCACAGAAGATAAGAATGATTGATCTGCAGATTCTGTCCCATTTTCTCACTCAGCGGTTGAGGCCTGCCACATCTGCCCTCAAACCACCTTCGCAGCCTCTCTTTTCACAACTTTCCTCAGTGACATACTGGTTCTAGCCACACTGTTTTTGCGTTCTCAAGCTAATTAACTTTCCTTAGCTTTTCCTGCCTCTTACTATGCCCTTCACTAATTCAGAAGGCAAGTTAGTAGACACACGATTCGGTGAGCATTGTCCTGGTGTCTTGTCCCCACTCACCCGTTCTCTTCATCCCTTCTGATGTTTTCTCTTTGAATGTCCAGCTTGCAGACCCTTGCACTGTGTTTCCTGGCCACAGCGGCTTCACAGTGCTCTCTTCTGTCCGAAGTGTGTTTGCCTCTGGCGGCTTTGCCATCCATTCAGTGCATTGCCTTGAATTGTGAAGCACTCGTGCCTTTAGTTTGATTAAATCCCTCTTGTAGTCAATCTCCTACAATAAATATATACATTACACATTATAGTAAAGAAGGAAGTATTTTGTGAATTTATCTGAAATGAAAAATTAAAGATAAAAATGATATCTGTTCTTTGTTTAAAAAAATATATTCACTCATTCTTCTCTGAACAGATTTCTTGGTTCTAGCCTTAATATTTTTCTGTTGTCTTCATTCTCAATCTTAGCTGAAGGTAGCCTTGTGATTCCTTTATTTTACAAAATGAGAACATGGACCCTTTGGTCGAGTTCCTCAAAATGGCCGTTTCATATCAGAGAGACGATTAGAATATATGCTTCTTTAAGTCACTCCAAAATCAGACCACAGGTCTGTGCCACTGAACATAATGCTCACTCACATTGATCTTAAACTGGCATCGCTGAGCTTGAGGGAAAATCATCCCCTCTCTATGTGGTTTTTCAAAAGTGAAGACTCGTTTTCCTCTTTTGTGGTTGTTCATTTGCCCAGAAGGGTCTAAACAGTGAGGAAGTCTCACAGTATGCGCTTCATAGAAATTAACACATGCAATCTGATTTCACTACTTCAAATATTCTCAAGAAAAATTAATAATCTGCCTGAAACTCAGATCTATGAAGAGGGCTGTTCCGCTGGCTTAAGGAGGAGAAGAGAAAATGATATCAGATTAGAGGAAAGTTTTTCCGAAGGGCTTCCCTCATGACTCAGCGGTAAAGAATGCACCTGCCCAGTGCAGGAGACCCGGGTTCAATCCCTGAATCAGCAGGATCCCCTGGAGAAGGAAATGGCAACCCACCCCAGTATTCTTGTCTGGGAAGTCACAGGGACAAAGGAGCCTGGCTGGCTACAGTTCATGGGTTTGCAGAGTCGGACCTACTGGGTGGCCGAGCACGCACCCAAGGTTTTATGAAGCCGAGGAAGAAACTGGTAGCTCTGGCCATTACCCCTACCTGGCCTGCTCTGGTTGCTTTCCTTAATACATGGTTAAAAAAAAAAAAAAAAAAAAAAGCCCTCTAGTTACATCTTCAACTAACGGTTTTCAGTGTCCTGCCCCAGCGGGCCACCCTCCAGGACAGCTGGCCTACCCAGTGTGCTCCAGGAAGACTCAGCAGCAGTCTCATATCTGCTTCCCGGCACCTTGGCCCCGGGGCCTTGGGAAGCCTGCTGTTTAATCACCCAGCACTGTGGACTCTCCTGGATGTGCCCACTGGTTTGGGAAATCTCAAGAGCCCGTCTGGTCTACCTGTGGGTTTTTCAGCCTTCAATCTTTGTCAGATTTGCCTGCCACAACCACACCGCATCTGAATTTTAACTAGCCCCTCACTCCACCTGCACCTGAGTAAACCTCTTGTTTTAGGTTTATCTAAATAAACAGCTTGTTTTCCCACTGACTCAGTGCTTGTGTGGAAATTACCTCTTAAAGACACTATTTGTTTAATTTTCTTTTCTTTTTTAATTTCAAAAGTAAGCATATGTGACTTTATTTATAAAACATTATAAAATCAGCTTTACGTGAAGGAGTTCATGAGACCACTATGTGAAGATACCTATTTTAAATGCTTGCTAGCTCTGCAGAGGTGGTGTTGCAGCTTTAAACTTCTAGAAAAATTATCCTTTGTCACCTACACTTGGGGTGGCAAGAATGGTGAGCCATCTCAAGTACCAAGCAGCCTGCTGTTGAGGAGTTTGACGTAGGGAAAAGCCTGCCCGCCTGTGAGAGCCTGGCTTCCTTGTTGCCAGAGAAGTGCAAATGCAGGTTCTGGAAGGCCGAGTGAACTTGTCAGACCCCAGTGCGATTGGTTTCAGTCCACTCCATTCTTCCAGTTTTCTACAGCACTGTCAACCAGGACTTGGGCTCCTTGGTTAAGCGTTGTCCTTGGTAACTGGACTTCTTGTCGCAGCCCTGCTGGAACCTTGTGTTTTAACTAAGCGCACTTTCATTCAGGCGTTTATGGAGCACCTGTATATGGGGTTGGCCAAAAAGTTTGTTTGGATTTTTCCACACCATATTACAGAAAAACAGGAACAGACCTTTTGGCCAATACAACATTTGAAGCGATTAGCCTGGTTGACTTTCTCAGTATCACCCTTTTGCTCTCCTGAGGATGCTGGAAAGGCCCAGTTACTGGAACGGTTTTGTTTTGCAGGTCACGGAGAGAACTCCTCTAGATGTAAAATCACCTCCATACCCAGACCACCTCCTTGACGTGCCCACTGTGGCCATCAGCTGCCTTAAACATTCACCCACATTTGAATATCTTTTTCTACAATGCAGTATTTTTTTCCTGTCACCTTTTTTACACTTTGAATGATGTGCCTCTTTAAGCTAAACTGTGCTGCCTCTGTAAAATCTTTATGTACTCTTCCGAGATGGAAAGTGCTGGTGTTCTGAGAAGTAATGTTACTCTCTCCTTGGAACTGATGGATTTGAAGATGGCTCCTGCCTGCTCACAACATGAGAATCAGCGGAGTGTTTAAGAGACTGTTACATGACAATACGTCTGCAGTGGGGCAGTCAGTAGGAGAACATGTTTTCCAGGGAAAATCTGACCCACAGAATTATACCAAAGTATTTTCGGGTTGAATTTCTTATTTCTGCCATCTGTTGGAATAAATTATTTTTCTGCTTTCTATGGAAACCTGGTTTTGGTGTTTGTTAAATAAGCTCATTTCTATCTCTAGATAAGACCTTTTTGAAAAATGATTTTGTACTTCCAAATTTAGCTTGGATGGATCAACCTGGTTGTGTAGTTTGAGATGACTGAGGAATCTGGTAAGTACATTTCTTAACGATCCAATAAACATCTCAGTGCTTGCTGTAGCCACTGGAGGAGACAAAGAAGTGGGTATTGGGTCCCTGCAAATTCACGAGCTGGAAGGCTACTGGGAGGTAAGGTTGGTACACATAGAACTAGAGATCAAGGCCATGTTTCACCACTGTCCATGAACACATAGTCGTGATGCTGAGCAGGTAGAGGGGCACAGGGACAGACCAGAACCAGCAGCTCCTTGGACCATTCCCTGTCAGAAATGGGACGGAACAGGAGCCTGGGACGGGGACAACATCATGTGTTTTAGTAGTGGGCATCTCAATACTTCAGTAACTTAGGGGCAGTGTTAGATTTAAGAAATTAAAAATGAAAATGGACCTAAATTTTCACCGACTCATGGCTCTTTGACAGCCAGCCAAGAATGGATTTCCTGTTTTGCAGTTTGTACTTTTCTTTTCCTCCTAAACTATCTGAACTCATTGCTTTGCTATTCTTATGACCAAAGAGAGTTTCAAGTTGGTGTGACTCTCCTGCTTTCATTTCTTTCTTTTCTTCCTTTTCTTTCATTTTGAACTTAAAGTTTCCCTAGGAGCCCACTCCACCCTTTACATTTGCAGCAAGCAAGCTTCTTTAGGTAATTTCATGGCATCCAGAAAATACTGAAGATTTGATGTCAAAGGACCATGGTGATACCTGCTTCCCCATCATTTTATTATAAATAAGGAATCACAGCCCAGACAAGGAGGGTTGCCTGCCCAGTTTAAGGGACCTGGTGCGCGGCAGACAGAGGAGGAGACGCGTGTTTTCCAGTTTCCACTCCAGAGCACTTTTTCCTCACACCCCGCCTTCTCAGAGCTGCACTGGCCAGGAGCCGACTGAGGGGCTCGGGTGGGAGGGAAGAATTCTGCCTTTATGGATGACCAAGCTGTCTCCCTTCAGAGGAACTTATTTGACCCTTCGTTGTTACTTGTCATCTAAGAAAGCAGTGCTGGTGGTTGCTGTGGGTACATAAAAGGATGCCGCAGGCTTGGAGCCCTGATCATGGCTGGGGGCGTGTGACCTGCGAGCAGCTGTGTGACCGTTCTTTGAGTCAGGCCCTACTGCCCAGCATTACTGGTGGTCAGTCTGAAACCTTTCACGCTCCCACCCCAGCCTGCTTCCCAGAAGACCACCGTGAGTTTGAAGCTGAGCCTCCCGATGTCCCTGGCGTGGTGCTTTCGTTGAGTGGCGCCTTTGCCTGTCCTGACTTCAGCACGGCGTGAGCTGGAGGAGCCTCCATGGGTCCAGCACAGCAGCCCTGGACAGTAGCGTCCCTGCAGCTCTTGCGGGGGTCTTCTCATTCACGATCGTGGTTGGACACCTTTCCGATTTAATGACATAGTTGAAGGCCGAGGTCATGACCCTGGCTGATCCAGGTCCCTGAGTTCTGCCTTGTTCTGTCACTTGGTATAAATCCATTTTTATACCTCTGGAGGTTAAACATTAGTAGGGCAAGCTGGATTACATTGCTCTTTGCGTTCGGGCTTGCTTGCCTTCTGGTGTGATTCAGTTCCTGCAGAGAGAGGTAGGGCAGATTCGTGTGTTGCTTGCACTCACAGCAGGGATGTGAGCACTGAAGGAACTGCAGTGTGCAGGGGAGGTGTGGAAAATCCTGTTCAGTAAGCTCTCAGGGAAGGTAAAGGCCCTAATAAAGCAGCAGCTCAGGCCTGAACCTAGAAGGTTTTCTCCAAACCAAAGCCCTACTGAAGCCTCAGCGTGAAGCCTATGATGAAGAAAGGAACTCATTTCCGAGCCAGACTGGGGATCAGAGACACCTCCTTCCCGTACCCTACCCCATCTCAAATCTACCCCCACCTCCCACTGAAAGACAGATTTCAAGCCCTTAACAGCCAGGTTCTGTGACTGTGTCACCACCCAGATGTATTACTGTCATTGAAATGAAGGAATGATAAGATCCACTCAGATTTCATGGGCAAAATTCAGTAAGTTCCCTTGGCCCAACTAGTCACTTAACCTTTGAGTCTGTTTCGTCATGTATGAAATTCTCAAGAATATTAAATGCAGTTAATGTATAAACTCAGGTACATGTTTTCTGTTCACCTCCTCCCTAATAATTGAACAATTTTGTTACAGCAACTCAGGCAAAATCTGAGATGAACACCTGCGAACACTTTTTCCCTTGCCCTTGCTCCAGTGCCTGCCAGGGCCCAGGTTGGAAGGAGCACCATCCAGCCCTTTGAGAGGATACTGAAGTGTTTCTTTCCTCTGGAAAATCTGGACTGGTGAACATGGTGTGGCCTGGGATGAGCATTAGACTAGGAGAGGGCCTAGCTTTGCGATTACTCCATCGCTTTCTAGTAATGTGGCTTTGGGAAAATCACTTTAATATCTGAGCCTTAGTTTTTTCATCTATAAAGTGGTGATAATGCCTGCCCTTTTCTGCTATATGAGGTTGTTACCAAATGAGGTATTGGTGGTAAAGATGATTTGTAAATTATGATAATACACAAAGGATATTTTTTGAAGAAATGATGAAATCCCTAGGACCCACTGATTATATTTTTCTATGAAGATAGGCCCCAGAGGGGTAGCTGACTTTTTTTTTTTTTTGACATATGCATATGGTTTCCCTTTTGTTTAGTCATTTGTACTTGGGTTACATAAAAATAAAAGACACACACCAGGCTCCAAGCCTGATCTCTGAGCGGGGCGATGGATCTCTTTGAAATAATCATAGCGTAAGTGTCTAGACCACATCCTTCCTGCCTTTCCAGGCTCTACCAGGTCATATACCAGAACAGGAGGATTTCTGGCATGGTTGTGTAGATGTCATCTGAGGGTTGTTGTTTCCTTTTAACACTGTTCTTGTTTTCCTTAAACATGTAATGATGTCTGTGCCCTTATCACTGACCCAGCACGTTTTTATTGTATATTCCCTGGGTATCGATTCAGAAGTAGCACCTTTTTGTTTACTTCTTCTGGCCAGTTTTTTTTTTTTGTTTTTCTGTTGTTTTTTGTTTGTTTGGGTTTTCTTTTTCATTTTAAGTGTGGTAGATGTTCTGACATGTGGATGCAAAATTATTTTAAGCTGTTGCTCAGACTCATAGAAGATTTGGCCCTGGATTTTGTCTTCCAAAAATTTGAAATCAACTGCTCCTTTTAAAATTATATCTACATTATATTTTAAAATATATGTCCGGCATTTTAGAATAGTTTTGTCCCCGTTCCTCTATGTAAGAGTTCTCTTCTGTTTGAAGAACAGATGTATTTAAAATGGCGATGGACTCTTCAGCAAAAATTATGTATTGCTTTTTCCGCGTTCCTTCATTTCTGTTTTCTCTCTTAAGAATTGAATGTATGAGATTAATTGTAGAAATAATTTTTCTGAGGAAAAAAAAATGTAAAGTGCTATTGTGAAGAACACTTATCATACCAGAACTGATCAAAAGTAACCTTAATGCTCAACAGAAGGAGATGCTCACATAAGCCATGCTGCATCTAATAAAGGAATATCCTGGTGCATTTAATAATCTTTTCCCCAAAATATATACGTAGAAAAGAAATTGAAAAGACAAATAACAAACTATTAACATTGCCTCTGGATGGTAATTGCAAATGATTTTAATTTCCTTTTTCCTTTTCAGCATTTTCTCCAATGAAGCTGTAATATTTGAATAAAAAGAGGAAAAAATAAGTTTCTTTAATAACGAAAGATAATAGGATATTACGTTAAGGGTGGCGGGGGGAAGCCCACAGGATTTCAAACTTATGTGCATAGAAAGAAACCTGATAAGAAATAGACCAAATAATTGTTGCTTGTGATTATTTCTTTTACAGCTTTGTGTATTTCCAGATTTTTCACAAAGAGCATGTATTTTATAATTGGAAAAAAATGGTGTTTTGTGGGGGAACGTTGTCAGAATAGTGTTAGTACTTATTCAAACATTATATAACACATGCACGCCTGCTCAGACGCACAAACACACACATACTTTTTTTTTAGAGTAATTCAGGGTGAAGGGAAATGAAGTCAGCTAGGTTTATTAAAACACTGAAGCTATTCTGAACCAGTGAAATCCACGCGTTCACACAGCACTTCTGATTATGTGTTTGCACCGAGCAGGACGGAGTGTGGAGCACTCAGCTGAGACGCCAGCCTCCCTTTGTGTAGGTGCTCACAGTGACAACGTGGGGAAATGAAAAGGGAGTGTTGATTTTGATTCTGCCCACATAGAAAAGGGGAAGCCTGGGGTATGAATGCCCTGGGGTCCCACACGGGTTAGAAAAAGCCCCACTGTTCCTCCACTCCCAACCACTCCAAGCAAGCCTTTCATTCAGACGGTGGTGCTGTTTCTGCTCCTTGTGAAATGTATTGGCCCTTTCTTCCCCAACTCCCACTTCTTCCCAGTCAGCTCCCAAACAGGAGTATTCAGCTGAGGATGCCCAGCACCGAAGACGGCTACCCACCTGAATCCAGCCAGGCTTCTATTTAAATTGCTGTCGGAATTGTGAAACGCTTCCCATAGTTTCTCCCCACTGTCCAAAGTGTGGTGCTGCTGTGGGTGCCATCCCAAGACGAGCAGATGTTTTGTAGAAGCGCTGTGTCTGGGGAAATGTGCGTTAAGGAGCTAAGTGTGACTTTGCACACCACGTAAGGTTCTTGGCAACGTACAACAGGCATTTTCAGCTCCTGGTCTTTATTCTGCTTTTCGCTGCTCAAGACAGTGGTAAACAGAAGAAACTCAGTCCCTGACCTCCTAGAACGAACTTAAGAGTTAAGGTTAAGTTAAGGTGAAAAGGTTCACTTAAGCAGTGAACCTCAGTAGAGGTACAGGACCTCTTAGCAAGTACAGATTGCTGGTTAAGTCAACCTGAAACACTCCGTGCGTGGTGGAGGAAGGCTTTTTAAAGGAAGTAACCTTTAAGGAGAAACCCGAAGGATGAGGAAGAGCTAGGCAAGCAGGAGTGAGTGGAGTGTTTTAGGCTGACAAGTGATGACGTTGTTGCCAGAGTCGAGGAGAGGAAAGGTCCTGGATTGTGGAAACAAGTGAGATGACGTCAGAGAAGTAGCTGTACTGGGGCCATATTTATTAGCACAAGCACATGGCTGATGCACGTTGAGGGGCAGCGGAGTCAGGGATCACACTCTGGTTTCTGCTGGGTGGACCGTGGAAACTTTCACTGAGATTCGGGGCCATAATGAGTTCAGTCACAGACAGTGAGTTTGCAGGTGCCTGAGGTATCCATGTGGAGATACCTAGTGGGCACTTTCTACCTGGGCCTGGAGGTTGAGGAGGAGGACCAGGCTCAAGGTGGGAGCATGAGGCACCAGCGTGGAGAGACCTGAAGCTGTGGGTGTGGGTATGGGTACCGAGAAGAGAGTGTGTAGAGTGTAGGCTGGAGACCTGAGAAGCACCCCCTCTTTAGAGGTGGGGAGAGAAGTAAGTGGGACACAGGATTCCTCTGAGCACAGTCGGAGAAATTGAGGTCAACAAAGGTTGTAGGACTTAAGCAGTTCTGCCCAGAAGTCCCATCAAAGGTCCTCTCATTCCAAAGTTTTTGCCCTTTCAGAGGGTGTGGTTACAGTGCCTCCAACTTTCCCTTCCTCACTTACCCACACCCAAGCCTCTTCCCATCTCTGAGCTCTGGGACCCTTCTGCAGTTGCTTCCCCACCCCCACCCCCATTTTTTCCATCATTGTTATCAGTCCTGTTGCTAATGATAATAGCTAGCATTTAGGTAGCAGTTGCATAAGCAAGATGTTCTAAATGCTTCACATGTTAATACATTCAATACCCGCAATAACCCAGCTAGATAAATACTCCGATTACCCCTATTTTACGGAGGAAAACTGAGGCACAAGGCCACAAACTACTACTTAGAGGTAATGGGATTCAGTCCCAGAGGTGCCTGATGGCAGGGTCCCGGCCTGCCACTGGGTCTCCATGGCTTTTTGTCCCAGGGTAAACTTCCTTACGTGACCTCGTTGATGTCTTTCAGTTTTAGCTTCTTCACTATAGTTTGTTTCTACAGCACCTGTAGTAAAGGAACAGCCCTCACCCACACCTGAGTGTCCAAGGGAGGGGGCACACAGCCTGCTCTTTGCTGACATTTCTGAAAAGCAGGGGCAGAAGTGCGATTTTCAGGCATGACGTCTCATTTGCATGAGAGTGCAGGTCTGGGAAAAGCAGTGTCCCTTCTCTCACCTCCCTCTGCCTGGAACACCTAGCACCTTTTAATCTCAGTGTGCTCACCCCAGAGTCAGCCCCTGGGGGTGCTCCGCTCCCTAAATTATGGCCACTCTTGGTATCCACAGCAACTGTGGCTGATTCCTGTCATCACAGCTGTTATAATTTACTGGTCTTTCCCCCCAGGCTCCAAAAGCTTTGCTGGGCAGGATCTCTGGCTTTCAAGTGTTTGATGTCTACAAGCTTGCTCAGTAAGAGTCGTATGGGCAGCCAGCTTTCAAATGCATTTTTTTGTAAGTTCCATTCTTGAGATACTGCATTTGCTTGAAGCAAAGGTACAGCTGCCTGAAGTAGAGCTCTGGGTCTTGGTGAGCCAGCTGGGTGGGTGTGGGACCTGTGCAGCCATGCCATGCGGAGAAGGGTCCTGCACTGGGTTGACTGTTGTGCTCTTGTCGTCATGAAATTCTTCATTTTTGAACAAGGGATCGCTACATTCTCATTTTGCACTTGGACCTGCAAATTATGCAACTGTTCTGTTGGTTGGTGTAGTGTCCGTCTGACCTCAAGGGGTCCTAATCAGAGTATTACACAAATAGCTGCATATTCCCTGAAATCACCAGCAAAATTAGATTTGTGTATACTTCGGTGAGTTTTTCTGGGGAGCAAGTCTGTGGCTTTCATCAGAGCCCCAGAAAAGTTCAGAGCCATTGTTACTAATAATAACAAGAATAACTAATCTTCACTTAGGTTTGCTGGGTGCCAGACCCTAAGGACTTCACTGTGTTGCCTTACACCTTACCTGAGTGTGACTGGGTTGGGGTAAGGCAAAAAGCAATATTTCCCTCTCTTCTAGTACTTATTCCCTTAATCCCCACTTCTCTGTTCCCCAACCAGAGGAGAAAAGAAACCACTGACCTGGTCTTCTCTTCTCCTGTGGAGTTGGCAGGAGCCTAAATCTTTGTATTGCTTCCTTTGCTAGGAGGAAAGAGGAACTGCCCCAGACTTTGTCCTGATCCCCATTTGGTTTCATCTGCTGCTCCCAAGTTCCCCAAAGGCGACTTCTGCTTTTGTCAGACTGGGAAGAGGTGATTGGGCAACATGGGCAGGCATCTTCATGATGAGGCGGCAGATTGTCAGGGCGCCAGGGAGCAGTGGTAGCCAGCTCACCAGCACTCCTGCCGTCAGAATCCTGGCTGAAGCCTGGCCTGAGTGATGGACGTACCACCTAGGTTGCAGGGAACCAGTGCTCTGAGGGCCTGTTTAGAAAGGCAGGCAGCCCTAGAAGGGCACCAGGTTCTGGGGGTAGATTAATAAGGCTTCCTCCTGGCACGGGATAGAGCCCACAGCTGGCATTCAGGTTTGTTAATGTGCTCTGTGCGTGGTGTGGCTCGAGTGTGAATGCGGGTACGTCACACCTATTTATCTTGTGCACCCACTCTCGGGCTGGACCTTGTGAGAACAGGCTGAAAACTAAAAACTGATGGCACCATCCCTGGTTTCACTGTAGCATGAAGGAAATTTGTGACCTTGTGAATTTGTGCCTGCGTGACTCTTCGCGACCCCATGGACTATAGCCTGCCAGGCTCCTCTGTCCATGGGATTCTCCAGGCAACAACACTGGAGTGGGTTGCCATGCCCTCCTCCAAGGAATCTTCCCTACCCAGGGATCGAACTCAGGTCTCTTACACGGGTTCTTTATCACTAGTACCACCTGGGAAGCCCTGTGAATTTGCAGGGGGAAGAAACCTTGGATACACAGGATCCCCTAAATTCACCCTCAATTCTCTGAGCTTTTTATTACTTTTCTTTAGCGACCTCTCTGGACTGTTTACTTCCTGTGTTTCAAATCCAGCTTCAGTTTTACGCCTGATTGGGCCTTTTGGAATGTGCCTCTATTTGTAGTTCAGCAAACTGCTCTCTGGCTACAAGTCTTGGTTCCTGCTTCTTATCAGTCTGTTCCTCCGCTTTGTTTTTATCCTCCTACTTCTGGCCTCCCCAACAAGAAGGTCTTATTGTACCTGGCCTTTGGGAATCTTTCCTACAACAAATGCTAGATTGTTCTCATTCCCTCGCTTCCTGGTTTGTTATCAGTAACAGTGGCTGATACTAACTGTATGTTCAGCTCAGTGCTGACAAAAAAAAAAAAAAAAGAAATCAAAGCAAAAAAACAAGAACCCCACGGGAATTATTAGATGTCCTAGAAATTTTCAGTCTTAGTGAAACAGACAAAACAATTTTGATGGAAATGCTGCCGTGGAAGATAATGGTGTCCCCAAACAGTCTGAGTTGCTTGCTGCCCTCTCCAGCCACGCCACTTCTTTCCCTTCTCGGCTGCTGCTTCTCTTCCAAGAGACTTCCAGTCATGTTTCTCCCTGGAAGGTGGAGGAGGGGGAGACCAACACTGTTGAGTACCTATGAGACATCAGGCCCCACATTTCACACTCAAAACCAACCTGTGAGGCAGGTGGTGACAGAAACCAAGGCATAGATAGATTAGGAGCTTGCCCAAATCATTTAGCAAGCAAGTGGCCCTGAAACACTTACGTGACATGTTCTTAACAACCAGGTCAGGGCTCCCCCTCTTATAAACTCGACTGAATTTTCAGCTTCCCAGGTCAAGTCTTTACCGCTTTCTGAATTCCTCCAGGGTAGAGACTGTGTCTTCCTGTACACCTTAGGCACTGAACAAATGTCAGGTTTTTTGTGTGTTTTTTTTTGTTTTTACTTTCTCTTCCTTTATCCGTCACCAAGCAAGCTTGAATCTGCTGTCTAAGCATTCTCCATAATTCAAGGATGTATTAGTGTTTATGCCCCTTGATTTAATAGAAAACATCAACAGACATATTACAAATTATGCAAAGCAGTGAGTATATTAAATTCTCAGTTGGGTGGTAGAAGGAAGGAGATTAATGAAGGCCAAAATAGATATGGTAGGGACTTCCCTGGCAGTCCAGCGGGTAGGCCTTCATCTTCCAGTGCAGCTCTCCCTGATCAGAGAGCTATGATCCCACATGCCAGAAATGGTATTCTAACAAATTCAGGAAAGACTTAAAATGGTTCACATTAAAAAAAAAAAGCACCTCTTATTTTTTAAAAAAGGGAGATATGATAGAAACAGACTTCATAAAAGATATGGGATCTGAAGCTGTGGAGGTTGAATAGGATTTGGAGATTAATTTGTGCCTTCTGACCACAAGCTCCTATCCTTTGGCAGACATGTTTTGGGATTTGGAGGACGAGGAATCAGGGGAAACAAGTAAATGGTCAACGTATGGAAGTGCATTTGGGGCTGAACTTTGGCGCTTTCTGAGAGAAGTAAGAAACCAAAGCTCAGAACTGTCACATAAAGAACACTGCATTCTATTGAGAGGCTGAGGCAATGGGAAGAACTGATCTTTCCTCTTCCCCCAAAGAATATTTTTTAGGAGGGATGAAAGCGGAATGGGTGTCAATTCCCAAGCATCAATTAGTATCTCTTTTAGATTCTCCCTCAGCAACACTCCAGCTTTCTCAGGAAGAAAATCGGTTTTCAAAAGTGTCCGAAGGACACAGCTTTTCCTGGAGATCTTCCAGTGTTGAGTTAATTAATCTCACTTCCAAAGCTGTGAAATCTTAACATATCACACAGGTCTGGAGGGGTCTGGAAAGAAAACACAGATTCAAAAGGATAACACTCATTTAGAAGATGGGTGTATGATCAGGAGGCCAGGCTCAGTCTGTGCTCTAATGAAAAATTAGAGTGCAAACTTTAGATCAAAAGGAGAGTTAGGACCTATAGCAGATATTTTAACTCCTTAGGAGGACTCAGAGAAGGAACAGAAAGAATCCAGTTCCTCCTGGTGAAGAAATTAGAATCTAGAGAGGTCGAGCCCCTCACTCTGGGTCTCATAGTTGGTGGTAAAGCTCCAGTTGGGGTCTTGGCACCAAGAATAGTGGTTCAAATACATCAGGGTGTAAAGTGGATGAAAATCTGCATTCACAGAGTCTCTGGAAGGATACGGAGAGTGTGGGTAACTGGTTGGTTCTGAGAAGAAGACCTGAGGGGCCAGGGAACAGGGGTGGGAGAGAGATTTAACATTCACTAAATACTTTTTGTACCTTTTGAATTTAGCATGGTGTATATATGTTATCTAATCACAAAATAAAAATTATTTTTAAGAATTCAGTGGAGTCTTAAGTATTACTTTTTTACCTCATTGTCTCATATTTGGTAAAACATATTTTTCTGATTCAAGCTATCCCAGTATGAAATGATTCTGCCAGTATCAACGTCAAGCATGTCGGAAGTGGTGATGGCCTTTTGTTACCACTTTGTGACTAGAACAAGAAGAGCCTTCTGAAACTCAAAGCAATGCTATTCCAGAGTCCTAACTCCCTGCCAACTTTGACTGTGGCACAATCTGGCAGGATAAAACTCAGAGAAACAAATCAATTAGGAGTCAGTGATTTCATTCACTTCAGAGCAGGAGACAGTCATTAATAAACCTTGATGGAAAGGTCTCTTAGCCAAAAGTCTGTCCTTTCCAAGGCAACAGAAGATGCAAAGGCGGGAATACAACGTAATTCACTGGTAAGAGCTTTCAATGGGCAGAGCCTCCTGCTGTGAAAAGAATCTGGGTGCTCCTTGAGCCCAAGAAACTGCTGCCCGGGAGAGGAGGTGAAAATACCTATATTCAAAGGGCAGTGACAGTGGGAGAGCTAGCCATCTGCTGCAGGTTTTCCAAACATGATATTACGAGTGAGGATCATCTGTAATGTATTCCATGGAGATTTAGCGCATGAATCTCATGAATGAGTGAGAGGAACCTGGCTCATACTTCCGCAAGCTAGTTTTTCTATTGGGGTTTCGTTTTTAAACTCGTTGATATGGAAAATTAGCAGGTGGTATCTTAGCCCTGGGGCTTCCCCCAGGGACTCAGTAAAGCATCTACCTGCCAGTGCAAGAGACTCGGGTTTGATCCCTGGGTTGGGAAGATCTCCTGGAGAAGGAAATGGCAACCCACTCCACTCTTCTCACCTGGGAAATGCCATAAACAGAGGAGCCTGGTGGCTACAATCGATGGGGTCGCAAAGAGTTGGACATGACTTAGTGACTAAATAACAACAAAGTGTTGGCCTCGAGAAAATAATTAAAATCCTGCTACCAGTGGCGCTAGTGGTAAAGAATCCCCCTGCCAATGCAGGAGACATGAGACACCAGTTCAGTCCCTGGGTGGGGAAGATCCCCTGGAGGACGGCATGGCAACCCACTCCAGTATTCTTGCCTGGAGAATCCCCATGGACAGAGGAGCCTGCTGGGCTACAGCCCATAGGGTTGCACAGAGTCAGACACAACTGAAACAACTTAGCATGCATGCACGCATTTCCTGTGCAGTAGGGAAAGTATTCATTCCCTCACTTCATTTTGAAGGATACAGAGGGAAGATTTACTTTTACTTTCCTCTTTGGTACCTACATATCCTTACCTATTAATATTGTGTACAAAAGTATTTTGCTGCTGCTGCTAAGTCGCTTCAGTCGTGTCCGACTCTGTGCGACCCCATAGACGGCAGCCCACCAGGCTCCCCCGTCCCTGGGATTCTACAGGCAAGAACACTGGAGTAGGTTGCCATTTCCTTCTCCAATGCATGAAAGTGAAAAGTGAAAGTGAAGTCCCTCAGTCGTGTTCGACTCTTCGCGACCCCTGGACTGCAGCCTACCAGGCTCCTCCGCCCATGGGATTTTCCAGGCAAGAGTACTGGAGTGGGGGTGCCATTGCCTTCTCCGACAAAAGTATTTTAGTAGCTGCTAAACTACACTGGCAACCCACTCCAGGACTGGGTTCTAGTCTCAGCTGGGTCATTTACAAGCTTCCTGACCTTGTGCAAGTAACTTAACTTTTCTGAACCTTAATTTCCCCGTCTAAAAAATTGGTATATTACCACTGAGTGTTATGAACAGACTTAGGGAACATACACACACATATATAAACACTCAGATCAAAGTGTTACATAGGCGTGTTTGTCTAGGCGCTTCTAGTAGCATTCTGTACGTACGATTGTGTACATAACGCCGTTTTAAAGATGCACGAAATCCAGTGTCGGGAGCAAACGTGCGCAATAAGCTGGAAGAATGGACGAACAGCTGCAGGCAAGGTCAGTTTCTCACTGAATTAAGTGGTTCGGATGGGGTTGTTGTGGACATACATAAAACACTGGATGCAATCAATCCCCCCTCCTAAATTAATGCCGTTTTCGTAGCTTCTCTCAAGTTTCAGTAAACTTGAACTGTAAAATGGGCATATGGGCACTTCAGGCCTCGCCGCGTAGTTGTAATATTAGATATAATGCTAGACGTGAAAGTGGTTGGAAACAAACATCCCGGACAAACGCGAGTGTAACTATCAGAGACGGCCCACGCCCACGCTGCAGCGACAGGCTTAGCCCCCGCTCCGCCCCCTCTTCCTGGTTTTTCCCGGCAACCCGCCCCTCCCGCGTCATGTGATAGGGGTACTCTGCCGGCCCGAGCTTCTGATTGGCCGAGCTGCGGGGCGCTTCGCGATTGGCCCGAGGCCGGCGGGCCCCCGCCTCTCTCCTCCTCCTCGCCGCGGCCCACGTGAGGGGGGCGAGTCACGCGATTTCCGGGAACCCGTCAGGAAGGACATAAACAAAACAAACCCGAGGCAGCATGGAGAGGGGCCGCGGCCCCTGCAGTGGAACCAGACCCAGCGCCTGAGCCGCCCCCACACCCACAGGTGAGGTCCGCTGCCCTCGGCCCGGAGCCCGCAGGCGCCTGGGCTAGGGGACGAACCGGGCGGGGGGCGGAGGAGGGCCGCTGGCCTAAGAGGCGCCAGCGCCGAGGCTCTGGGCCGGGTCGGCACGGGGCGGGGACCGGGACTAGGACCGAGTCTGGGGGCGCGCGGGCTGCAGGCTGCCGCCTGCCGGTCACGGGGACTCCGGCTCCCCTCCCCCACCCCCGGCCCGGGACGGTTATATAAAGCGCGGGGCAGCGGTAGAGGGACCTGCGGGCGGGCGGCAGGCTAGGCCGGGGGTGGGCAGTGCCGAGCGTCCGCCCTGCCAGGCCGCCTGGCCCTTTACTGCTGCCTCGGAGCCCGGGGCCGTGGCAGCCGGCAACCGGCCTGTCAGAGAAGCGAGCGGGTGGGAGGGGCCGGGGAAGGGAGGGGAGGCGAGGCTGGCGGGGGAGGAGAGAGAGGGGCGTGTGAGGAAGGGCCGGGGCCACGAAGGTTGGAACCAGGCTAGCAGGAGACGAGGAGGCGCGGGCTGCGGTTGGGGGGGTCCAGGCAGGGGTGTCTCGGGGGTAGCCGCTCCCCCTTCTCGTCCCCGCCCCAGTGACTGCCGAGAGGGGCCTCCCTCCCGGGATTTGTTTATATGTCTTCTCAAAGCATCTTGACTCGGCTTGGAGGCGGAGCTCTCGGCACAGAGTGGCAGATGCTACCATCCAATGGAGCAGGCAGACGGAGGCTGACGCGCCAATGGGCTTGGGGGAGGCGGTGTGATGGGACCCCCCCCCCCCCCATTGGTTAGGCTGTGTTGGGGGTGGGCCAGGTGGGGCGGCCATGTTAGATGGGAGGGGACCGGTGGCGGTGGGTCACTGAGAGGGGAGGAGACAGGGCAAAGGGCAAGGGAACCGGGCCGGGGGCGTTTCGGGTGTCCGAAGGCGAGTCCGAGGGGACGATGAAGTAGCTCAGGGGAGCCTGACCCCGACCCACCGCTCTCCCCACCCGAGCAGAGGAGGCAGGGAAGTACCGAGGGCAGTCTAGCCGCCCCTTGGGGATGGTTCCTGGGAGTAGATGGAGCTCAGTTTCTGGGTTCTCCCTCTTTCTCGGCTTTAAGCTTCCTGACAAACCGGCCGCCAAACCCTATAATTGCCCTCCTTTAACCCAAGAAGGCAAACCTTTTTGCTGTTTCTGAGCGAGCTTGAGCCTTAAGACTGCCTTAAGAAGGTACTTGGATAACTAGCGGTCTGAATTTGTGCACCAGGCCCCGGATAGAAGGAGGCAGTGAGGAGGAAGTTCTGTTTTTTTGGATTTTGCACGGAGGAGACCAGGACTAGAAAAGCCGAGAAAGTTAAGGGCTGGGCGGGGTCTCCATTTTTTTCATCAGGATACCTTCTAAAGATCAGGCCCTTCGTGCTTGCCCTGGTCCTGACTAATTTGCCCCTCCTGCTTACATAAATTGATAGCCCTTAAATATACTTTGATGAGAAAACTGAGTCTTGAGAAAATTATTTAGGTTTGAAGGTTCTTTAGGACTCTTGTCTTGCGATTACCCTGCAGGTGAGAAATAGGATCAAGATCTGACTTAATTCTTTTAAAAAAGCAAAAAAATGAGACTTCTGTATAAATCTTGTGATTTATGGTAAACTGATTGTCACTTGGTTGTACTTTTAAATATTTTTTTCCCATTGTAATCCAAAACAGCTAGGAGAAACACCAAAGATGAAAGGAATGGTATGAGTAATTAGAAAATCACTTATTTTACTTTATTTGTTTTATGATTATTTTGACATCACGTCGGCCGTATTAGATGCTTAATTTAGTTCTATGTTAACATCACCTTACAACCAGTGACTCTTGGTATTCTCAAGGGTACCAGGCTGTTGATGGATCTTTGGTTAAACACTTAAACGGTCAGGAACATGCCTTAGGTGTATCGTGAGGGGCTATTCAAGAGTTGACTGTATTTATTTAGGAATTTGCAATTATCTCCTATTTTGTTAACTGGAGAAAAATAATTGGTAAATAAATGGTTTATCGATTTCTGTATTTGATATGATTGACTCATGGTTCTGTTAAGGATATATAAAAATGTAAATCCTGATTATTTGATAGACTTCGAGTTCTTAAGTATAATTTTTATGACAAGTGAAAGTATTTGCTCGCCTTTTTTGTCTTATTCTAAGAATGGCAAAGAGATTCAACAAGACTTATTTGGATATAACTTTTTTATGTGATTAATAAAGCATCTTTGGAATTTTTAGACTAATAAGCATAGAAGAGGCTAATATATCTAGAAGAAGAGATTACCTCCACTTACCATCCCATTCTCTGTCATGACAGGGGGAAACAAACTTTTACAAAAACTATGTCTTGGTTTACTAGTTTAATGTGTGTAGGTTCTTGGATGCAAGTATAAGTAATAAAGAAATAATTAGTATGTCTCCTGGTGGTGGTGAGCTAAGTACAAGTGACAGTGAAAGTACAGTGAGTTTGCATGTTGATTCTATTACTGTAGCAAAGTTTTAAAAGATTGTGAACTAAATTCACTGTTTGCTTTTACGTATTTTTTTCACCGTTTGCTTTTAAAATTTAATTTTTAGTGTAGATTGACAACTACATGACTTTCAGTGATTCAGCAGAGGTTTCTTTCCGTGTGGGTTTGTACTTGGATGTTTTGGGGACAAATCCTCTTTTACTATATTCAGTAGTTCAGCTTTCAGGGTAGATGAACTCTTAGACTGGACATGAATTTGTGAAATCATTGATTCTAATGATTCAAAGATAGAGTAACCTGTGCTGACTTTCTGTATAGGATGGAGTAGTAAATATTTACGCTTTGTCAGCCATGTAGTGTCTGTCACACCTACTCAGGTCTGCAGATTGTAGCATGAAAACAGCCATAGACAGTATATTTAGGGCTATAATTCAATAAAACTTTATTTATAAGAACAGGCTGTATTTGAAGGCTGTAGTTTGTCTGTCAACCCATGTTCCAAGACATCAGTCTCTGGGTTTTAAGTACTTGGATGTTAAGTTATTGCAACATATATAAACATGAACTTTGGGTAATATTTGAGCACTTGCAGAATGTATGTATCTCATGCCTTGAAGAATTTTTAGAGTAAGACCACATGTCTACGTTTAATTCTACATTTTTATTTGCGAATAGATGTCTTCCTGAAAAACTGTTTAAAGCAAATGTTGACATGTCATCTTATTTATTTTAGAGATGCATTCTGATTGAAAAAATTTGACTTTAAAATGTATCTAAGAACCTTAGTGTGTTAACTATTTGGAGAGAAGTTGGTCCAGTGAATAGATAACACACATAGATCTTATATATATCATACATGTAATTTGGGAGCCATATTGTTTGTTTTTGCCTGAGCTGTTTGTAGAATTACCTAAATAGGATAGGGTGCTTTTTCAAACCAGACCGCCAAAATGTAGGTTGCCGCCCCTCCCCTTCCTTGGAAATTATCAGGAGTGCTAAGTGCCCACCGAAGTGGAGATGCCATAACTAAAAATGTTACACAGGCAAGTACTTTTCTCATGTATAGCTTTCCATTTTGTTTTTGTGTAGTATTTCACCAGTCCTGTTGATTCGAACTGGATTTGAGGGTGAGCATGAGAATTTAGGAAAGATTATATATTGACCTCTTAAAACCAAAAAGCATCCTGTGGCCTTCAATCTTGTTTCTAGTTCTGGTTAACTTATGTTTGCCTATGAGTGATTCAGTTTATTAATTTGTTAATGGTAAGGATTAGTGATTTTTTCTATTTCACAGAGGGCTGTTGGGAAATTGTTATTCTCAAACTCTTGTACTTTGAATATGCTAATACTTTGGGTTTGCTTGAAACCGCCTACCAAATCTGTATTTAATTTTCTTTCTCTTAGTGAGTGCCTCTCCGCTTCTCTTTTATTAGGACTTTCTGCATTGTACAGTATTTCTCTACCTACTTAACAGCGAGCAGCTTGAGGTCAGAGTCTTCCTCTTACTTCTGTATGTCCAGTGCTTAACACCTTTTAGTGTTTTTGAACTGTTTAAATAAATGAGTAGATTGCTAAAAACTTCTAGATAGAAGCCAGTGAAGTCAGTCTGCTATTAGTAGAGACCTTGGGCTTTTCTTAGTTGGAAGGGAGTAATTAGTCCCCATCTGCTCATCAAACAAGAAGTCTACATGTTAAAATTGACCCTTTTTTGTAAGAAAAGCTAGTTCGATGATTTCTTAAAAATCCCTTGATTTTTCGTTGTTGCTGTTGTTAGGTACATTCCATTAGTTAGACTCAAGTACTCCTTCCAAGAAAACAGCAACTAAAAACCTTGTTCTTTGCCCTGTGAATTTGTCATTAGCTCTTGGCACACTTGGTCTCTAGATGTTTGACAAATGTGAGCAAAATTTCTTACTTCTTAGATGTTTGGGATAATTACTCATCTATGTAGCAAGGGTCCCTTTAGGGAGAAATATGTAAAATCATTCTTGCTAATAAGTCTGTTTTATCCCAATGACTTGGGTTAGATGTGGAGAGAGTTTGATGCAGGGGACTGCAGTGGGCTTCCCAGATGGCACAGTGGTAAGGAACCCGCCTGCCAATGCAGGAGACACAAGAGACAAGGGTTTGATCCCTGGTTGGAAAGATCCCGAGGACGGCATGAAGTTCACTCCAGTAGTCTTGCCTAGAGAGTCCCATAGACAAAGGAGCCTGGTGGACTATAGTTCATAGAGTCACAAAGAGTCAGAATTGAAGTGACTTAGCACACACGCAGTGGTACTTTGTGAATGCAATACCATCTCATTCCATTGCTTGCTAAGCCTTGTAAACCTTTTCAGCAGTTCATGACATTTCTTCCAAAATTTGTGTTGGAAGTCTTCACCCCCAGCAGCCTTCTGAACTATTCATTTCCTCACTAATTTCCAGTAACTCTGATCATCCTGTCATTCTGTCCTTTGGACAACACCCAAACCGTATTTACATGTTTTGTTACAAAGTCATGTTTTCACTTACTTACCTTTGGGTATTGTTGACGTTGACAAGTTTCTCGTGAGAGCATCATGAGCTTGCTGTTTTCTGTCCTTCAGTTTCCTTCAGATTCCTTGTGGAACACTTAACGCTTTCTTCCAAGTAATGTTTTGTTTTGGCAAATTGAAGCTCCTCCTTTTATTCTGTAGATAAATTTCCTACTTTGAATGCTATACGCTATTCCTGGTGCAATTTTCCTTCTGTTTTATATGTGCCATTCATTGAGAAATGAAAACAAAACTTAAAAATGCCCTCTGACCATATAGGGAGACACTGCTGGTAAGGTAGATGTACTCTTGTTTGAAAGATACACTGTACTCCTTTCTTTGGCTGTACTGTGTGGCATGTAGGATCTTAGTTCCCTGACCACAAATTGTACTGGGGCCCTTGGCAGTGAAAGCACCAAATCCTAACTCCTGGAACACCAGGGGATTCCCTCACTGTACCCTTTAAACAGAAAAGCTTCAAGCATCCTGCTTTAAGACTTGTTATGGAAGACTTACTAGTTTAATCACAAAGTCGTGTCCTACTCTTTGCGACCCCGGGGACTGTAGCCCGCCAGGCTCCTCTGTCCATGGAATTCTCCAGGCAAGAATCCTGGAGTGGGTTGCCATTTGCTTCTTCAGGGGATCTTCCCGACCCAGGAATCATACCTGCATCTCCTGCTTGGCAGGCGGATTTTTTACCACTGAGTCACCTGGGCATCGTAGAAGACTAGGTGGACTTTATAGTTTTTCAAACTGCTCTTTAGTGAGGGTTTCATCCTCGCTACTGACTCCTCTGCTGGAGTTGCCCAAAGACTAGTAGAGGACACAGATATTACAGTTCAACATTATGGTGTTTAGGACAACGTGGATTTTGCCTGGAAAAGTTGGAAAAGCTTCCCAGACAAGATGGCATTTAAACTGGGATTTGAAGACTAGTGAAGGAAGTCAGGGAAGTTGAAGGCTGTACAGGATGTGTGGAGTGGGGTTGGGTATGCGCAGACTCCGGCCGAGGCAGAGGCAGGAACAGGAGAGGAAGGGGCTGCTTTGTGGGATTCAGGGGGGAAGAACTCTCCTGCTCTCCCTTCCCTCTGTTCCTCTGGTCTGCGTTCCTCTGCCAGGCCTCTGTTCTCTTGCGCTCTGACTTTGGTCTCTTTTTCCCTGGTTTTTAGTTTTCCTTTTAGCCCCTCATCAAGGCCTCACATGCCTCCCTTTTTCTGTTTTCTCATCTGTGGACACCAGCTACCTTTATTCTGACGCAGTGTATTCCTTACCTTTACTTCGTCTACTTGCCTCCATCCCTTCCTTTACTCTCTTTAGGTTCCTTTTCCTTTTCTTCCTTTTCTTTTTGCTCTGTTTGAAAAGAAAACAAAAATTCTTTCGCAGTACTGTTAATTTTGCATATAAAGAGCAGTAAATGTCTGAGTTGATTCCCTCTTGGGAAATCTTGTGTGATCAACTTGCCTTTGATACTTATCCAGGTACTAATTATTCATTTCTGTGAATTTCCTTTTTTGAAGTATTTTTCCTTTATATTCAGAGATGCCTGTTCTCATAGGCTACAGTGCAGAATATTACTAGATTCTGTGTTTTTTACTTCTTATGTGCCCTAAACTTGTTCTGTGACGAGACCCAATTCAAATCTCACCTTTTCCTGAAATTTTCCCAAACTTTCCCAGGTAGAGATAGTAGTACTCTTCTGTCTAGTTTTATAGTATTTTTTGAATGCCTCTTGTAGAACTAGCTTTATTGAGGTACAGGTTTTATAAATTCACTCAATTTTTAGTTTTGACAAATGTGTGCAGTTATTAACCTCCTCTCCAGTCATGATGTGGAATATTTCCCTCACCACAGAAAGTTCCTTCATGCCCCTCTTCACTGCGGCCACAATTACTATTTACTTGCTGTCACCACGGTTTTTTCGTTTTTGTAATTTCATATAAGTACAGTCATAGAATCTGTTGTCTTATGAGTCTGACTGCTTTTACTTAATGCTTTTGAGATTTATTCATGTTGTTTCAAGTATCAGCTGAGTACTTGTTATCATATGGATATACCATATGATATGTGGTCTGTCCATTTACCAGTCTATGGATATCTTGGCTGCTTTCAGATTTTAGGTTATTGCGAATAAAGATGCTATTGACATTCCTGTATAGTTCTTTTAAATACCTGTTTTCACATTACATTTCACCTGGAGGCAGAGTTGCGAAATGATTAAGAACTTAAGAAAGTCCTGGAGTTAGCTATACTCAACAAACAGGCTTTTTGCCAGCTGTGATTTTAAGGGGCTTCCCAGGTGGCACCTCGTGGTACAGAAGCCGCCTGCCAGTGCAGGAAACATCAGAGATGTGGGTTCGATCCGTGGGCCAGGAAGATCCTTGGAGGAGGGCGTGGCAACCCACTCCAGTATTCTTGCCTGGAGAATCCCCGTGAACAGCAGAGTCTGGCAGGCTAGAGTCCATGGGGTCCCTTTTAGTTGGACATGACTGAGGCAGCTTAGCTTGCGTGCCTGTCGTGTTGAGAATCTCGAGGATTTCCCACCTGTGAAATAGGACTGGAGGGCGACTGGAGCCGCTGGAGAGCACAGGCCAGCGTCAGGTGATGGCTCTCCGCTCCGGGCCAGGTGGGCTTGCTGGGAGTGTGTGCCCAGTGTTGTCAGGTCTGTTTTTCCTCAAGAGAGTGGTATTTGCTAACAGGATACAGAAGTTTTATATGAAATTTCCAATTTAAGTTCTGACAGTTTTAACTTTTTATAAACACTGCTGTGTCGGCTGAACAAAATCCATAGGTAGGCATTGATGTATGGCTGTGATTCAGTTTGAGAACTTTGCTTTGAATTTTCAGTGTTTTGAGAATTCCCCAGTAGTCCAGTGGTTAGATCTCAGTACTTTCACTGTCTACATCCAGATTTAGTCCCTGGTTGGGGAACTAAGAACCTACAAGCCACACAGCCAAACAAAAATGAACAAAGAAAAAAGCAACTTCAGTTTTTGTCTCTTGTTTTAAATTATGCATACTCTTAGTAGAGTGAACTTACTAGGCTCTTGTTACCTTGTTTTAGACCTTAGCACAGTAACTTGTTGGTTTCCCAAACTCCCAAGTTAAAAACTATTAAGTTACTGTAAATGAATTTTTTCTCTACTCTCCTTGAGGGGATGTAAGAATTATGAGTGTCTAATGGAAGAATGGGACTGGGTTCTGGTTACTCTTTGTATTTCTCTGCTGTTAGCTGCTGATTCTATTCAAAGCTATGTTTTCTCAGCAGTTGGGAAGTCTACCTCCTTTGTTTTGATTTATTCTGAACCTTGTTGAGACAAGTGCAGTGTAGATTAAACTGTATGTGCATGTGTGTGTGTTCTTCAGAAACTGTGGACGGTCTTATAAGTACAAAGATAAGTTTTGTATAAATCTATTCCCTTGAGTTACTCAGACTCTTTGGTGAAGCCAGTATAAATGACTATGAAAAGAGGTAAATTGTATGTGATTTTCTGAATAATAAAAGCAATAATCTCTCAGAAGAAGCCCTTTTCCTTGTTAATTTTTTCTCCAGTTCTTTATTGTGTACAGAGATGACTAGTTTGCAACTTTATGAACTACTTTGTGAATCCAAAGATTGTTTTGCTGATTAAACCAGCATGATGAACATTTCACCCTCATGAATCGGGAGTGAGGGTGTTAAATGACCTGTGTTGCCTGCATATCCTGTATTCACCCTAGTTTCAGGCAGTTGGGTTTGTGATAATTAAGTTTGGCATTCAAGTTAGGATTCCATGTTGAATTTAGGTTTGTATATTTAGTAGCAGCCATATCCAAGGAACATCTTATACCAAGAAAGGAATCAGAAAACAAAAAATAGCCATCATTTATTGAGTGTCTGTTTTGTGCCAGGGCTAGATTCTTTACATATTATCATGAATCACAGTATCCCTGGGGAATTCTTGTATTTACAGATAAGACAGGTGAGAATGTGGAACAAAATCCCAAATACTCAGTTTTAAAGCAGAACTTTGTATCTTGAATCTAGGGTTTGCTTCTCATTTTGTTGTGATTATTTAGTCACTCAGTCATGTTGGACTCTTTTGCAGTTCGGTGAACTGTAGCTTGCCAGGCTCCTGTGTCCAAGGGATTTCCCAGGCAGGAATATTGGAATGGGTTGCCATTTCCTTCTCCAGGGAATCTTCCCAGGGATTGAACCCACATCTCTTGCTTGGCCAGTGGATTCTTCACTGCTGAGCTGCCAGGGAAGCCCTTTCAGGAGTAGTGGGGCCAAAGAGGCAGCCACCATGTCTCAGTGTAGAAAGACAGACTGCGAAACTGTGTGCACAGCCTCTGTAGCCCTTGGGCCATAACCTCTGTACCCTTTCAGTCCTGAGCCAGTGGCATATAATAGCCCATTTCACACTAGGAAGGAATTGGAAGGGAGTTTAAAACCTGCCTCTAGTGTATATACATTCATGCTACTTTGGGAAAGCATCAGCTCTGAGAAAGGAGTGAGGAGACAATAAGTTTTGAGGAAGGGCCCAGATCTCTGATTACAAGAGCACCGGCGCTATTAGGGTCAGCCCCAAGCGGATGATTCCCTGATGCGCTGCTGCATGGCTCCAGTGTGCTCTCACAGGCTCTGCTGTTTCTGTGCTGCTACCTTTAATTGTATCGTTCCGTTTTATGTTTTGTAGATTTTTGCAGAACAGCTCAGAAAGTGAAATGATTCTTTAAAACTCCAGTGTTGAACCTGAATAAAATATTTGTCTTAGTTAAAAATGTGTGTGTGTGAGAGAGAAAGCAAAGGAGAGAGAACAGTGTAACATGTATTAGTCTAGTGCCTGGATTCAGTTGGTTTAAATAAGTTTTAATCCTATTCTTTCCTCTATCCTCTCCTCCCTAGACAATAATTACTTAATATCTTTAAAATTGCCTGAAATTTGAACAGTACTTTTCCTGGAAATTTAAAAAAAAAAATTGAGGAGTGGGTCAAGACTCAGATTAACAAGCTTGTAGAAGCTTGTACAAGATACTTCGGAGCGCATGAAAGATGCTTAATAAATATATATTGAATGACTTCTTTGTAATGTTCTCTTTCTGTGTGAAGAATGACACACCTCTGACTCCTATCTGGAATGACCTATGGTCTTAGGAGATTTCCTATTCATGGAACTCTTGTCTGGATGCTCGTGCTAAGCAAAGCATTACTCTTGACACTGTAGTAATAGACATGAGATATAATAGTCATTCTTAAAGATTTTACAATCTCTGATAGAAAAGGCAAGCGTTTGGGAGGAGAAAGAGGAAAAACATAAGCAAAGGCATGAAAAGCCAGAGTCTCACTGCTGGAGATCCTTAGTGAAGCGGGATTGTAAGTGAGGACTTGGGGGAGATTGTAAGATTAAGCTGATACTAATGTTATATTTATTAGAGATGGGTGGAAGTTGGGGTATTGAAAGATAGTTTCTTTGTGTCTGAGTATTTTGAACATTATCCAGGAGATAATGTTAGTTGCTGAAAACTTAGGAGCACGTTGCTAATATGATGTGGTAGTTTAGGGAGAATAATTTGATAATGGAGCATAAGAAGTGGAGAGAGGGAAAGGTTGGAAGCAAAGAGATCTGTAGGGCAATTATTAGGACAGTAAATAGAAAATGATAAGGTTCCAAGCTGGGGTTGAGAAAGTGGGAAAGGCAAAGTCAGACAGGTACATGCATCCTCTGTTCAAGGTTAAATTGTCGGTGTATTTTTAATAAAGAGGCTGACGTCATTTAAAACACAGCAAGTGGGGAGGAGGAGGAAGAGAGTCAAGGCTGAGATCAGTGTTACATGCCTGAATGTCTGATAATGGTGGTACTACTGACAGAATAAACGTTTGAGTGGGGAGGTGGCATGTTGTGTCTGAGGTCATGGGCTGTAAGTGATCCAGGAAAATAACCTGGGTCTCAGATAGTAGAGATGGTTCACTGGTGTGTTTAGGTTGGAGACACAGATTTGGGAGTCCTCTGGAGATGACCTTTGAGGCGCTGACGATAGAGACAGTCCGATAGATTTGCACAGAGGCATCCATTTACTGAGTGGCCTTGGGCAACTCTGATCCTGGGTGAACCTTTCAAAGCAGAGTCCGGCGGTTGGGCAGAGCGTGAGGGTGCTGCCCAGCGCTCACGCTGATGACTCCACCAAGCTGTGTCCAGTGACACGGCATAGTGCGCTTCCTAGTCTGCGAGCAGTAGCACCAAGCAGAAACTGAGCGTTTGTCACGGGCTATCAAGGGCGGCTGTGGTTAGAAACACATTCTTTGGTTCTGTCTAAAACCATCCCACGCTTTTATTCTTATGGTCCAAACAACTTAATTGACAGGTATGAAGACTGCAGAAATACCTTAGTATTTTATAGTTGATGGTTTTCAGAAATAAAAACTCTTCTCATTCGACTCACACTGAAAGAAACCTGCCTTAATAGTCTTTCTTATTGGTTCCGAAAGTGGCTTAAATAAGCTCTTGTGCGCTGTCTCTGGTTATTGTTGAGCCAGAGTTTGGGGAGTGACAGGATGAGATGATTGGATGGCATCACTGACTGAGTGGCCATGAGTCTGAGCAAACTCTGGGAGATAGGGAAGGCCCGGAAAACCTGGTGTGCTGCAGTTCATGGGGTTGCAAAGAGTCAGACATGACATAGCAACTGAACAACAACGAAGATTTTGGAAAGGAACAGAATTCTCTGAGAAGGCTTGTGTCTTTCTCTAAGACAGCATTCCAAGGAGAGATCACTTTTGAGATTTAGTATATTTTCTTAGCTCCTCAGGATTTTCAGGAAAACATGGTTTTAACTGTTTTACTTAATTAAAGTGTTGTGACCAACCCGATTTACCTCCTTATTTTTAGAATTCTGAGTGTGAGGATAAAAGGAGACTCTTGGGCTGCCCAGGGGTGAGGAGTTCACAAGGTGTTATGACTGGAGGATCCCATCCCGACTGGATTAACATCTAATTAGGATAACCATCTAGTTTGAAATTTGCTTGCTTGTTTCCCAAATGTTGGACTCTAGAGAGCTGCTGTTGAAGGGTAGAAGGGAGTGACAGGTTCATAGGATTTACACAATGTGATGAAGGGAGAACACAGCTCCCACGTTTTCTAGTCAGCCTCTGCATCCTCAGTGGTTTGGTGACTGGTAAAACAGCTTGACTTAGTAAGCCTCTGCAGGTCTGTTTTGTTCAACTCTTGCTAAGTAGTTTTCTAAAGGAAAAGAATTGTTGAGTGGGGCATTTGAAGTGTAGCAGTTTGGATGGAATGTGTGGCGGTCTTTCCTTCCTCCCTCTCCCCTTTCTTTCATCTTGGGGATTAAATCGCAGGGGAAATGGTTTATTTAAATTAGCAGTCAGGATGATTACCACCTACAGAGAGAGAACCCAAGAACTCGGCCACATGAAAGCAATGATGAACACAAACTAGCAGCATTTAGGAACGATCAAAATAAACCATGATATATAAATTATATAACAGTATAAATGTGATGGCCTTTCTTACCACAAACATTGTTTAAAAAATTTTCCTAGTGGGGAATTCCCTGGCAGTCATTAGGACTCTGTGCTTCCACTGCAGGAAGCACAGGTTCAATCCCTGGTCAGGGAACAAAGATCCTGTAAGCTGTGTGTGGCAAGTCAGAATAATGAGAATCATAAAATTTTGGCTTGTGGTAAACTAAACATTAATTTTACCATTTAAACCATATTGTGTACAATTCAGTGGCATTAAATGCATTGACAGTTTTGTGTAACCATCACCACTGTTCTGAAATATCTAGAGTATTTTCATCACCCCAAACAGAAATTCTTTACCCAGTAAATAATCACTCTCCCAGCCTCAGGTAGCCTCTTTCCTTTCTGTCCCCATGAATTTGCCTATCCTGGTACTTCATTTAAGTGCACTCGCATGATATTTGTCTTGTGTGTCTGATTTGTTTCACGTAACATGCTGTTTGCAAGGCTCATCCATGCTGCAGCATGTATCAGAACGGCATTCCTGTTACGGCTGAATAATGCTCCACTGTGTGCATCTGTTAATGACCACTGGGATTGTTTCTTCCTTTTGGCTCTTGTGAATAATGCTGCTGTGAATATGGGTGTACATGCATCTGTTTGAGTTCCTGCTTTCGATTTCTTTGGGTATGTATCCAGACGTGGAATTTCCAGATCAGATAGTAATTCTGTGTTTAACTTTTTGAGGAATTACTAAACTGTTTCTCAGCTGTACTGTTTTACATTCCTATCAGCAGCGCACAGCGTTTCTGATTTTTCCATATCCTTACCAACACTTGTTACTTTCCATTATTTGACTGTTAACCATCCTGGATGGGTGTGTCAAAATTTTTTAACATCTACTCTGATGATTCAGGCGTGCTGCTTACCATTGTGAGGAACTGGTTTCTTCAAGATAATAAAAAAGAGCCGTGGCCTAAGTTGGTGCCACATAGAAGGGGACCTCTAGGGACTCTAACCATCATATACAGTATCGGCCTATTGATAGGGATTTTCATTTAGAAAGCAATTTTTATTTCTCTTGCCTAGAGAAGGAAATGGCAACCCTCTCCCATTATTCTTGCCTGGGAAATCCCGTGAACAGAGGAGCCTGGTGGGCTACTGTCCATGGGGTTGTAAAGAGCTGGATGCGACTTAGTGACTAAACAATATTTTTCTCTGAGTCAACTTTTTTTTAATATATGGTCTCTTAGGAATTAGCTGGTACCCTCAGATTGGGAAGGGGCACAATTTAGGAGCTCTTGGATATGTGTGAGCTGCCTGGGTCACACTAGTCAGCTCTTGGGGTTCGGCTTTTAAAGTTTGGATTAGTGTTGTGAGCAGTCTTGAGAATGAACCTTTACACGAAGTCTTCTGACCTTTCCTGTCATCCTGCTTGACCTTTCACTTTGCCTAATGAACATAGTAAACCTCAACGTATATTCAAATAGAAAACCAGGAAAGCTTAGGGTAGGATCTGGTGGGGAGGGCCATGAAAGAGATTGAAGCTGTGACTGTCTTCAGGTGGTACTGTTGCTGCTTATAAATAAATCATTCAGCCCATCTCATTGCTTTAGAGAAGTCAGCTCAGTTGCCCAGTCGTGTCTGATTCTTTGCAACCCATGGACTGCAGCACGCCAGGCTTCCCTGTCCATCACCAACTCCCAGAGCTTGCTCAAACTTATGTCCATTGAGTCCATGATGTCATCCAACCATCTCATCCTGTGTCGTCCCCTTCTCCTGCCTTCGATCTTTCCCAGGATCAGAGTCTTTTCCAATGAGTCAGTTCTTTGCATCAAGTGGCCAAAATATTGGAGCTTCAGCTTCAGCATCAGTTCTTCCAATGAATTTTCAGGACTCTTTTCTTTTAGGATTGACTGGTTGGATCTCCTTGCAGTCCAAGGGACTCTCAAGAGTCTTCTCCAACACCACAGTTCAAAAGCATCAATTCTTTGGCACTCAGCTTTCTCTGGTTCAACTCACATCCATACATGATTACTGGAAAAAACCATAGCTTTGACTAGATGGACCTTTTTTGGCAAAGTAATGTCTCTGCTTTTTAATATGCTGTCTATGTTGGTCATAGCTTTTCTTCCAAGGAGCAAGTGTCTTTTAATTTCATTGCTGCAGCCACCATCTGCAGTGATTTTGGAGCCCAAGAAAATAAAGTCTGTCACTGTTTCCATTGTTTCCCATCTATTTGCCATGAAGTGGTGGGACCAGATGCCATGATCTTAGTGTTTTAATTGTTGAGTTTTAAGCCAGTTTTTTCACTCTCCTCTTTCACTTTCAGCAAGAGGATCTTCACTTCCTCTCTGCTTTCTGCCATAAGGGTGATGTCATCTGCATATCTGAGGTTATTGATATTTCTCCTGGCAGTCTTGATTCTAGCTTGTACTTCATCCAGCCCGGTATTTCGCATGATGTACTCTGCATAGAAGTTAAATAAGCAGAGTGACAATATAGCCTTGATGTACTTCTTTCCCAATCTGGAACCAGTTTGTTGTTCCATGTCAGGTTCTAACTGTTGCTTCTTGACCTGCATGCAGATTTCTCAGAGGGCAGGTCAGGTGGTCTGGTAGTCCCATCTCTTTCAGAATTTCCCACAGTTTGTTGTGATCCACACAGTCAAAGGCTTTGGTGTAATCAATAAAACAGAAGTAGATGTTTTTCTGTAACTTTCTTGCTTTTTCAGTGATCCAGCGGATGTTGGCAATTTGATCTCTGGTTCCTCTGCGTTTTCTAAATCCAGCCTTAAAATCTGAAAGTTCTCCATTCACGTACTGTTGGAAGCCTCGTTTGGAGAATTTTGAGCATTACCTTGCTAGCATGTGAGATGAGTGCAATGGCGTGGTAATTGAACATTCTTCGGCATTGTTTCCTTTGGGACTGGAATGAAAGCTGACCTTTTCCAGTCCTGTGGCTACTGCTGAGTTTTCCAAATTTGCTGGCATACTGAGTGCAGTACTTTCACAGCATCATCTTTTAGGATGATGCTTTAGAAAAGTAGTTCTCTGTTACTGAAGTATCTTCCTGCACCTAGGAGCTCTTGTTGAATAGTCTTGAATGAGCCCAAGTACAGAAAATCTACTGGTGAATATTATTTCTGATGAACTACAGTCCTCTCTCTTGAAAGACTCATGAAACTGTACTGGGGACTAACGAGCTAGAGCTGTGAATGAGGAAGTAATAACTAGGGGAATTAATTTAGCCTTTCTCTTAGCTGTCATTGTTGGATTTTTGTTTCTTTCTGGCGTAACCACCAGTCCTTGAGGTCAGCTTGAGGGCAGGGTGGAGGATTTTATGATCAAATAAGTTTGAGAAATGAGATCTGCTCTTTTCATCTGTCGGTGATATATAATGCTCATTAGAAGTTAGTATCTTAAAGCTTCCGAGAGATTCTGCATTAAAGGCAGTGTAACAGCTTTAACATGATATTTTCCTAACCTCACAACACTTCTGTTGGGTAACCGTTTAAAATTCTTAGGAACAAATATTCCTTAGGTCAGACATTTGGAAATGATCATTAACTTTTTACATGCTTTAATATCAAAAACTTTGAGTAGAATATGGATATTCTTGAGCCCACAGAAGTGTGAAGGCTTCCCCCAGAAGCATGTTACTACACCCTCCTCCTCAGTGTTACTTGGCTATCTAATGTGCCTTTTGTATATGACTCCTTGGTATAGGAGGTAGTTTTGGAGCAGTGTGTCATTATGGAAGATTCTGTTTAATGGTAACTGCTGTAGAAGCCCTTATTCTTTTTTTCTCTTGCAGCTTTGGTTGGGGAGTTTGTCTCTTGGTTGTTTCACAATAGATATTTGGAACAGTACCAAGCATTTCTGTGAAATGGGTGCGAAATGTTGGGGATGAGGATAGTTGGTACTGTGAGCTTGAGTCATCAGTTTTAGAGATTGGGTGAGTTTATTGTCACTATAAAGGTCCTGCTGCTTGAGGTAGAATTGACCCACGTCTCATCTCTTGCCTGGAAAATCCCATGGGCGAAGGAGCCTGGTGGGCTGCAGTCCATGGGATCGCGAAGAGTCGGACATGACTGAGCAACTTCACTTTCACTTTTCACTTTCATGTATTGGAGAAGGAAATAGCAACCCACTCCAGTGTTCTTGCCTGGAGAATCCCAGGGACAGAGGAGTCTGGTGGGCTGCCGTCTCTGGGGTCGCACAGAGTCGGACACGACTGAAGCGACTTAGCAGTAGTAGCAGCAAGAGACTAGGAGGAGCAACTAAAGACTTTTTTCCCAGGAGAACGAGCTCCATTCTCTGCATAATGGATACCCTGTCTTTGGGAATTGGTGTCTTTAAAATATACAGCCTTGTTGCTAACAGCTGTCACAGATGTTGAGTTTCGGAGCTGGACTAGCTATGGGAGAAAATAATGCATTGGCAAAATATACCTGTTGATAATAATCACCTTTCAGATCTATTTCATTACTACATCTTAATTTAATATATAATTAAATTCTTATAACATCTCTATTACATAGTTAAGAGAGAATAATTGTAATTCCTTAGTCTGGGAGGTAAGAAATAGCAACTTATTCTAATTCATAAGGCTATTTAGTTTTTTTTTTAATTCAAATATAGTTAATGTTTAGTACTCTATTAGTTTCAAGAGTGCAGCAGAGATTCAGTTAAACACACATACGTATGTATATACACACACATATGTATATGTATATACACGCACATATATATATATATATATATTCTTTTTCAGGTTCGTTTCCCTTATAGGTTATTATGAATACTGAGCATGGTTCCCCATGCTCTTTAGTAGGTCCTTGTTGGTTATATACTTTATATATAATAGTGTGTATGTTAATCCCAGACTCCTAATTCATCTCCCCCACCTCCCTTTGGTGACCAAAAGTCTGCTTTCTATGTCTGTGAGTTCATTTCTGTTTCGTAAATAAGCTCATTTGTATAATTTCTTTAGAGTCCAGAAATAAGCTATATTACACAGTTTTTCTTTCTCTATCTGGGATACTTCACTCAGTGTGATAGTCTCTAAGTCTATTGATGTTGCTGCAGATGCCATCGTTTCACTATTTTCTATGGCTGAGTAATAGTCCATTGTACACGACATCTTTATCCATTCCTTTTGTCCGTGGACATTCAGGTTGCCGTCATGTCTTGACTTCTGTAAACAGTGATGCGGTGAATGTTGTGGTGCATGTATATTTCAAATTAGAGTTTTCTCCAGATATGTGCCCGCGAATGGGATTATAGGATCATATGATTGCTCTGTTTTCAGTTTTTTAAGGAATCTCCATGCTCTTCACCATAATGTTTACACCAGTTTACATTCCCACCAGCAATATATGAGAGTTCCTTTTTCTCCATAACCTCTTTGGCATTTATTGTTTGTAGATTTTTTTTAATGATGATCATTCTGACTGGCATGAAGTGATACTTAATTGTAGTTTTGATATGCATTTCTTTAACAATTAGCATCTTTCATGTGTATGTTTCCTTTGGAGAAGTGTCCATTTAGATCTTCTGCCTATTTTTTGATTGGGTTGTTTGTTTTTTGATATTAAGCTGTCTGAGCTCTTTGTATGTTTTGGAGAGTAATCCTTTGTTGATAGTATTGTTCCCAAATGTTTTCTCCCAGGTCCTCAGTTGTCTTTTTTGTTTATGGTTTCCTTTGCTGTGCAAAAGCTTTTAAATTTAGTTGTGTGTGTGCGCTAAGTCATTCAGTTGTGTTCGAGTCTTTGTGACCCCATGGACTGTAGCCTGCCAGGCTCCTCTGTCCATGGGATTTCCCAGACAGGAATACTGGAGTGGGTTGCCATTTCCTTTTCCAGGGGATCTTCCCAATCCAAGTACTGAACCAGAGGCTCTTCTACAGCTCCTCCATCGACAGGCAGATTCTATTTTTGTTTTTATTTCCATTACTCTAGGAGATGAATCCCCCCCAAAATCACTGTGAATTATTTCAGAGTGTTCTGCCTATGTTTTCCTCTAGGGAGTTTACAACATCTGGCCTTAACATTTAGGTCTTTAATCCATTTTGAGTGGATTATTTTATTTTGTATGGTGTTAGAGAATGTTCTAACTTCATTCTTTAACATGAAGTTTTCACAGCACCACTTAGAGACTGTCTTGTCTTCATTGTATGTGCTTGCTTCTTTTGTCATAGACCGTAAGTGTGTGGGTTTATTTCTGGGCCTTCTGTCCTGTTCCATTGATCTGTGTGTCTTGTTTTTATGTCAGTGCCATCCTGTTCTGATTACTGTGACTTTAAAGTAGTCTGAAGAGTATGATTCCTCCAGCTCCATTCTTCTTTCTCAAGACCCTACCTGAGTAGGGTCTTTTGTGTTTCCATACAGATTTAAAAAAAATTTTTTGTTCCAGTTCTGTGAATTTGATAGGGATTTCTTTGAAATCTGTAGATTGCCTTTGGTAGTATGGTCATTTAAATAATATTGATTTTTTTAGTTCAAGAACATGGTATATCTTTTTCATCTGTGTCATCTTCAATTTCTTTCATTAACATTTTATAGTTTTTGGAGTCCCGGTGTTTTGTCTCCTTAGGTAGGCTTATTCCTAGGTATTTAATTCTTTTTGACATGATTGTAAATGGGATTGTTTCCTTAATTTCTCTTTCTGATATTTCTTTGTTAGTATTCAGAAATGGAACAGATTTCTGTATATTAATTTTGTATTCAGCAACTTTACCAAGTTCATGGATGAGCTCTAGTAGTTTTCTACTACTAGATTGCCAGGAGAAATATCAACCACCTCAGATATGCAGATAACACCCTTATGGCAGAAAGTGAAGAGGAACTAAAGAGCCTCTTGATGAAGGTGAAAGAGGAGAGTGAAAAAGCTGGTTTAAAACTCAACATTACAAAAACTAGGATCATGGTATCTGGTCCCATCACTTCATGGCAAATAGTAGATGGCGGAACAATGGACAGATTTTATTTTCTTGGGTTCTAAAATCACTGCAGATGGTGACTGCAGCCATGAAATTAAAAGAAACTTGCTCTTTGGAAGAAAAGCTATAAAAAACCTATACAGCATATTAAAAGCAGAGCACATTACTTTGCCGACAAAGGTCCATCTAGTCAAAGCTATGGTTTTTCCAGTAGTCACATATGGATGTGAGAGTTGGACCAAAAAGAAAGCTGAGCACTAAAGAATTTATGGTTTTGAACTGTGGTGTTGGAGTAGACTCTTGAGAAGTCCCTTGGACTGCAAGGAGATCAAACCAGTCAATCCTAAATTAAGTCAATCCTAAATACTCATTGGAAGGACTGATGCTGAAGCTCCAATATTTTGGCCACCTGACGCGAAGAACTGACTCATTGGAAAAGACCCTGATGCTGGGGAAGATGGAAGGCAGGAGGAGACGGGGATGACAGAGGATGAGATGGTTGGATGGCATCACTGACTCAATGGAGATGGGTTTGAGCAAGCTCTGCGAGTTGGTGATGGACAGGGAAGCATGGCGTGCTGCAGTCCATGGGGTGGCAAAGAGTTGGATACGGCTGAGTGACTGAACAACAATAACAGCAATACATCCTTTAAGAGTGAAATCTCTATTTCCCTAGGAAGCTTCTACAATTAAGCTCTGCTGGCCTTCAAAGCTAAATGCTCTAGACGCTCCTCTACCTGGTGCCAGATCCCAAGGCTGGGGTCCCTGATGCGGGGCTTAGATCTCTGGCTCCTGTGGGGGAGTCTCTGTAATGTAATCATTCTCCAGTTTGTGGTTGGCCAATCTCAGGGATATGGAATTTGATTATACTGCAAGTCTGCTCCTTGTACTGATCTCATTGTGGTTTTCTGTCTTTATGTCTGTAGCTGTTGAGGATCTTTTCTGGTGGGTTTCAGTCTTTTTCAGCAGTGTTTGTTCTGCAGATTGTTGTGGTTTGGGTGTGCTTATGAGAGATGGTGCATTTAGGTTCCTTCTACTCTGACACCTTGGTCACGCTCCTATTTAATTATGGAAGCAAAACTGGAATCCAAGCCTCTTGTCTCTCAAACAAGTGCTCTTTTTGCTAATGCATTGACAAGTTTCTTCTGCTGCCATGTGTTTAAAACAACATTTTAAACGAATATTTGTATTCATATGGAAGTTTTATAGCTTCCCTGGTGGCTCAGATGGTAAAAGAGCCCAACAAATGGTGGCTCAGATGGTTGAAAAAAAAAAGGAATTTTTATGGCTTAGAAAATGTGGTAGCCAGGAATAATATTACTTACTTTCTAGAGATGAAGAAAATGAAGTTTAGAAAGATTGACCTATCCAATGTTGTAGAGTTTTCAAGTGAGAGCTGTGACTGGAACTTAGCCTTTTTTGTCCAATGTTTCCCTGATAAATCACACTCTTGGTACATGGTGTCTGTAGTAAATGCCAAACCACACTGTTGGTACATAGTGTTTATAGTAGATGCCAGTAAATATATCTTGATGAGAACTGAACATCTTCTTGCGCCTTTAACCCTTTTGCTAGAAATGGTAACTTTCAGGTTTTAAAAGAGTATTAAACTTTTCTCCCAGATCCAGCTTATAGACCAGGATTAGATGGTAAAGAATTTGCCTACAATGCAGGAGACCTAGGTTTGATCCCTGGATCAGGAAGATTCCCCGGAGAAGGGGATGGCAACCCACTCCGGTATTCTTGCCTGGGGAATTCCATGGACAGAGGAGACTGGTGGACTACGGTTCATGGGGTCACAAAAGAGTTGGACACGTCTGAGCAGCTAACACACACACACACTAACTAGTACACTTTGTTGAATGCATCACTTGAATGCTTTGTGTTTTTTGGGGAGGGGGATCTAAGTAATAGATCTGGAAAAGACAGCTGACCTTGTTTCACACAGGAGTCAGGGGAAGAGTTAGGACTGAGACTGCATATCAGCAGTAGGTTCAAGGCATGAAGCCACATAAAGGGCATTCGGGCCAGAACTAGCCTTTGGCACGAGCAGGCATCTGTCCATTTAAACTGTAGCACTGGATTGAGATGCATAGTTCATGCTGTTTCTAGGCCCAGGTTGAGCACTTGAAGGTATTTCCTAGGCTAGAACAGTGCCCTGAGAATGACAGCCAGCAAGGGAGAAGAACCCAACAAAGATCTCGGAAATGCAGATGATATTCAATTTAAGTACTAATCTAACTGAATAGAACAGTTATTGAGTCCTTGTTGACTCTCACTTATTTGTTCAGCAAGAGGTCTCTGCAGTTGATATTTACCACTGTAAAGCTCTAGGCCAGAGAATGTATTAACTACAGAGGGCAGCATAGCTTAAATTGGCACTCTGCATCAATCTAAGAAATAACACTGCATCTATACTGAATGAGAGTAAGGAATTCAGTTTAAAACAGAGGTTCTCACATTTTAGGGAGGAGCAGAATCATCCTGAGGGCTTGTTAAAACACTTTCCTGGGCTCTACTTTCACAGTTTCTGCCTTAGTGGATCTGGGCTAGAGCCCAAGAATTGCACTTCCAACAAATTTTCAGGTTGATACTGATGCTACTGGTTCTGGGATCACACTTTGAGGACCACTTATCCAGAAAGAGATTTTGAAGTAGGTATAGCTGTTTAGTTCTTGATTAACACCTTCACAGAGGAGGGAAGAGGGAACTAACCTGTCAGGTTCTACCGCATTCAAGACCCTTTGCCAGGTGATTTGAAGTCATTTAGTTTAACCCTTGAAAGCACTCTGGAAAGTAGTACTTATTCCTGTTTCCCCTCTCAACATATGCATATTCAAAACTTGAATAATTCTTACTTCAAGGACAGCTTTCACTTATAACTCAAAGAATAATTTGCATATGCCTTTATGAATGTTATTTTATTGAATGTAGTGTGTGTGCATGCGTGCTCTGCTGTGTCCAGCTCTGCGGCCCCATGGACTGTAGCCCTCCAGGCTCCCCCACCCATGGGATTTTCCAGACAAGACTACTGGAGTGGCTGCAATTTCCTACTTCAGGGGATCTTCCCCACCCAGGGATTGAACCTGTCTCTCCTGTGGCAGGTGGATTCTTTACCACTGAGCCACATGGGAAACCCCTATTTAATGTGGAAGTGAAGTCGCTCAGTCGTGTTTGACTCTTAGTGACTCCATGGACTGTAGCCCACCAGGCTCTTTGGTCTATGGGATTTTCCAGGCATGAATACTAGAGTGGGTTGCCATTTCCTTCTCCAGGGGATCTTCCCGACCCAGGGATCGGACCCAAGTCTCCCACATTGTAGGCAGACGCTTTACCATCTGAGCTACCAGGGAAGCCCATTTAATGTAAAGGATATGTTAAATTCTAGATTATGTATTCATTGTTCTTCTAGTAGATTTATGAGGGATATAAAATGTAGATTCACTTCAGTTCAGTTCAGTCGCTCAGTTGTGTCCGACTCTGTGACCCCATGAATCGCAGCACGCCAGGCCTCCCTGTCCATCACCATCTCGGAGTTCACTCAGACTCACGTCCATCGAGTCCATGATGCCATCCAGCCAATAGATGGGATTGTTGATATATTATATTTTCTCATATAAAGCGTTAAGTGAATGGGAGCTTTATTTTAACATGAAGTAAAATACATTTTTAGATCACAGGAAAAATGGGCCTATGTTAATTTCGTTGATGTTTGTTTTTTTCTTTTTTAACGGTGCCAATTGGTTATTGACCAGTCCTATTATAGAAACAAAGGGACGGATGTTGAATTTCAGTATAGTTGGTACTAAAAACAGCCACATTCTTAATATTAAAATCACAGTGCTGGTAAGTGTTCTTTGTTAATGTCTTTTTTGAAAGGTCAACTTGTTTTTAGTGGCGTTTTCAGTGAAGTTACTTTGTGTTGTTTGACAGATTCGCACAGAATTATTAAGAGAAAAAAACAAGTGATCCAAGCAGTTGATTTGAAGGCATCCTGGGAAACCTGCTGTTTGTTGTGAAAATCATCTTTGGTCTTGAAATAAAAGTAAAGCTGGAAAGGAATCTACAAACAAGAACAAAGAGAAGTTTGGGCTCAGACTCTCAGGATCCGGGCTTGGAAATGCCTCAGGTAAATCACACAGGGCAGGGGCAGGGTTTTCTAGTTCCTGCTGCGGCCAGGTCTGTAAGTTCTCCGGGTCTTAGTGCGACTCTGTGCTGTTTGTAAAGACGTTCTGCTGCTGCTGGCAGCTGGCTTTGAATAGATATCCTGCCTTTGCCACAGCTTTGAAATTTAGTGAGTTTGACACATGGAGCAATGTGAACGAAAAATTGGTTAAAAGGTGACGGAAGTGCTGACTTTTTATGGGGGCTAAACCAACTCCCTAGAACATTAATCTGCCACAGAAAGCCCATTTCATTCCCCTGTAACTTTTCTTGTTTCCCATTGTTCCTCTCCCTTCATGCCCATCGGATTCAATTAGGAGGAAATGGTGAGGGACTGCAATGTCTCTTACACACACACACACACACACACACACACACACACCTATATTATATATATATATATATATATATATATATATATATATATCTCCCAGATACACACACACACACCCCCCCCACAAAACATGTCTAAGAATGACTGTTTATTTATGTTATGGTAATTACTGGTTTGAGGCAATCACTGAAAGAATAAATGAAGTCCTCCTATTCCCCACTCTGCATGTCCAAACGTCCTCCCTTCCCCCTCCAATGGTTAGCTCTTATCCTTTCCCTTTTTGTGCTGGTGAAAAACCTAGAAATAATGAGAGGACAGGGACTGTAAGGTGGTTTTATGTGGGGCCAGCCAGAACTATGCCTTGAGCACAGGAAATCAACAATTTGCTGAGATGGTCTAGTAGGCAGTGAAGGAAGAAAGGGGTTTGTGGACCAGTGGCCTATCTCCACCCCAACCACTAGACCAGGTGGACTACACATACCTGTTTCAAGTTTTTTCCCATTCACAGTTTCATTTGCTGTTTATTGAATACTTGAAGTTATGTCCATAAAACATTTACTTTGAGCTTGCAGCCCGACAGGTTGCAGAAGACTAAAAACAAAAGAATAGGATGGGAAGTTGTTTAGTCGCTAAGTTGTGTCTGACTGTTTGCGACACCATAGATGGTAGCCCTCCAGGCTCCTCCATCCATGGGATTTCGCAGGCAAGGATACTGGAGTGGGTTGCCATTTCCTTCTCCAGGGGCTCTTCCCGACCCAGGGATTGAACCCACAGCTCCTGCATTGGTAGGTGGATTCTTTACAACCGAGCCACCCATCCCTGGGGTGGGACATACCCATAAAGGAAGCCATGATGAAAGAGTGCATAAAAATGGGTCAGTCAGTCTTAGGTAGAAAGTCTATGTATATGAATAGAGAAATATAAACAAGTAGACTATAATATAAATTTTTAAGTTTTGACAGTAACTTGGAAAATAACAAAAAGGTAAAGAGGGAATTTTTATTCTTTCCCATCTTCCTTCTTTATCCAAGTTAGATTTCAAAGTGAGGACTTTGACTTGTTTGGGCCACTTTTTAGGAGTGTTAGCCTGAACCTCACGCTGGAGTGATTTGTATAGATACTGAAATGGGAAAGGGAGGATGAAGAGAAAAGAAGGAGCGTTAACTCTGGATGCCGAGTCTTTTTATTTTCTCCCTTTCTTATTTGTCATAGAAATTGTACCCTTCTTAGGGATCAAGATTAAGGCTACTGAGTTCATGTCCCAGTTACTGGCCTCACTCAGCAGATTTTTTGATATTTGGCTCATCCTATCTCCATCACATTCCTGGAGGCATTTTTGGGCTAGAGATCCCCAAATGGTCTTTCACTTGTTTTGGGGAAATAAGATATTGAATTCAATGAGGAGTATAGAGTGAGACTGTCTTGCTACTTCTGCTGACTCCAGGAAATGGCAGGGAATCCTCTACTTTGTGGAGTTAGAACAGCTAGTGTTGTTAGAGATGGATTTGAAGACATGTTATATAACTAATAAATAAAAGTACTCATTAGGGTACTATGTGCTGACTCTGGGGCCTAAATAAGCTTTAGTTTTTAGAAATTAGGTACTAGTAACCGTTGCCACTCTGTTCCTTTTCCTATGTTTAATGCATCTTAGTGTTATTTTAATGTTAAGCAGAAAAAAAATACAAAATTGTTCTGAAAATAATTACTTAGTAGATATGGTGGTGGGTCTTGTATGTAATAAATTGGCCTTGAAGCAGTCTTTAACTTTGCAAATTAAAATCACTCTGTTGTAGCCTAGTGTAAGCGGAATGGATCCGCCTTTTGGGGATGCCTTTCGAAGCCACACCTTTTCAGAACAGACTCTGATGAGCACAGATCTCTTAGCAAACAGTTCAGATCCAGATTTCATGTATGAACTGGTAAGTAACATTTTCTTGGATTCTGCTTTAATCAATTTGGGGTAAAGGTATTGTATAGTTGTTTTATTTATAAAGGCCTAAAAAGAAAAGAATGTGATTAGGCCAAACTTAATGCATATTAGTCTCAGTCATAGTATTTTGGCAGGATGTATGAAGCCATTGAAAATAGTAGGAGGAAGGATTATCTAAACATCCTTAGATCTAGTTTTTGACAGGATGAGAAGCCATCTTTTAGCTTAACAGTAAAAAGACTTTTCAGCTAGGATATTTAGGAATGATAACATTGAGCAAGGCATGTACTACAGAGAATGTGAGGTAAAAATAGCAATTCCAAGCAATATGTGAATATACTTATCATTTATTCTTGAGGTAAATAGACACTTAAGAATAATTTAAATTACGTGCAACTTAAGCAGCAAAGGTATATGAAAACTGGAAAGCTGACACAAATCTGTTAATTTACTAAAAAAACTATCAAGATGTACACTTTGTAGAGGTGAATTTTGTTGTATGTAAACTCTACTTCAGTAAAACTGGTAAAACACACAGAGACATATGCAAGCAAAAGGAAAAACAAAACAAAGCAAACAAACAAATGGAAAAATTGATACAGAACAAAAACAGACTGGAAAACTGAAAATTTCCTCATTTTCTTACTGAGCCTCCACCCACCAAACCTTCTCCCTAAAGGTAATTAAGATGAACAGAGTTTTTCTATGCATGTATAATTAATAATAAATTAATATATGAATATTTTAAATTGTATGACATGTTATTAATACAGTGTTCTGTAACTTAACTCTTTCTAACATAACGTGGTAAGTGGCCTTTCATCTTAATACATTAGAGCTTACGTGTGTTCTTGTTAATGGCTGCATAGTCATACTGACATTTTAAAAATTATATCTCTACTCATGAGAAGTACAGTACTAATGAGAGAAGTATTTTATTCCCCAAGCCCAAGAGTTGGTACAGGTTCTTTCCAAAGATTTCATCTTTCTGTGGCTGAGTTTCAGCTCTCTGTGGATTGTTCTTCACTCTGTGTATAAGTTCTGACTTAGGAGGACAGATTCTTCTATGATGAAGGAAAGGCCTTTATTATTTGCTTTATAAATTAAGCTTGTTTCTAAGAAGATCCCCAAATCCTTTCTGAGTTAAAGATCAGGGAATGTAAACTTTTTTAGGAAGAGTGTTTGTAGTGAAGTTCAAGAGCCCTTGACCATACCTAAGTTTCTCAGGGGACATAGTTTCCCTCTTTTTTTTCCCTTGCCCAAGGAAATGATACTAAATGGAATGGTAGAGTGACATGTAAGTAGTCTTTATCTTAAAACAGACCAAAGGTTGAGTACTGTTTACCTGATACGTGAAAGTGAGGATGTGGTTATTAATGTTTTGCTTAAATATGGTATGTGATTTTTTTTTTTTAACCTTCCTCAGGATAGAGAGATGAACTACCAACAGAATCCTAGAGACAACTTCCTTTCTTTGGAGGACTGCAAAGACATTGAAAATCTGGAGTCTTTCACAGATGTCCTAGATAATGAGGGTACTTTAACCTCAAACTGGGAACAGTGGGATACATACTGTGAAGACTTAACGAAGTACACCAAACTAACCAGCTGTGACATCTGGGGAACAAAAGAAGTGGATTACTTGGGTCTTGATGACTTTTCTAGCCCTTACCAAGATGAAGAGGTCATAAGCAAAACTCCAACTCTGGCCCAGCTCAATAGCGAGGACTCGCAGTCTGTTTCTGATTCCCTTTATTACCCTGATTCACTTTTCAGTGTCAAACAAAACCCCTTGGCCTCTTCATTCCCTGGTAAAAAGATCACAAGCAGAGCAGCTGCCCCTGTGTGTTCTTCTAAGGCTCTTCAAGCTGAGGTCCCTTTGTCAGACTGTGTCCAAAAGGCAAGTAAACCCACTTCAAGCACACAAATCATGGTGAAGACCAACATGTATCATAATGAAAAAGTGAACTTTCATGTTGAATGTAAAGACTATGTGAAAAAGGCAAAGGTAAAGATCAACCCAGTGCAGCAGAGCCGGCCTCTCTTGAGCCAGGTTCATGCAGACGCAGCAAAGGAAAACACCTGCTACTGTGGAGCAGTAGCCAAGAGACCAGAGAAGAGAGGGACGGAGCCTCTGCAGGGTCATGCCACTCCAGCCTTGCCTTTTAAAGAAGCCCAGGAACTGTTACTCAGTCCCCTGCCTCAGGAGGGGCCTGGGCCAGTTGCAGCAGGAGAGAGTAGCAGCCTTTCTGCCAGCACATCGGTCTCAGATTCATCCCAGAAAAAAGAAGAGCACAATTATTCCCTTTTTGTCTCTGACAACTTGGGTGAGCAGCCAACCAAATGCAGTCCTGAAGAAGATGAGGAGGATGAGGAGGATGTTGACGATGAGGACCATGATGAAGGATTTGGCAGCGAGCATGAACTTTCTGAAAACGAGGAAGAGGAAGAAGAGGAAGAGGATTATGAAGATGACAAGGACGATGACATTAGTGACACTTTCTCTGAACCAGGTATTGCATTGTTTGGGGGCTTACCAAACTATGTCCTACTCTCCTGAAATAGAAAGTTCTGCTGTAGGCTTTCTTTGTCTGAGTTTGGAGATTAAATGACTTAGTATCTTGGCTTGGATATATAATTGTTCTTATCTATTTAAACAGTTTTAAAATAATCATTCTTGCTCACGTGTGGCTCATATGCTGGTTCCTTGAGGGCTGCTTCTTAATTTATCTTATGTTAAGTGACCTGATTTGTCACTCTTTGAGCAGCTGTGCAAAGATGCCAAACTTGATTGGTGTAAAAATATTCCTATTTCTGCCTTTGTCCCTCTGTTAGACTTAAGGTAAGTTTGGAATCCCAAGAATAGTGAATCAAGTGATGATGGTTTGCATTACTCATGCCTAGTCACCAGCAAAGCCTGTTGGATGAATAATGTAAAAGACGGCTTTTTCTCTGTGTCCGCTGCATCTTTCATTTGCACAGTGTTTTTCCACTGAAGAAAAATACACGCTTTAATTTAATGAGCATGAGGGCGTCTCTGCTCTGTTTATGTACAGCACGTTATACATAAAAGGGAAAAAGAAAATGAAACCTCTGGGGAACTGGTTCACTTCAGCATGTACATGGTTGGGCTCTTGTCACTGTTGGACCATGCAGTTTTTATTTATGAAAATGGTATTGCCAAGTGGCACAGAGTTAAAAATTCACAAAGAGGTGAAGATCTTCACATTTAAATGAAAGTTATTCTTCAAAACTAATGTTAATACTATAACTTCTACATAAAAGACCAAGTTGTTAAAAACTTTATGAATTGTCAAAGAGAGCCCTTTTGTTGTTGGAATTTGGGGCAATATAAACATTGATACTTAATCTTTAGAAAGGTTTTTTTAGCCATAGAAGGTGCAGCAGTAGCTGTATTGTGGCCAGTGAAGCATATTATTGCTGAGAGACTTTCCTCTTAGTGAAATTTTTCTGTTGCATAAATGCTTAGATTTATGCATTTGATACAACTAAATTGTTTGACTTGGGTGGAGTTTCAACTAAGGAAAAGGTATTTTGCTGTGGAAGAACAGGGTTTATGCATTTTCTTTGGTTTACTTTAGTACTCAGTAGGGAGAAGGCAATGGCACCCCACTCCAGTACTCTTGCCTGGAGAATCCCATGGACGGGGGAGCCTAGTAGGCTGCAGTCGATAGGGTTGCGAACAGTCAGTCACTTTCATTTTTCACTTTCACGCATTGGAGAAGGAAATGGCAACCCACTTCAGTGTTCTTGCCTGGAGAATCCCAGGGATGGGGGAGCCTGGTGGGCTGCCGTCTTTGGGGTCACACAGAGTCGGACACGACTGAAGTGACTTAGCAGCAGCAGCAGCAGTACTCAGTATAGTCTCGATAGAACCAGTTGTCTTTTCTACTTACCAAGAAAACTTTTCTCTCAGCCAGTTAATGAATCTGCTTTGAGGTGTTTGAAGGAGAGTTGTCTTTGCAGTTAGTGGTAAGTTATGTAGCTCCCTCCCATGGGGAGACCAGAGTGCTGTTAGTGGTCCTTAAAGCCTGACAGATCAGCCCTCTTGTTCTGAATCCCGTATTTAGAATTAGGGTAGGAGGGAGGGGAAGGATTGAGACAAGGAGTAATAACTAGGAAATGGAAAGTGTAGAGAAGAAAAATTTCTTTACCAGTTGACACTAAAAGGAATATATAAATATTCCTTTTAAATAGTCAAATATTTCTGAGGGAGTAAACTCTGCCATCACCAGTCAAGGCGGGCAAGGGCTATTATTGTTTATTCCGCTTCTGGGTTTAGGTTTGCTTTTCTTTGACTTAAAAAAATTTTTTTGGACAGGATCTTAGTTCCCTGACCAGGGATGGAACCTGGGTCCTTGACAGTGAGAGCATGGAATCCTAACCACTGGACCACTAGGGAATTCCCACTTCTCACTTTTCTTTGACTTTTAACTCCAGTTTAAGTTCATCCTTGATCTTTTGATTTGGTTTCACCTGGATAAATGTGTTGAGAGAGGAGTAGGTCCATGAAGAGAAACCGCTTCATAACTTGACCTGCATTTCCATTTTCTCAGCCTTTTGACTCTCCTAGGGAGGGGTAAACCTTGTTACAGTTGGTGCTTTTCTGTCCTGCCGCATTCTCTTGCCCTCTCCTGGTAGGAGAACCCTGATTTGTGAGTTTGTTGGTGTTAAGCAGCCAACACCACTTTAAAACAGAGATGCATTAGCTAGCCCTTGGCAAGGTGAAGCCTTCCTCTTGGTGCTATTTAACAATGCTAAATGTTTGGATGGCAGTTAATGCACTCGCTTCCAGTTGACTTGAAGTAAAACCTCTTTGGTTAGGGTTACTTGGATGCTTCTTGCAAATGTCAACAAATGAAATGCTTTAACCTCAAATCAATGATATTTTGTGGTATTTTGGGGATTTATTCACGTTTGCTGATGAAAATTTCCCTTCTTGGAAAAAAGAGCTAAACAGGCTACTTAAAGAATACAAATGTGAATTGGTGAGAGGCAAGAAGAAATTCTTTGAAGCAGAAAAGTGGGATGGTGATAGTTTCTTCAGAGTGCTAGTTTTAGAGAGGGTTGATTGGTTTAATTTACAGCAGACAGTGTACAAAGGCCCTTTTGTGATGACTAGCTCCCTTGATGCTGTTTCTTGGCAGTTGGCTACAACAGTGCCTGAGTCTACAAAGCTCCAGGAAAGGTGTAAAATGGAGTTTCAGTCTCTGCTCTGGACTTGCTCCCAAGTTTTAATAGAGCCTGTTCTGAGGACAGGCAACAACTGTTTGGGGTCATGGGATTACGTGGTTGTAAGGCTAAGATTTAGGTCCCCAGAATGCGAGTTTAGTTTGTAATTCCTACTAAACCTTTTCATGGTTGGCTTTACCAGCTTAATGGCAGTAACCTGCACTAATCAAAGGTGTGTGATCAGAAGTTTAGGTGTCACCTTTTTGACTACCTTTTGGTAATTGTGTCAGGAAGGAATGAATTAGATCAATATGGTGATCCATCAAATGAAAAGAAAATAGAAAAGTCTCCATGGGAAATGTACATTTGTACATTAAACAAATCACTGATTTGTTCTTAAAAAAAGGGGGGGGGTATATCTGTCTTGTGTTGGACGCTGTGTGTACTGGATTTTGGCTGTGCAGAGGCCAGCAGAGTCGGCGTGGCTCTTGTCTCCGTGCAGCTCGCAGCTTCGTGGGCTTGTGTGCTGCTGTGCTGTCTTGGTCTGCTGCTCTTCTGGGCACTGTGACTTGCGAGAGAGGCGAGATGAGTGTCTCTTAAATTTATCTGACCACAGAGCTCACTTGGGATTGAGGGCATAGTTCACAGTAATAGTGTTCCTAAGAACACACTTTAAGAAATATTTAATCATCTTAAATGCAAGACCAGTGATCTGGGAATATATTGAATAATTTTTCTGCATGCTACTTGATCACAGTAGTCTTTTAATTGAAAGACTTTAACAAATCCTTTGTGTGTATGTATGTGTGTGTGCACACACGTTATTGTGAATTGATGGTATATAGTTTAGAAAGCTTTAGGTTAAAGAAAACAGATACCCTTAAACACTTTTTTGGAAAAAGGCTGGACATATGAATTAAGCAGAACTGATAACTAATTTGGATAGGAGAGGGGAAGTTCAAACCCTTATGACTGTTTGGATTTAACATGGAACATATATGGGAAAAAATTCTGTTCAGACCATTCAACTGGATAGATACAGAAAAGTAGGAAGCCAAATTGGAGCTGGAGTCATGGGGCCTGAGCCAGTCCCAGCTTTGCCAAATCACTTAAACCTCCATGAGCATGTTTATGTAAATAGGGTTAATAACCTCTTCCTACCAGGTTCTTAAAAGCCTCAGATGAATATCTGTGAGTACTCACAAAATATGTGAGTACATTCATTAAATGAGAGAGACAGTGTTTTGCCAGAAATCTAGGCCACCTGAGGAGCCTATCAAATAAAGTGTCAGGGGGATGGGTTGCCTGAGAAAGTTACATGTGAAATGTTTCCTTTATACTTTGGGCTAGGGTGGACTTAAATGTGGGACGCCAGTTCTTAACACTGATGGGAGTGTTTCAGTTGGAGCATCTGCCTGTGTTGAGGTATAGTCAAAGCTATGATTTTTCCAGTAGTCATGTATGGATGTGAGAGCTGTACCAAAAAGAAGGCTGAGTGCTATAGAATTGATGTTTTCAAATTGTGGTGCTAGAGAAGACTTGAGAGTCCCTTGAACTGCAGGGAGATCAAACCAGTCAATCCTAGAGGAAACTAACCCTGAATATTCATTGGAAGGACTGTTGCTGCAGCTCTAATATTTTGGCCACCTGATGGTGAAGAGTCGACTTGTTGAAAAAGACCCTGATGCTGAGAAAGATTGAAAATGAAAGGAGAAGAGGGTAGCAGAGGATGAGATGGTTAGATAGCATCACCAACTCAGTGGGCATGAATTTGAACTAACTCTGGGAGATAGTGGAGGACAGAGGAGCGTGGTGTGCTACACACAGTCCATGAGGTCCCAGAGTCGGATGTGACTTAGCAAACAACATATTCTGTGCACAGCCCATTTGTACTTTTAAGATGGATGTGCTCTGAGGATATTTTAGTTTTACAGATCATCCTGTATTGGGTCAAACCAGGAGTTCCAGTGGCCCAGAATTATTTTTTGAAATTAGTAGGGAAAATAGCTTCTTAAAAAGTGAAGTAAATTCAAATTGCTTCTGATAAAATATTAGTTAGAATAGGCATATATTTTTATTTGAATAGCCTGTGTGAGAACTGTCATTCTTGTACTTTTACGAAAAGGATAGGGTGGGAAGTAGGAAGAAAACCACTACTGCCTTAAAGAATTCTGCCTGGTAGGTGACCATCTGAGAAATGCAACAGCTTTCTGTCTGGAAATGTTTCAAAGACATAAATATTAGACAGAAGAAATCAAAAAAATTGTATGGTCTCGAAGTACCATCATCACTCCTGAGACTATTTCTTTTCTAAAACTTGAAGCAAAGTTGATTGATGCAGTGTTGCGTTAGTCTCTGGTGTGCAGCTGAGTGACTGAATTATGTACACATGAAATCTTTTTCATGTTCTTTTCACTATAGGATGTTGTATATAGTCCCCTACTGTGCAGTAGTATCTTGTTGTTTATATATATAGTAGTTTCTGTCCACAGATCCCAAACTCTTAGTTTATTCCTCCCCACTTTGCTGTTTGGTAATCAGGTTTATTTTCTGTGTCCGTGAGTCTGTTTTGTAAAATAAGTTCATTTGTATCATATTTTAGATTCCACATATAAGTGATATCATTTATTTATGATATTTATTTTTCTTTGTATGATTTCACTTAATATGATAATCTCTACTTCTGTCCATGTTGTTGCAAATGGCATGGTTTCATTCTTTTTCATGGCTGAGTAGTAGTCTATCTTCTTTACCCATTCAACTGTTGATGGACATTTAGGTTGCTTCCAAGTCTTGGCTATTATAATTAGTGCTGCTGTGAACACTGTGATGCATGTATCTTTTTGAGCTAGAGTTTTCTTTGGATATATGCCCAGGAGTGGAATTGCTGAATCCTGTGGCAACTCTCTTTTTAGTTTTTGAAGGATCCTTCATACTATTTTCCATAGTGACTCTACCAACTTACATTCCTGTCAACATGCACATCCTCTCCAGCATTTATTGCTTGTGGATTTTTTAATGATGGACATTCTGACTGGTGAGAGCTATTACCCATTGTGATTTTGATTTGTGTTTCTTTGACAATTAGCAATATTGAGCATCTTTTTCATGTGCCTGTTGGCCATCTGTATGTCTTCTTTGGGGAAATGTCTATTTAGGTCTCTGCCCATTTTTAGATTGGGTTGTCTTCCTGTGGCTGGATTTCATTATTCTCTCAATCTTAGGTGAGGATACAAAAAAAGTGTCGTATACTAACCAAAGAGAAACCTAAGGAAGACATACAGTGTAGTTATTTCTGTTATTAATCTCTGAATATTTTATGTTAGAAATATCTATATTAAATGTTGTTTTTACAGATTTTATTTATTATCTCTGACATGCTGATGTTTTCAGGTAAAATGTGTCAAGTAGTAAATGGAAGGAATCTTTTTGTTTTTCTTGACTAGTTTATTAAAATTTGTGAAACTTAAGAAATATTGGGGGGTGGGCATTTTCTTTTTTTAAGGCTATGAAAATGATTCTGTGGAAGACTTGAAGGAGATGACTTCAATTACCTCTCGGAAGAGAGGTAAAAGAAGGTACTTCTGGGAGTACAGTGAGCAACTCACACCATCACAGCAAGAGAGGATGCTGAGGCCATCTGAATGGAACCGAGAGACCTTGCCAAGTAACATGTATCAGAAAAATGGCTTACACCATGGTAAGAGGAGATTTTGATCATATGTGTTGTGTGTGTCCCTCCCTTCCTCCCTTTCCTTCCTTTTTCTTTATTTCTTCTTCTTTTTAAAATATAGTTGGCGTTCAATATTATGTTACTGTAGTTTCAGGTGTATTGCGTAGTGACGTTTGCATGCACCATGAACACCACAAGGGCTTCCCTTGTGTCTCAGCTGGTAGAGAATCTGCCTGCAGTGTGGAAGATCTGGGTTCGATCCCTGGGTTGGGAAGATCCCCTGGAGAACGGAAAGGCTACCCACTCCAGTACTCTGGCCTGGAGAATTCCATGGACTGTAAAGTCCATGGGGTTGCAGAGTCAGACACGACTGAATCGCTTTCAGTTCATTTCATGATCACCATGATAAGTCTCAGTAACCATCTGTCCCTAATATTCTAAGTCACTTTCAGATAGAGATAGTAATACTTAATCATTAAACATTATATGTAGGTTCAACCCCTCCTAACAAATGGGAGAGTAGAACAATAGAGCTGCTGTATTTGCTATGCTTACTCTTTGTTAGTGAATAGCTTTTTTCAGTTTTAACAGCCATCACCTAAACAAGGAGGAAAGCTTGTGTAAAAATGACTTCTAGTCACTTCTTAGTCTACCTGTCCTACCCAGGAAATGACCAGGAGCCTGCTGATTGTTGACCTGTTGCAGCTGCTGTTAGCAAGAAAGAATGATTGAGGAGGAAGAGAATGGGCTCCGGCACCTCTGTCTTTCATTCTTACCCAGTCTCCAGGCCTAAATGTAAACATGGAGATAGGAATCAAAATTGTGGTGGGAGAAGAGAGAATGGAAAGGAAAAGAAAGGAAGAATAATTGTGGAGAGAAGGAAAGGAGTAGGAAAAACTAAACAGTAGGAGTCAGGAGAAGCTTATAGTCTTAGGCCAGATTTTGACTGTGAACCCAAGAGGATGTAATTGAGGAGAATTTCTTCTGCACAGATTTTATTTTTACCTTAATCCAAAATCTGTACTGAGAAGGTGGAGGGCACTAGTAGGTCTGAAGCTCAATAAACAGTTTAGTAGTTGCTCATGCTACAGATTTAAGTTGCTAAGCATTTTTGACACAGATGTTGTATCAGAAGTATATTTGTACCTCGTTTTCCCTTTCCATAGCACTCAGGTCTGTATTCTACTATCTTTCAGTGAATGAAAGACCTAGTTTTTGACTTAGGATCGGTTTTCTGCATGAAATGAAAAGACAGGTCCAATAACCAGGTCCAGGTAGCATGTAATGAGTTCTAGGAAAGTTGTTCAGGGTATTGCCGTAAGAGGACAGAGCCATCCCTCTTGCCTGCAGTGGTAGGGAAGGTCTTTCTGAGTCTTCTGTACTGTTGTTTATCAAACTGACTGAAGACAGAGTTTCTGAAAAGGCAATCCTTATTTGCTGGACTTTTGTGTTCAACACAGGAATATATATGTCTGACATATTTTCAGTCATAGCGGTATAAATGTCTCGGTTTGGGTAAAATTTCCAGATTTGTTCCTGACCGTATATTATATCTGAGCCCTGATTTTTATGTGCAGATGAGCTTGCACTATAGTCCTGAGGTTTGATTATTACTTCCATGCAGATAATTAAGAATCGCTCATGGTGGGGCTGCAAACCTTAAGATGGAGAATGGTTGGGAAAAGGATAGAGTTGTGCCATATTACCTCCATTTCTTGCTGTCACAAGGTGGGAAGGAGAGGAGTCTAGCCCTCCTTCCGTAAGATTGGTCATATGCTGAAAAAGAAAAGGGAAGAGAGAGATGGATTTTTAAATGTCTATAGAAAATATATCACTTGTTAAATAAAATGATCTCACTTAAACTTCTTTTAAATCATCTATAGGAAAATATGCAGTCAAGAAGTCTCGGAGAACAGATGTGGAAGACCTGACTCCAAACCCTAAAAAACTGCTCCAGATAGGCAACGAACTGCGGAAGCTGAATAAAGTGATTAGTGATCTGACTCCAGTCAGTGAGCTTCCCTTAACAGCCCGGCCAAGGTCAAGGAAGGAGAAAAATAAGCTGGCTTCCAGGTAAATGCTGATCATGTTCACTCATGTAGTTGAAGTCTGGGAGGTGAGGTTAGACTTCAGTGAGCTTTCATAGAGGAGATGGCCTTCAGCCATTTTTTCAGAAATATCCTTTTATAAATAGTACAATGAGAGTATTATAATTTTTCCTTTGAAAATAAATGATGGTACTTATGCTTCATGGAATAAGTTTTTAAAGGGGAGAAGTGAATGAACTCAAGGGCCTTATATTGTAGTATAAAAATGAAAAATTTTATCATAGCTTTAATTTTTGTTTGTTTTGCAACAAGTCAGGGTTTTTTTTATTGAGGTATAATTTACTTGTCTTCCCTTTTAGTGTATTCTTCTGTGAGTTTTGGACGAACATCCAATTATGTAACCACAACCATAATCAAGATACTGCACGTTGTTATCACCTTAAAAATTTTCCTTTGCCTCTTTGTAAAGTGAACTCCTTCTCTCACCTGACTCCTCCCAACCACCGACCTGTTTTCTGTTCCTACAGTTGTGCCTTTTCTAGAATACAGACGAAATCATTCTATGCAGCCTTTGAGTCTGGCTTTGATTTCACACAGGATGAATTTGAGATTCATCCATGTTGTGTGGACTAACAGTTTGATACTCTTTATTGATGGTAATAGTCCTTTGAAGTGATATATTAATACTCCAGTGTATCTGTTCACCAGGTGAAGGATAATTGAGTGGTTTCTAATTTTTGGTGGTTACGAATAAAGTCACCATAAACATTTACTTGAGTTTCTCAGGTGGCTTAGTGGTAAAGAATCTGTCTGCTAGTGCAGGAGACGCGGGTTCAGTCCCTAGGTTGGCAAGATCCCCAGGGGAGGAAATGATAACCTACTCTGGTACTCTTGCCTGAAAAATCCCATGGACAGCGGAGCCTGGCAGGCTGCAGTCCATGGGGTCTCAAAGAGTTGGACACAACAGGGCAGCTGAGGACACACACACACATTTACTTACAGGTGTTAATGTGAACATAAGTTTTCATTTCTCTTAAGTAAATACCTAGTGTGTTTAACTTTATAAGAAAATGCCAAAGTAGCTGTTTCCAAAGTAATGAAGTAAATTTAAAAAATATTTACTATTTTCAAAAGTAGCTATATGTACTGCTGTACATTTCCTCAAGCAACATATGAGGGGTCCACTTACTTCACATCTTCTACAACACTTGATTGTCACTTTCTGTTTATTTTGGTATATTAGCCATAGCTTTATTTTTTGAATGGTAAAATTTTAAGAAATAAGTTTGGATAAATGGTTATATTATATGTTTTGGGTAATTGAGGCTCTTGATGTAAATATTAGTAGACAGTGATTTTTTTGGTTGCTATTAGAAAATGACAGCAGCAAAAAGGATATTCTGAAGGTTCACTTTAAAAAAACAGTGAAGTAATTGCTCCTTCCTTTCCCAGGGCTTGTCGGTTAAAGAAAAAAGCGCAGTATGAAGCTAATAAAGTGAAATTATGGGGCCTCAACACAGAATATGGTAAGCCTACACGTACATGAACTTGAGTGATCTCCATTTCCCTTGCTGACTGCTCTCTTCTTCTTATTTTTGGCTTTGTTATTTGCTCTCCCTGTATTCTGCCCAGCTTTTGGCCAGCCTCTTTGATCTAACGCTTAGTCTTCGGTAGCACTGGGTGTTGGGTGCTGCTCGGGCTTTCTTCTGTTACGGAGCCTAGGCTCTAGGTGCACGGGCTTCGGTGGCTGCAGCCTGTGGGCTCTGTAGTTGAGACTCGCAGCCTCTAGACCCTGGGCTCAGTACTTCTGCACGGGCTTTAGTTGCCCTGTGGCATATGGAATCTCCCTGGACCAGAGATCAAACCTGTGCTACCTGTGCTAGCAGGTAGATTCTTGTCTGCTGTACCTCCAGGGAAGTCCAGGCCAGCCTCTTTTTTTTGTTCACCCACTCAGTAAGCTATACTCTTATTTATTCATGTTCTTCTCTTAGTGTCTATCTGTCGCTCCCCAAGCCAGATCTCCGCTTGTGACCATGGTAATCTCTGACTTCGATTTTACAGTTGTGTGTGAAGTTAGCCCGCTTTATTGACTAATGTATATTTTAACCTTTGAGTGGATAGTTTGGAAATGTGTTTTACAGATGTGATTGCTCATTAGAATCATCTGTGTGTACATTTTAAACTACAGATTTCTAGATTTCTCCCCAGGTTCTCTGAAATGTAATCTATGCAAGTAGAACCCCAAAATCCATATTTTTAATGTTACTCCAGATTACTCCTACGCAGCCATTCTAGTACTTATTTGGGATCCGTTGGTTTAGATCAGTGCTTCCTAACCTTTCACATCCTGGCACATGCAGAAAACTGTCACCTCTAAGGCATCCTAGAGTATAAGGGAGTAGGCTGCTCATGGGAGGAGGTCCCTGTGGGATGAAAGTGAAAATCATTCAGTTGTGTCCAGTTCTTTGCACCTACATGGACTATATAGTCCATGGAATTCTCCAGGCCAGAATACTGGGGTGGGTAGCTGTTCCCTTCTCCAGGAGATCTTCCTAACCCAGGGATCGAACCCAGGTCTCCTGCATCGCAGGTGGATTCTTTACCAGCTGAGCCACCAGGGAAAGCGAATCATTATCTCACACACTTGGAACCCTTTTATAGTGAACTAGAGGGTGGGGAAGCTCTGCTTTTGATCTTCTATAATAAGGACCACCCCTATTTTATAATAGAACCCAGCTGACTCACAGTGCAGGGAGATGTGGTAGGTCACTGGATCCCTTCTGGGTCTCTTTTTCTCTGGGTGCATGTAGGCATATAACTGTGTGTTGTTCAGTTAATAAGTTTATCCATAATCATACACGTCTGTATGGCCATATATTTTTGTGCTTGTATATATGTATGTGTAGGCCCACAAACACATATTTTCTGTGTTCTGGGGTGGGGAACAGTTGGGAAATGGATTAAGAGCCAGGAATATGTATATTTCTGAATGTGTTTATCTATTTCAAATTGAGTTTTGGTGGCCTTTAATTTTTCTTATTTCCAAAGCTAACTTAAAGCCTGTAGATATTTTCATGTAGGAAAAAAACTTATCTCTAGGTGCATTTTCTTCTCAAGTTAGTCAGCACAGAGGAAAAGGATCTTCTCATTCATTTTTCTCTTCCACATCTGTCTCACAAGCTTCTCTTTTCCAGTGTTGAGAAGCGCAACCTTGACTTGGTTTAGAAGACATGTCAGAAGCAATGTAATAGTTGCTACTTCTGTGTGGTTTGCCACATGTATTTTATTTTATAATTACATTTATTTATTTATAATTGAAGGATAATTGCTTTACAATATTGTGTTGGTTTCTGCCAGATTACATGGGGTTTGCAAGTTCTTCCCATGGAACATACATATCTCTCTCAAGGGAATGGTGCCCTTGATTCCTCTAAATATCTGGGAGTCACTGTTACTGCTTTGTGGAACACTTTTATCCATTACCTATTGACCCAATGGTTTCTAAAATCAGTGACATGGGAAACAAATTTTGGAACTTGGGAACCATAGGGCTGCCAGCTTTATATTTTGCCACACGAGGACATTAAAACGAATATCATCTACAATTATTGTCATTTCATACAGGGAAGAATATTTTAGTGTTAGAAAATTAAGACAGGCATTATCTCAGACTAAAGTTAGGTTTATGAAAAATGTACCGTATTGTCCTTACCTATTTTACTTTGTCATCAACTAGCACTGTTCCAAGGACTAGCTTCAGGGCCCACTACTGTCATCCTCATTGTGTCCTATGCTGCCAAACCTCTTCCTCCTCTTGATTCCTTCTACCAAGGCTCACAGGAACTCTGTGAGCTCTGTAAGTCAAATGGAGGTTTGTTGACTCAGAATGAAGTAAAGCTGCGAAGAGGACTGGACCTTCATTCTGATTAACATAGTTTATCCTCAGACAAGCTATATAAGGGTAAAATTCTGGAAGATGCTTAGATGATCATGAAATCAGAAAGGAGGGATCTCTTAAGAGACTTTGGGCTTCCCTGGTGGCTCAGATGGTAGAGAATCCGCCTGCATGCAGGAGATCCAGGATCTATCTCTGGGTTGGGAAGATCCCCTGGAGAAGGGAATGGCTGCCCTCTTCAGTATTCTTGCCTGGAGAATTCCACGGACAGAACAGCCTGGCAGGCCACAGTTCATGGAGTCATGAAACAGTCTGACACAACTGAGCGACTGACTGACTTACAAATTTAAGGTTGGTCCTCACTTTCTGAGCCAGATGCTTTTATCTCTTCACCTAGAAGTTTTTGATGGTAGAACCCTTCACCTCTGCCCCCCTGCCCCCAGTGTTCTGGCATGGACACTGCCCAGGCTGGGAAGAGCTGTTCTGCTGTTTCAGTTTTTAGTGCTCTTCTCACTTTTAAACAGTGAGCTGGTTTGCTTTACCTATTGAGGATGGGGAGGCTTTTTGCTTCTCATCAGTCCAGCCTTCATGTAAATGTCCTTATTTATATTTGAGTTAATGGTTTTCTCTCTCGTTTATTTGAGAAACAAGCATAAATTTCTTGTTTCATGTGGTTTAGGGAGTCAGCTGTGCTTTCCTGTTCAGTGACACATTTTTTAATATATTGTCTCTGCATGTAGTTTTAAATTATTTCCCCTCCCCCTGCCAGTTATTTCTGATTTCCCTCTTCAGTATTAGTCTAGATTGGTTTCTTCTAAGTTTTACAAGATAAGGAATAACAAATCATTAATTTCAAAGCAGTGTTTGAAGTAGTAGAGATTTATTTCAGACCATAGGACTTACACGTGTTGAAACTGGAGGTGTGTTCCCCCCAAACACCCCACAACTTCACTGAGGTATAACTAAAGTAAAATAACTCCACATATTTAAAGAGTATTATATGGTTACTTTGGACATATGTATATACATGTGGAATCAGTCAGGATGGTGAACATTTTGATTACCTCCAAAAGTTTCCTAGTGCCCCTTTGTAAGCTGGTCCTCTCTCTTCCTGTCTCTGAGTAACCACAATCTGCTTTCTGTTGCTATAAATTAGTGTACATTTTCTAAAATTTTATATTAATGGAATCCTACATTCATTCTTCTCTTTTGCCTGGCTACTTTCATTCTGCATATTTATTTAAACATTTCTCCATCCATATCAATAGTTAAATGGTTTTCTTTGTTGAGTAGTATTCCACTGTATTAGATATACTGCAGTTTGTTTATCCATTCACGTGTTGGTGAATATTTAAGATTGTTTGCTCTTGCTATAACTACTATAGACATATGTCTGTAGAGCTGCCATGAATATTCCTGTGGAGGTGTTTGGGTGGACATATGTTCTGTGAGTAACTTTATAAAAAACTGCCAAGCTGTTTTCCAAAGTGGCTATACCGTTTTACATTCTCAAAAACAGTATGGGGAGGTTTTAGTTGGTCCATATTCTTGCTAACACTTGGTAAGGTCAGTCTTCCTACTTTTAATCAACCTGATGGATATGTGGCAGTATATCATTGTGGTCTTAATTTGTATTTCATTAATTTATGATGTTGAACATCTTTGCTTATTGGCTGTTTATATATTTTGTATGTATGTGGGTGAAGTGTCTGTTAAAATATTTTTCCATTTAAAAATTTTGTCTTCTAAAAGTTCTTTATTGTAGATACAGGTTCTTTACCTGACATATATGTTGAAAATATTTTATACTAATCTTTGGATTGCCTTTTTGTTTTCTCACTGACATCTTTCAAAGAGCAAAAATTTTTAATTTTGATGAAGTCTGATGTGTTAGTCTTTCATTTTATATTTTTGTGTGTTCTAATTAGAAAATTTGCCAACTTCAAAACTGTATTTTTGTGTATATTTTCTCCTAGGATTTATATAGTTTTAGATTTTACAGTTGTTTTTTTTTCCCCACAAACAAATACCCAGTTGATCAGGCACCATTCTTTGAAAGGATTTCCTTTTTCCATTGATTTTTTTTTTCCACCTTGGTTAAATCAGTTGATCCTATATGTATGGATCTACCTCTGGACTCTGTATTCTGTTCCATTGAGCTGTTTGTCTATCTTTATGTGAATATGTAATATCTTACTGTAGTTTTATCAGTTCAGTCGCTCAGTCGTGTCCGACTCTTTGCGACCCCATGAATCACAGCACACCAGGCCTCCCTGTCCATCACCAACTCCCGGAGTTCACTCAGACTCATGTCCATCGAGTCAGTGGTGCCATCCTGCCATCTCATCCTCTGTCGTCCCCTTCTTCTCCTGCCCCCAATCCCTCCCAGCATCAGAGTCTTTTCCAATGAGTCAACTCTTCGCATGAGGTGGCCAAAGTACTGGAGTTTCAGCGTTAGCATCATTCCTTCCAAAGAAATCCCAGGACTGATCTCCTTCAGAATGGACTGGTTGGATGTCCTTGCAGTCCAAGGGACTCTCAAGAGTCTTCTCCAACACCACAGTTCAAAAGCATCAATTCTTCGGCACTCAGCCTTCTTCACAGTCCAACTCTCACATCCATACAAGACTACTGGAAAAACCATAGCCTTGACTAGACAGACCTTAGTTGGCAAAGTAATGTCTCTGCTTGTGAATATACTATCTAGGTTGCTCATAACTTTTCTTCCAAGGAGTAAGTGTCTTTTAATTCCATGGCTGCAGTCACCGTCTGCAATGATTTTGGAGCCCAAAAAAATAAAGTCTGACACTGTTTCCACTGTTTCCCCATCTATTTCCCAGTAGTAGATCGTAAAAGTCTTGGTAGTGTTCGTCCTTGTTGGTCTTCCAATTTTGTTCTTTTCTTTCAAAGTTGTTTTGGCCCTTCTAGGTCCTTTGCATGACCATTAGCAATTTTGGAGCCAGTTTATCACTTTTTATAAAAGAAGTCTTCTGAAATTTTGATTGGAATTGCTTTAATCTGTAGATCAATTTGGAGAGAATTACCATCTTAACAAAATGGAGGCTTCTAATCCATGAACTTTGGACCTCTTTCCATCTGGTTGTCTTCTTTAATTTCTCTGACTTGTTCTATAGTTTTAAATATACAGTGCTTGAACATCTTTTGTTAGATTTATTCCTGAATATTTTATATTTTTGATGTTATTGTAAATGGACTCGTTGAAATTTCAAATTCGTTGTTGCTAATATGTAAAATGAAACTTTGTTTTATACCCTTTTTAACACTTAGTTTCGCCTGCGCTGGACCTTCATTGCTGTGCCTGGGCCTTTCTCTGGTTGTGGCGAGCGGGGGCTGCTCTTCGTCCCAGTGCACAGGCTGCTCCCTGCAGTGGCATCTCTTGTAGACCACGGGTTCCAGCGCACTCAGGTTTCAGTAGTTGCGACGTGTGGGCTCAGGAGTTGTGGCCCTTGTGCTTAGTTGCTCTGAGGCATATGGGATCATCCTGGCCCAGGGATCAAACGCATATACCCTGCATTGACAGGCAGATGCTTCACCACTGGGCCACCAAAGAATTCCGTGTATTACTCCTGCCGTATTTTCTTGCTAAATTTATTAGTTCCAGTAGTAGGTGTGTAGATGCTCTGGAATTTTCTTTGTAAGTAGTTGTCGCCTGCAAATAGAAATGGCTTTATTTACTCCTTTTGATTACTGTGCCTTTTAATTCTGTTCTTTGCCTTATTGCAGGGTTTAGGACATTTGAATAGAAGTGGTGACAGCCTTGTTTGCAGGGGAAACTTTGACTTTTAAGTTGATGTTGGCTGTAGGTTTTTTGGTAATTGAGATGCCCTCAATTGTTTTAAGTTTCCTTGTTTTCCTAGTTTCATTTTTCACGAATAGATAGGGAATACTGTCATTTCTTTCATTTTTAAATTGCATTTATTGGAACAATCATTGTTCTCCTTTATTCTGGTACTATATCACATATTACCCTGTTAATATGGTGAATGATATTAACTCATTTTTTATTAAACCAACCTCGCATTCTTAGAATAAACTGTATTTGGTTATGATGTATTTTACTTTTTACTTAGAGTCTATTGCAAAGATTTTGCAGGATTCTAGTTTGATATTTTAGTCTGTTGCTAATACTTTGTCAAGGATTTTTAGGTCTATATTCAAAAGGGATATTGGTCTGTTAATTATCTTTTTTTGTAATGTCTTTGTCAGGCTTTGGTATTTGAGGATAATACCTTATAGAATGAATTCAGTCATGATCTTTCTTTTTTGAAAAAGTATGATAAGATTGCTTTTATTTCTTCATTGTATATTTGATAGAATTTTACATTAAAACCCTCTGAGTTTTCTTTTGGTAGTATTTTTGGATAAATTCAATTCCTTTGTTAGAAATGGGCTGTTCAGATATTCCTTTTCTTCATGTTAAGTAACATTTTCAATAAATTTGTTCATTTCATCCAAGTTTTTTAGTTTGTTAGCATAGCATTTCCTTATTATCCTTATAATGGCTTTGTTTTAAAGTGATAACCCCTTTTTCATTCTAGCTGTAGGTGTTGGAGCAGTCTAGCTGGGGATGGGGATTAGGGTGGGAATGAGTACCAATATTGTTGATATTTTCAAAGAACCAGCTTTAGACTTTGTTAACTTTCTCTATTGTGTGTGTTCTGTTTATTGATTTCTCTTATCTTTATTATTTTCCTTCTTATTTACTTTTGGTTAAATTTGCTCTTTTTTTAAAGCTTCTTAAAGGCAGAGAATTTTGTTTTTAAAGCTTTGTCTTTAAAGAGCTATGATTTATTTAATAAACATTTACTAAAACTCTGAGTCAGTATCAGACACTGTCATAGGTCTTAAAGCTGTGAAGGCAAGTAGGACAAATTGCTTACAGAATAGGGAAGACTGATACATGTCTGCAGCCTGTTACAAAAGTGGCACATCATTTGAAATTAATCACCTTGGATAAGAAAGCTTACAGCCATCACTGCCTAATGTTTTCTTATATGTTCTTCATTTTTAATTATCTGTTATTACATAATTAAAAGTAAATTTTTCCATGTTAGTGACATGTTCCAAGTGTCCTGTTCTGTCTTACAGATAATTTATTGTTTGTAATCAACTCCATCAAGCAAGAGATTGTAAACCGAGTACAGAATCCAAGAGAGGAGAGAGGACCCAACATGGGACAGAAGCTTGAAATCCTCATTAAAGATACTCTTGGTAAGAAGAATACTGGATAAATTAATAACAAATAATAACATTCATTGTAAGGTATGTGATTCAAGGGAATAGTAAAAGTTTTTTTTAAGGAAAAACTCAAGTGCTCTCATTGTAGTTACTTTCCTTTACAAGAAGATTTAGCATTCATAAACATATCCTGCTGGTAACCACAACTGATTATTTAGACTTCATCAGTGAACTATTTTAACACTTGGGAAGGATAAACTTCTAGCAACTTTAACCGTCTTTGGGGAAAATAAAGGTCCTTGACCTTGTCAAGCCTGCAGTATATACTTTTAGAGGTTCTTACCTACTTGTTTTACTCTTTCCCAGGATTCTAACAAACTTGCTTACCTGGTTTTCCATCCCTGAACAGATTGTGCCACATAGGGAGGAATAGAGAGGCAGCCAAACAGAAGTCAGGCAGAGTGATACCTGACAGGGAGGTAGAGGTAGCTAGAGTAGACAGACATTCGAACCCTAGAGAACCAAGAGCTTAGCTGCCACAGGAGCGAGTCAGATCAGCCTGTGATCAGTAGCATCCCAAGGGCATTACAGCATAACACAGTCTGGGGAAACCCTGAAGCGTCGTAAAATTGGTTCTTTGTTTAACAGTGTTTTTTCTAAGATTGTCTCTTAAAAACTGGTTCTTACATCGTCGTTCTGTATAGTAGTAAATTTCACTTACCTGAAAATTTTCTTCCAGTTCATTTTTCCCCAGAATGCTTACTGTATACTGAATCAGTTCACTTAAGAGAATTAAAGCTTACTTTTCAATCATTAATTCGTTACCTGAATTTAGAGTGCCAAACACTATTATTTTAAAAAACTCAATTGTAAATATCTTAGAATTTAAGACAGCTTTTCTGACACCCAGTTATTATAAATTCACTCATTCCACAAAATTTTTTCAATGCCTTACTATGTGCCAGATGTTGGGGAACACAGGGATTAAGCAAAGACTTTGTTGCTACTCTTCTTAAGAAGCTTGCAGTCTAAAAATGGAGCATAAAGGATAAACAGAAAACCAGAAATAATAACAATATTGTGGTAATTGCTATGAAGAAATTAAGATTCTTAGATGGAGTGGAGTGAGCAAGAATATTTTATTTCTGTTTATACAGAAATATTCCTGTATACCAAATGTGCTGCTAAAATAATTGCATTTTCTTTCACTGAAAATAAATGCACGTTGAATACTTCCATGTACTTAGTAAATTTCTCATGGTCTTTGAAATGACTGTTAGTTTCTCTTGTCAGCATTGTGTTCATAATGAATGTAAAATATACTAGTGTTTCTGAACGGCAGTTGGGAATCATTAGTAAAATTAGCACTGCATATAGATTTTAACCCAAAGATTTCATGAAATCTTGAAACAACTTGACAACTTTCATGTTTGCAGGCCAGTGGAGACGATGTGACAGAGATTTAAGAGACAAGAAGAAAGAGTTTGTTAGTCTAGAAAGGGGTAAACGGCTCGCATTTTTATAGTACTTACTGTGATCCAGGATCTGACTATTCAGGTTATTTAGTCATTTACTTCCACAGTTCTGGGAAGGAGGTATTATTATCCTGGTTTTACAGATAGGAATTGGAAGCCCAACACGGTAGTAAGTAACTTGCTATAGGACAACAAGCAAACAAGTAGGGGGGCCAGGAGTAGAAGTAAGTTCTGCCCGTCGCAGGTGCTTGCATAGACCCATGTATCATCGCTTGGCCTCGTCATCTGACGCTCATTCTAGATAGTTTAGTATGTGTCTGTATAATTCACAAGCGGCCCACTGAGTGCCTTGTCCAGTAGACTTCCTTGAGGATTTATTTTTCTTGACATTCTGTGTAACATTTGATTCCACTGGACACTTATCTTCATTCTTGAAACATTTTTATTATTTTAAGATGCTTTGGGTTCTGCATACCTTGTTCCCTATCTTTTTACACACACACACAAAAAATGCTGGTGGTTTCTCTTAGGCTGTAGCAATATCCACTGGTCATATGCGGAAATTAAGACATGTTTTAAAAACACAAAAGCTCATTTAGCATAATGGTTAAAATGAGAGTATTTGAAATCAGTTCTAGATCCAAGTCCTGACCCTACCACGTATTACCTAAGGACCATGGGGAAGTAACTTCACTTCCCTCAACCTAATTTTATTCATCTATAAAATGTGGACAGTTGTGTGGATTAAATGGAAAGAGTGCATGTAAAGCACTTAGCATTCTCCATGCTCAGTAAGAGTTGTTGATACTACCATATTACATTGTAAACATTTGAGTTTCTTTCCCTAAAAGACTTTTATTTCTACATAGTCTTCCTATGTTAGGTAGAGAGAGGAATCTAATGTTTTATAAGAAAAAAATTCTTCCTGCCTTTTTATTTTTTAATTTAAACGTTTATATATTGATAAGTTTGTGCTTTTCCCTTTATACCTGATTATCAGTTTTACCAGGTACAGTCCTTTACTCACATTTTCCTGCCTTGAGTATTTTAAATATGTTTCTCCATTTTTATTCTGGCATAAAATATTGCTTTTGAAAAGCTAATAATTGTCTGATTTTTTTCCCCTATGTCATTTCCTGTTTTTGCCCAGATGTCAGCAGGATTTTTTTTTTCTTATTTAAATCTTAGTAACTTTACTAGGCTATGTCTTGGAGTTGGTCATTTTAGGGCGGTAGTAACATATACACTCTGTGCTCTTTCAATAAATAACTTCAAATCTTTTAGTATTTAATTTGTTACCTAGCTATGGTTTTCTTTTTTGGGGACACTTACTATTTGTGGATTAAATCTTCTTTGTCTATCTTCAGTATTTTCTGAGGTATATTCACTTTTTCTCAAATTTAAGAAGATCTCTTCATTTCTAATTTTAAAATTCTTTCCTTTTTCACTACTCTTCTCTCAGATGTGTTATCTGTTGTGTTTATTTGCACTCTTACATTCCTTTTAATTTTAACTTCAGGAATTTTTTCATTTTGCTTCTAATTTTTTGAGCTGTGATTAACATTTTATGTTTCAGGTGTATAATGTTCTGGTTTGATATTGGTATATATTACAAAATGATCACCACAATAAGTCCAGTTCACATCCATCAGTATGCATAGTTAACTAAATATTTTTTTCTTGTGATGAGACCTTTTAAGATCCTTTCTCCTACCTACGTTCAGATACATGGAACAGTATTACTAACTATGGCCACCATGCTGTACGTTACATCCCCTTCATTATAGATGAGTTTATCTTCAAGAACATATGTTTTTTTGGTTTTGATTACAGCTTTTTTCATGAATTCAATCTTGTCTGATATTACAGTCATGAATATAACTTTCTTATTATTTATATTTGCTTGGTAATTCTTTGCCTGCCCTTTTTTTCTTTTTGGTAAGATTTTATTGGGGAAATCAACTTATAATTTGTTCTTTGATTAGGACAAGATAAAGGAAAAACAATTTCAGATGGAACAGTGACATAAACATATCAGGACATCCAGAAATGTCCCTGTATAGAAAAGGTCTTAAGCCTCCACATTAGGTTCTTTTAATTGGAAGAGAATTGCTGTACAGTGTTGTGCTGGTTTCTGCCATATATCAACATGAATCAGCAGTAGGCGCACATGTGTCCACTACTTCCTGAGCCTCCCTCCCGTCCCCATCCCACCCCATCGTTCTAGGTTGTCACAGAGCTGGCTTAAGCTCCCTGCAGCTCCATCACATTCGCACTGGCTGTCGGTTTCACATATGGTAATACATATGTTTGCAAGCTACTTTCAGTGCATCCCACCCTCTCCTTCCCCTGCTGCGGCAACAAGTCTGTTCTTTATATCTGCATCTTTATTGCTGCCCTGCAGATAGGTTTATCAGTACCGTTTTTCTGGATTCCATATATTAATATGTGCATTAATATATGATGTTGTCTTTCTCTTTTTGACTTCATTCTGTATAACAGGCTCTAGGTTCATTCACCTCCCCAGAACTGACTCACATTTTTTATGGCTGAGTAATATTCCATTGTATATATGTACGATTACTTCTTTATCCATTCATCTGTCAGTGGACATCTAGGTGTCTTTTAGAATTGTGCTTTTCTCAGGGTATATGCCCAGCAGTGAGATTGCTGGGTCATATGGCAGTTTTATTCCTAGTTTTTCAAGAAATCGCCACACTGTTCTCCTTAGTGGCTGTATCAGTTTACATTCCCACCAGCAGTGCAAGAAAATTCCTTTTTCTCCACATCCTTTCCAGCATTTGTTTGTAGATTTTTTGACGATGACCATTCTGATTGGTGTGAGGTGATACCTCATTGTAGTTTTGATTTGCATCTCTCTAACAAGCAAGTGAGGTTGAGCAGTTTTTCATGTGTTTATTAGCCATCTAGTCTTCTTTGGAGAAATGTCTGTTTAGGTCTTCTGCCCATTTTTTGATTGGTTGGTTTTTTTTTCTGATCTTGAGCTACATCAGCTGCTTATATATTTTGGAGATTAATCCTTTGTCAGTTGCTTAATTTGTAACTATTTTCTCTCATTTTGAGAATTGTCTTTTTTGCCTACCTTTTAATTTTCAGTCTTTCTGTATTGCTTTATATGAGATCTCTTTGTAAAAGGTCTTAGATTAAAATGTAGACCTCATTTTAATACCGTAAATTCACTCCTGGACTTTTATATATAACTTACAGTTTGGCTATAGGAGTTTTTCTTTCTTTTTTACAGATTTATTTTTGGCTTTAGTGCAGCGCATGAGCTCTTCACTGTTGTGCCTGGGCTTTCTCTAGTTGCGTCGCTTGGGGGCTGCTCTCGAGTGGTGGTGCGTGGGCTTCCCGTTGTGGTGACTTCTCTTGTTGCAGAGCGTGGGTTCTGGGCGTGGCTTCAGTATCTGCAGCGTGTGGGCTCTGGAGCACAGGCTCAGCAGCTGTGGGACCCGGGCATGCCCCATGGCATGTGGGATCCTAGTTTCTGGATGAGGGCTCAAACCCATGTCCCCTGCATTACAAGGTGGATTCTTAACCACTTGACTGCCAAGGGAGTCCCCAGGAGTTTTTCTTTAATGGATGTGTTTCACTCATTTTTATTTATTGATACATGTTTGGTTTTAACTTCTGTCATCAAAAGATCTATTAGGATTGTTCATATGACTTTCTTGCTTTCGGTTGTCATGCTATTCGTATTCTGTTGTCATCCATATTATTATAGTTTCATTTTGTATGTGTCCTCTGATTATTTTCTACTTCTGCATTTTTGTCTTGCAGGCTCACTTTTTAATTATAATGTGTACTTAATTTTTTTTCTCAACTTTTCATTTAAAATATCAGTCCTACAAGAAAAGTAGAAAGAAATAGTCCAGTGAACATTTGCATGTCATTCAGCTAGATTAACCAGTGTTATTATTTTTGCTGCATTTGCTTTAGTTCTGCCTCCATCTACATTTTCCCCTAAATACTTGAAAATAACTTACAAACATGATTATTCATCCCTAACTGATACTTCAACATGTGTTCCTCAAGAACAGGGACACTTTCTTACCTAGACATGATACTGCTGTCACTTCCTGGTTCAACATCGCTATAACGTCTATGTGGAGTTCCTATTTAAATTTCCCCAGTTGTCTCAATAATGTCCTTTATAATTTTTTTGTTTTTGATCTAATTAAGGATCATGAGTTGCATTTAGTTTTTTGTTGTTCTTCTTCTTTAATCTAAATCAGTCTCCTAGTCTTTTTTCTTTCCATAAAAAAATCCAGGTAGTTACTCTTGTAAAATGTCCCAACATCTGAATTCATCTGTTTCCCCCGATCAGATACAGTTAAATTTTCTTGGCAAGAATACATTGTAGGTTATATCTTTCTCATTATGTCAATCAAGAAACATAATATGGTCCCATGGTTAAGACTTGGCCTTCCAATGCAGGTGGTGTGGGTTCTATCCCTGGTTAGGGAGCCAAAAATGGTCCACATCAAAAAAAAAAAAGTCTTGAAGAAACACACAGTATCAGTTTGTCTAGTTATTGGTCCCAGTGAATTTGATCACATGGTTAAGGTGGTGTCAATACTCTTACAGTATATCAACTTCTTATAAGCAGTTACTAAATAAAATTTTCTGCTTCTATCTCCTTTTAATTGCTTATTTTTTATTACATTTTCAAACACATATACCTCTATTATTGAAAATCAATAAATCAGATATCTTCAACCTCAGTCATAGAGGATGAGGAAGAGAAAAAAATCAACATACATGCAGTATCTCCCACCTTTCTTTCCTCTTCCAAGTTTGCTTATTTATCCACTTACCTTTAAAATGAAGAAAAATGCACATAAAATTGATCGTATCCTTATGAAAAAATGACTGAAAACATCCTGTAGATACGTATTTTTGGTCACATGGGTGAAGCCCATCCATGAGATACAGCGAAGTTAAAGCAGTTGGAAGAGACTGGCTGTGAGAGAAGAGGAAGAAGACTTGTTGGCAGATTTTAGGAAACAGTGTCTGTTGGCAGGCTTGGGGTTTGGGTTTGGACTGTTCTTGGTTTGACCCTGCTAGTCTTGTGGGCACTAGTTACTGTGGGTAGAATTATTTTCTGGGCTGCAGTAGCAAGCAGCAAGCACTCATCTAGGAGTCGCATCAAGCGGAGAGCCACCCCTGACCCTCAGATTTTCCTGTTCCTTACCTTCAGATATATCTAAGTGTGCCTTTTACTCTTTTCTTCAGGTCTCCCAGTTGCTGGGCAAACCTCAGAATTTGTTAACCAAGTGTTAGAGAAGACTGCAGAAGGCAATCCCACTGGAGGCCTTGTAGGACTAAGGATACCAACATCAAAAGTGTAATCAGCTTCATTGGACCACTGGTCAGAAATGTCTGTGTTTGTCACGTTATTCATTGTAAATTTTCATTCTGTTTTGCATGTCAGTTTAGCATTATGTAAACATTTGCAATTAGGTTACATTGTTTTAAGAGCTAAGTAGCATAAGTGAAGCATGATCCAAAATACTTGATTATTGCATTTTTCAGAGCATAAACCATGGCTAAAACTGCTACAGGCATCAGAGTTGAAACTCATACATTTAAATAGGTGTTTAGATACAGATGACAAAATCTGTTAAAGCAAGACAAGACACTTTGAAAGAGTGAAGATAATAGTAAATGCCAAATATTGTGGCAGGTTTATGCTCTGAACCACACACAAAAAAATTGAGGAAGCATTTTTTTAAACAGTCAGTTTTGATTGTTTTTAGAATTATTGCTTTTTGTTCTAATTTTCCACAACTGTTACTCTCACTTGTACATGGCACAACCCAGCACTCACGCCCATGTGCCATATTAGATGTTCATTTTCCGAGCTCTATATGGTATATATAAATATATATATAAATATATATATATAATGTCTGTGCAAGTAAGAAAAAAAAGCATATTCTTTGTGCCTTGTATTTTGGGGAAACTATAAAACTGGTAATATTTTGTATGATGAAAACCCTAATGAGGAAAAAAAACAAGATATATAGGTGGAAAAATTATGGGGTTTAAATGTTTTTTTGTTCCAACTCTTTTTCAAAATTTTTGAATGTATATAGGACTATGTTGAAATGTAGATATATGCCACAGAGTCTGTGTATTGTATAAAAAACAAAACAAAAAACAAACAAAAAAAAAGATGGCTCTAGAAAACTCATATTTCGGTACTTGACCGGAAGAAGACAAATACTTGCACATTATTGCGATTGTTTTATTTTTTGTACCAAAGACAAATGCAACTGATATGGCAAACTGCCAGTCTAAGTAAAGTTTTGCACAGCTTACATGATACTGTATGAATGTATGAAAAAAAAGGAGAAAAAAAAGAAAAACGAAAAGGTCAGGGTTAGGGATCTTACTGAACTGTGAATTTTATTTCTGTTTGGGTCCAATTATCTACAGAAGGAGCATCCACACACACAGATATTATTTTGCTGTTCCTCTAGTTCGCTTCCATAGTAGATAAGTTGGTGGCCATTTAGGTGTCTGTAAGTCTTTTTATTTCTGCACTTATTGTAGGAAATTTTAATATATTTCATTTTAGTAAGCTATTGGTAAAATAGTTTTTGACCTTGAAAATTAAAAAGTTTATTTAGCTTGTTGTAGTATACTTCCACCAAACAACCAAAATACAGATTATTTTTATTGTATTATGTATATATATGTAAAGAAAGAAAAAAGCTAAAAATATCTAATTCTTTAGTTGCCACTTTTCCAATTGATGTATTATTGTGCATGTAATATTTTCAAAGATCAACACAAGCTTAAAACAAAAACAAAAATTTATAGATTTTTATATTTTTGTACAGGTATTTTCAAACTAGCTTCTTCAAACTTAACATGTGACTTCTTCTTCTATAGTTTCTAGAACTGAGAAATATTAACACATTTAGTTTTTAGGTGCTCTTTTTGTTCACACAAAACAGCTTCATTAGTCAGTGTTCTAACTATGTTAAAGCTTTACCTCTTGATGAGAAATTTCTTATGTCAAGGCAGCATTATAAACCTTCCCTACAAATCTTTCCATCCTGTCTCACTGTTTTATTTTCAGATTTTGTGTTTTGAACTCTGAAAACTGATAACTTAAAAATTCTATCTTTAAAAAAAAAAATCCTATTTAGCCAGAAAAAAAAAAATACCAAAAATTTCAGACCTAGCTGCTGGGAAAATATATATTTCTCCAACTACTTCTCCATACCCCTTGGAGAATTTCTTTTAAATTATATTTTGTCTATACAGTGTGTTTCCTTTTATTTTCTTTCTGCCCACCACCCTCTCCCATTTGTAAGTGATAGCACATGAAGCTATAGCTTATAAAGGTTTGGTTCTAATACGCACAGTAACAACCGAGCAATGTTGCTTTCATGCTTTGACATTATGAAGAATCTCCGAGAAGGATGGTCTTAACACCTTAGCTGGACTGTGATGCACAAGATTACCTGTGTGCTTGGTGGAAATGTACATGGTTAGTGCATCCACATTAAACAGATAAGCTCAGATCTAATGGTTTAATAGAATGTAAGCTTATCAGTCAGTGTTTTCCATTTTTAGATGGGAGAAGGCGAAGCACAGGTTTGTATCTTGGAGGTATATGAAGTTTTGACAGAGTGTGTCTGGGAAATTGAAATATGTTCCAAAATATGGCAATTTTGCAATCAGGTGAAAATCACTTCATGGTAGAGACTCAGCTGATGAGGTTTATAAAATTGCCCCTTTCTAGCTGCTCTGTTAGGAATTCTGGTTTTTTATACCTTTTTCTTGTCTGCGAACCAGAATTTGATTTTTTGGTCTTGCATTTCAAAAAAAAAAAAAGACTTTGAATCTGTTTAGTAGATTCCATATCCTTGCATTTCAGTGTTTTATATGTACTACTTAAGTTAAATAGTTAAAAGCTTTTAAATAGTTGAGCTTTTTAATGTTGACACTTTATTTTGTACCTACCTATTTATATATGTATGTATATCTTAGAAAAAGCACTTTGTTAAAAAAAAATTGCATTTTATATGATTCCTGCCATTTGCTGCTAAATCTGGGCTGGTCAGAATGCTGCAGCGATACTTGATCTAAATAAAAACCTGGCAGTAAAATGTAGAGTGAAAGTTAAATCCTCTTGCTGTTTTAACTTTATCATAAAGATGACATAGGCAAGCTGTGCAGCTTTACATTTTAACCAGGGGACTCTGTGGCATTTAAAACCGTCTAGAAATGGTTGTACTTTAATGCCAGTAATAATCTGCTTCCTCTATTGTCATTAAAATATATACGTTTAGTGTATCACACAAACAAATCTTATAAGGGTAACGTAAAAACCCCAACAATTGTACATGTTCTGTTTTTGAAAATTGTGGCATGTATTTTTGGGTGAAGATCATTAGAGAAGAGCTCTCTAAAGGTTTTCTGTGTTCATTCATGGTATACAGATAGCTCATAATGAAGTCCAGAATCTTACGTTAAGTGAAAGCATTGTGAATTCACCTCAAATAAACCCATTGTTCCCAAAGCAGTTATAAACTTTGACTCTAGTACTACTATGATTTAAAAAAGCAAACGATATTCTTCCTCGTTTCAGATACACTGGATTCTTTATAGAGTTTGTCTCCATGTGAAAGCATGCTGTCCGGTTGTCCTTGTTAAGATCTTGTCTGAGTTTTGGATTGGGTGCCACACTTTTCCAGTCAGTATGATTGCTCGTCCTACTGTACCATGTACGATTCTTGTCCTTTCCTATATCCTTCATGACAGATTATGATGTGGCTTTATATTGTGCCTTACTTGTACATTTAAAACAAAACGTCTTCATTCCCTTTCACTCCCTAACTCTTTCACTTTGAACTTTTTGGTAAGAGAATCAGAGCTATTATAAAAACATCATGAAGGATTTCAGATGAGTATGGTTTTAAATTCCCTCTCTTTATTGTTATTTTATATTTGTATGAAAGACCAGTTTTGAATGGTCTTTGAATATGAGGGGGAAAGATTAGCAGTAATTTCACTACATCCCTTTTTCCTAACTTTCATGAATTTGTCATACATCTTCTTTCTGATGCTTGACTTTATTTGCTCCTTAGCAATAGTCTGCATTTAAAGAAAGGTGTGTTCAGTTCATCAGCTTGAAATTGACCATTTCATTTTTCCAGAATTTTTTAGGAAAAGAGTACTCATTTTGTTTGTTTTATAAAACAGATGACAAGTCTCTTTAAAAGAAACAGAAGTACAGTACTTTTGGAATACAATGCTGTTAGTTTGGATTTCTTTTTTTATATATAATATTCATACAATTATCTGATGTTTGCCTTCATTAATAAAGCTGTTAGTTTATTCACCAAAATGTCAAGAATGGATGTGCTTTTCTTTATTCCATACATTTAAAAATATTTTAGCTGCTAAGATTTAGTTAACTTTCTAAGAAACGAATTCAAGTTGCCTTCAGCAGGAATTAACACAAACTTATGTTCCCTTTCTTTATATAGTCTTCCTAAAATGCTGTTCAAGTATTTTCTAGTTAATTATGTAACAGAATGTTAGCATCTCTCCAAATCTTGAAACTTGAATTTTGAGAATGCATTGAATTATGCTTTCAGTGTTAAAGGTTTCAATTATCCTTCTAGTGAAGTCTGTTGTGGAATACCATTTCCCATGGAACTGAGGCCATTTCCACAACTTTGCACAGAACTGCAGTCTTGTTCTTCCCTCAGATCATGACAAATAAGTCTCACACAGTGCCGTAATACTTGTGGATTCTTTTGTAATCTTTGTAATCTTAATAAGGGCATTATGAGAAGATGACTCCATGTTTTTTTAATATTTCAAACACATTGGGATGTAACCATGAATGTCAACTGTAGGGACGGTGGTTTCGTTTTAAGGAATAAGCATGTTGGGGAAGATGACCACGATGTACTACTGACGGTTTTACCCTTCCGTAGGCGAGTGGGGTTATGTGTTGAAGCATAATCCTCGTGCTGAGTAAACTGACTGAAATCGTAGAAATTACACCTAGGGACTGAATTATGCCAAATTGCCATTTTCCTTTAGGAAAGAGAGATTTGGGGGTAGTGGTGAGGGAACAAAACCTTAAAACTACTTCTGAATAGTATTTTGGAATTGACGACTTGGTGACTAGTGAGGAACATCAGAGTTGGGTATTTCAATGTGCCAAGTTTGGGTGAACTAGGTTTGCCTCTTTCATAGCAGTGTAAACACAATTGTGTAGTTGATTAAATCCTGGGTGGATGTGAGCGGGACTGATTACTATGTCTTGCCCTTCGCCCTTTGTTTTTTTCAGAACCAAATAACAGAAATGTGTGTGTGTACTGTATCTGCCTTTTCGCCACATTTTTATGACACTGTATTCCACTGCCTGCTTTTTATTTTTTTAACCTTCTTCCCCTAGGATTTGTCCTATAACTTAACTTAGCATTTGTGGTTAACAGTGATACTAGGGCTGACTGCACATAAGAAGTCACAAGAGAAGAGTGGAAGGGCAAGAATTCAAAGCATTTGTTCATACAATGTGGCGACCTCTTTGGCATAGCGCGTAGGACCTGTTTGTAATGCGATCATGAATATTCTGTAGTTTTGTTTCCCTCCCCGCCAACTGGAGCTATGAAACTTTTTATTGGATTCAGTCTTGTCTGTTGTCTAGAAAGAATTTTATCTTGTTGACGCATGAGCTGTTTAAAAATTATTCTATTAAATGTTGGTTAATAGTTGTGCAGTTTTTCTTTTCAGAGGAAAAGGCAATACAGTCGTTGCCTTTGTTTTCTGTCACCTTCCAGCCCCTCAGCACTTCTAGTCAGATACAGATTCATCAGTGTATGCAACATCCTTTGTAATTTAAAATAAAAAAAGCTGAAAAGAAAAGGTTTTCAATTGTTTGCCTCGTGTTTTCGTCCTTCCTTTTCCCATTGCTGTTCTGTTGCTGTCTGAGGTGACCATCCACCTTTCAAAGTAAGCCACTGCAACAAAATTCTGAGCTAGAGACAGCAGTGAACTCTTGATAGCACTGCCCCTCTCTTGGTGTAGTGTACAAAGAGCTAACATTTTTTAACACTTAGAGCTGATTTTTCAACATGCTAGTTAAAATTTGCTCCTACATAGTATTATTTATTGACAGAAACACACTCTTGGTAGTTCAGAACATGGTTTATCCTTATCTCTTCCCCTTGATTCTTTGGCCAGGTGAGTTCTCTGAGGGAAATAAAGTATTTTGAGTCTTTCCTGACTTAAGCTTTGTATGTGTGTTTCATAATTCTCAGTAAATCTCCAAGCTTGGCTGGGCGTGTACATAGAACCATTAAATCAGTGGACCTGAGTGAACTTCACTGCAGCAATGTTCCTTCGGCCAACAGACATTCGTTTAGCAGTTACTCTGTAAAGACTTGTGCGCTAGGTACTGGCTGGGAGGAAGTTAAAGAGACCTCCAGGAATATATTCAGTTTGCTGAGGGAGGCCACATGGTCTGAACAGAACCACAGAACACAAGAGCTTTACACACACAAAGCGTTCTAGGCACATCACTACAGAGGACATTACCTCAAGGACACTGGTACCACATCCAGTGGGGGCTAAGAGAATTGACAGGCTGTGTTCATGATATCCCTGGTCCCTTGAAGAAGCCCTTTTCGTTTCATTTGAGTGATAGGCAGTCAGGAAGCAGAGTGGACATAGCCTCTCATGGACTGGTTCTGCTTGAGGACTTAACGTCACAGGAGCCTCTGTCGAGGTCTGGGAATTTGAAGGAGCTGGGTGAGGTGAGCCCTTCAGGTAGAGCTCTTAGGAAACTGAACCTTCTGTGGGTAGCATGCAGTGAGATGGGTGGTTCAGTTGTCCCTCCTTGCCGACACTGATTTCAGAACCAGGAGAACACCTTAGCCAGAGAGAAAAACATTAGTTCAGAATTACTTTCATGTCCAAACTGAAAGGTTCAGAATAGGAAGAAAGCATTAGAAAGCCCTGGAAGGCTAGGGTGGCATTTGTTAAGCCCCTGCTAGGTGCTTTTACATCAGGGAAGTCAGCTGCTGCATTCTGTGACCCAGTCAGGTAGATAATCATGTCCATTTTACAGAAGAGTCAGACTAGACCTAGACTTGTGTGGAGTCACCCCAGACCCAACTTACCTGGTACAGAACTCTCAATTCAGATGGCAGTCTGCGCGCAGCACTCAAGAGGCCGTGCATACTCTCCTGTAAGCGGCCAGGCAAGTCATAGGCCGTATTTGGGTGGTTTTCTATGCAGGAGGGAGACAGTGCGCTTAGGATTTGAAAACCAGAAAGAATTAAAGCCAAAACCTAGTAGATGTAGTAGCCAAAAGCTAGTCAGGATTAGAAGGTACAGATGATGAGAGCAAAAGAGCATTGACAGTAGTCGGTGATGGGAGTGCAGGTCACCAAACTCTACCTATCCTTCAAAGATGGTCTCTAGCTAAAGTGCTTAGAACTGAGTCTTTTTTATTAGAAGGGAGTGTGCTGGAGCAGGGAGAAAAGAGCTATGTTGTTTCCTTCTGTGACTGCCCCTTGGAGATGCAGTTGGCCACCGTTGGCTGAAGAGGAATTTCCAGCAAGAAGCATGATGGGAAAGGGGTCCAAGATCACGTGGGCCCATCTACTACGTGCAGACTTCGGCTTTCTTCACTGTCTTGAATAGGGAACTTCTACTTGAGAATCCAGAACGTTTGAGTGACTTGAAGAACATCAACCTCAGTTTCTTTTAAGGGTTTTAATCTTAAGATGTTGCCAAGAATGAACCTAACAGAAAATGTTCAAGCTCTATGGAAAACATTAAAATACTACGAATGACCCAGAAGAAGACTGGAACAAACGGGAAGATAGACCAAGTTGTTAAACAGGAGCAGTCAATGGCGTCAGTCTTCCAAAGTTAAAGTAACGATTTAGTGCCATCCCAGTGAGACATACCAATACAATTACAGTTAAGTTCACATGGAGAAAAAAATGGGGTGCCTGATCCTAATGTTAAAGCACATTAAACTGTAATAATAAAGCTGTCATTATGGTGCATGAATGAGTAGTAGGTCAAGAGAATATAATGGAAAGTGTAGATGTAAGAATTTATATGGTAAATACAGCATCTGAAACCAGTGAGAAAAAGATGGATTGTTCAGAAAATAGTGATGGAACAACTGGGTACTCCTCTGGAGGAGGTAAACTTGGCTCTATATTTCACACCATAAGCCAACACATAACTTCAAAGTGGTTAAAGATTCTAAATGCAAAAAAATTCAAATAAAACTCCTTTAAGGCCCCAAATACCGTAAGCCAAGTCAAAATTCTACTGACTAAGATAAAGCTCATCTCTCAGGGCAAATCCTCCTAGTATGTAAATAGCTCTGGGAGCTGATCCAAAAATACCAACAACCTAATAGAAAAATGAACAGATAGTAAAAGAAAAACAGTTTTCAGTTCATGATAAGAGAAATGAAAATTAAAAGATGGCACTTTTCACTTAAATAGATTGGCAAAAATCTTAGTGCTTGTAAAGACACTGTGTACAAGGCTGTGAGGAAGCAGGCATTAGTACCGCATTGCTTGTGGGAGTGTACATTGATACCTCTCTGAAAAGCAATTCGGTAGCATGTATCCAAATTTTAAAATGCATCTGTCCTTTGACCTAGCAATTCCATTTGGGCTGGGCAAGTCATTAGTCTCTCTCTGCCTGTCTCCTTATCTGTAAGAAGTGGATGGTTCTACCTCACAGGATTGCTGTGAGAGTTACATTAGAATGATGCACATACAGCACTTAGTGGCTGGCACAAGGGAAGTGCTTCAGAAATGCCAGTGCCACAGTAAGGGCAGTCGTGTGCGTTGCCTTCTCCCCATGCTCCATGCTACTACAGTGTGCTTGGTGCTTTTTTGTATTGCCTCATTTAGCCCTCCAGTCAATGCTAGGATTGCCGGCAGTGAGCCTCTGAGGAGACTGAGGCACAGAGAGATGAAGTGGGTGGTCAAGCAGGATTCAAGCCAGGGCAGATGCCCAAGATGCGTTGCCCAGCCAGTCTATTAGATGCAGTGGTGTGATGAACGCTTCAAGGGAGGGTGTTCTCTCCAGGACTAGACTTCCAAAAAGAGCTTGAAGAATCCAGGAAGGAGACAGGGCTGGTGGGGTGATTGATGCCCTTGAGATCCAGCTAAGAAACTTGGACTAGTTAATAATAATAATACAATGAAAGAGTCTCCATCTGTTGAGGGTGTGCTCTTAAGTATTTCCATTAAGTAATTTAAGGCTTCCCTGGTGGCTCTAAAGACGGTAAAGAATCTGCAATGTGGGAGACCCAGGTTCAATCCCTGGGTCGGGAAGATCTGCCTGGAAAAGGAAATGGCTACCACTCCAGTATTCTTGCCTGGAAAATCCCATGGGCAGAGGAGGGTTACATCCCTGCCAGGTTACAGTCAGTCCATGGAGTCACAGGACTAAGTGACTCACTTTTGTTTCCATTAAAAACTACATTAATCCGTCAAAACTACTCCAGCAAAGTATATTTATTAAAACCAATTGCACACAAAAGGGAAACGCCAGGAGTCAGAGAAGGGGTGTAAGTTGGAATGTGACTTGATCAGTTGGGCATTTTAGAAAGATCCCTCCAACCGTGGGCTGAACTGACAGGAGTTGTTAACCCTAGCAAACTACCTTGAATTTCATACATTAAAAAAAATAATGATAACATTTGTCATTTTCTTCTTTCACCCTACAACTTATTTTCACTGTAGAAAATATGAAAAATACAAGAAAGTGTAAAGGAGTATAAAAAATTGTTTAACTCCACCTTCCAGAGACATCCCAATGGATATTTTTTTCCAATCTTTTTCCCCTCTCTGTGCAAAAAATATGCAGTCATTAGAATGGCTGATGGGCAGAATATGGGGAGACGCCCCTGTTAAAGCGTCCTGACAATTCCCTCCTTTCTTTCTCTACGTCTTCTAGGTCCACCACAAGAGGCCGACTGATTTTTCCCACGTGTCAGGCAAAGGCCATAGGACTTGGCGCCACCACCCTCGCTCGCCTCAGGCCTGGTCTCTAGGGGGCGCTGCCGTAAGACCCGGAGGCTAAAAAGGAAACCGGTGCGAAAACGCGTTGGAACTTGGGCTCCGCGGCTTCCCGTAGCCGGCATTTCCAACATGGCTGCTGCCCAAGATGTCCACGTCCGTATCTGTAACCAAGAGATTGTCAAATTCGATCTGGAGGTGAAGGCGCTTATCCAGGTACTAATGCCCGGGGTCCCCGCCAGGGTCCAGAAGCCCTAAATCCCAGCTCAGCTGGCCTTCTGTGAGCTCAGCGGCCTTACTCCCGAGCTTTCCGCCCTTGGTCATGTCTCCGAGGCCACTGGCCCAGCTCCCTGCCCGCTACCCCTCAACTGTCTCGCCCCATGGCCCCTCCCCTGGATCGTTGGCTTTGGTATTCCGTCCGACTGCCGTTAGCTCGCCCTCTTCCAGGACACCCCGTCCTCTACCTCCACTCCTAACTGGGCTTCCCCTATGTGGCCGCTCCCCTACACACCCCTGGCCGTCACCTCGCCACCCCCCAGCCAGCCTCAAAACATACCTGTCATCCTGCCTGGCCCCGCCTTCTGATCCCGTCCTCCTCATGCTTCAGTAGCGTCCTGTGGGCCATCAGCCTCGCCCCCTGCTGGTCTGATGCCCCGTGGCACCAAAGGCCACCTGGCACAGGAGGTACTGGGTGAAATGAACGTGACCTAGACCGTAGTTGTGATTTTGTAAATGAGGAAGGAGTCTGCCTGAGCAGAAAGTAGATAATGGCAAAACTGGGACGCGGACAATGAAAGTCATCCTAGAAAAAATTCTTGGCGTCTACTTCGTTTAACTGATGGGGCGATTGAGATCCTTTGCCTAAGCCAATTAAGGGTAGAAGGTAATAGTTCAGTAAACCAGTTGGCATAGGCAAGAGTTGGGAATGTAGAAATAGTTCCTTTAGTTTATCAAAAAGAAACCAAGAGTTTTAAACCTTTCTTTTGGGCAAATGGTTTCCATTTCCAGCAGTGTTACTCAACCTTAGATGCTAAGTAAGAGTCTTCATCTAGCTGTGGTAAAAGGTGAAGGAAAGTAAGCTCCCTACGGAAATCAGGTGCAAAATAAACCAAATTAATAGCCGTTAAATGTTGCATGGAACTGTGATTTAATGAGTAATCCAGAGAACAAGAACAACTTGATACAAACATTTAAACTTTTTGAACTTCACCTTTCCCATGTATTAACTACAAAACATCTGGGCCAATTCTAGAAGAATTAATTTAGGATTCATAAAAAGGAAACTGGCTTTTCAGGTGATCTAAATTTCCTCAGCCCCATTTTGCACTCTCCAAGATTCACTTTCTCCTGAAGAGAACAATTGATTATAGCTAGATTTAGCACATCCTTACAGTGTGGCAACTCCTGCTAAGCCCTTTATGTGGGTACCTGGTTATGAAGTGGGTAATGATGGGTAAACAGACACAGAAGCTTCAGTAACTTTTTCAGGATTATACATCTGATAAATTGCTGCAACTAGAATTTGAATCCACATGGTCTGACTCTAGGGCCTACTTTTTACCTGGCCCTGGTAATTCTGAATGTCCAGAAACAAATTCGAAATCTACATTTGAACATGTCTGTAAACTGTGTGATTTATCATATTAATAGATGGTGTGTAAAATCAGTTCAAGCAGTTAAAGAGGTTCGTCTTGTCATATGCCGAGAATTTAGCATCCTCATTTTTAGGTTGGAAAGACCTGAAGTTATGGTGCCCTCTCAGGTGTTCGTTCTTGTCGGATATGCAAGCTGCTTTAAGTCTTTCATAATGGCTGGATGCTGTTCTGTTAAACATCAAGACTTATTAGTTCCTTAGTCCGTTTCTGGTTTTAAAAACGTGTTTATTAATTAATTTTTGGTTGCACTGAGTCTTCGCTGCTGCGCATGGGCTTTCGCTGACCGCACAAGCAGGGGCTACTCTTTGTTGCAGCGCATGCGCTTCTCATTGCTGCAGCTTCTCTTGTTCCGGAGCACAGGCTCTAGGCCCCGCAGGGCTTCGGTAGTTGCAGAGGCAGGCTCCGCAGCTGTGGTGTGCGGGCTTAGTTGCTCCGCAGCATCGGATTTCCTATCCACTGTACCACCAGGGAAGTCGCACTGTTGTCTTTCTGCTTATGCTTCTATGTTGCTCGCTCAGACTTGACTCCAAAGAGGGATGAAAAAAAAGTAAATTATAATGCTTCTGCTTGTGTTACAGAGGTAAACAGCAGAGATTAGGATGAATTACAGCCAGTAGGTCCAACTTAGTTGTGGTCTAAGCCAGCTCTCTCATTGTACAGCTGGTGTCATTTCCTCTCATTGCCTTGAGAAAGGCCCGTTCATCTCTTCAATGTCTCCTAGGATATTCGAGATTGTTCAGGACCATTAAGTGCACTTACCGAACTGAACACTAAAGTGAAAGAGAAGTTTCAGCAACTGCGGCACAGAATACAGGTGAGTGAGTGCGCAGCTGGGACGCTGCGCCTGGGGAAAGAAAAGAAAGTGCATTGGAGAGGTTTTGCATTGTGTTAAGTTAATGATTTGTTTAAAATCTAGATTCTTTAATGGAGCGTAAACTCAATGACAGCAGGCCTGTTCCTGGTGATCGCTGCGTATCCCTCATGATGGTACAGATTGAGCACCATCGTTGAGTGGAAGAATGGGTGTGTGGGAAGAAGGGAGGGAGGGAGGCAAGGTGGGGGAAATGGAAGTTCTGTCACAGAGAAGCAGAGAGAGTTCTAGAGGAAAAGAAAGTGAGGGCTGCTGCCCCTCACTGAGGTGGGTGGCTGTGTCCTGGGGTTTGATTATTTGGGGCTCTGAGTCTTTCTTTTCAGAAGGCCTTACCTGTGGGGCTTTCGTGCGACCTGGGTTGAATGTCTCTTCAGAGGTTTTTGCATTTGCTTTTGCCAGGTCTCCTGGGATTACCACAGGTCTGGGAGCACTTTTTATGTTTGTTTCTCCTTGTGGAGGTTCTTGAACCACTCAGGAAGGATGAACTTGGACCCTCGATCCATGTGAGGGGAGTGCCATGGTTATAATCGGGAGAGACATTTATATCCCTCTAGCCACGTCTCACAACAGAAAACTCCACAACTTCTCTGTGCTGGTTGACAGACGTTTTCCTAGCTCACCTTTTCACTGAGGGTATTTGTATCCCTTTGTGCTCCTGGCTTTGCAGTGGTCTCAGTTCCAGTTCCCAGCTTCAGGTGGCCAAAGCTTTGTTTTCTGTCCCCACATGGACTTGAAAGCCGTGTTTGCCATTCAGTCTGAAATATGTACCAAGACTGAGAGCCTGTAGAAACAAATAGCAGTGTGTTATTTCCATCATATCTCAGAGTGGGATCAGTAGGCTCCTATGTTACTGTAGTTTTTTCCCTTTTCCTTTCAGGCACGTCCTGGACCGCAGGAACGCAGGAACGCATCCCCTGCTCCAGGGCAGCCTCACACCCCTCACAGGAAGGCTGCTCTGACTCATAGTTTCTTTCTCATTTTGAGTTCTTGAGGATGGTCCTTTCTTTCTTTTTAGACAGCTTTCTATGTAAAAGGATGTTTGTTGTGTATGAACCAGCATTCCTGAGTCTTCTGTTCTAGGAGGGTTTTCAAGTGCTGTTGCATAACTGGTAGAAATAGAAGTGCTTTCCAGTTTTTCATTACCTTTCAAAATCATTTTAACTTAGAGCTGATTTCCTCCCAAAGGAGCTTGAGCAGTCGGCTAAAGAGCAAGACAAAGAGTCAGAGAAGCAAGTTCTGCTCCAAGAAGTGGAGAATCACAAAAAGCAGATGCTCAGGTGGGTGGGGCCTGGCCTCCGGCCAGTGGCCTCCGCTGGGCCCCCTGCTCCCGGTGAGGCTTGTGCCTGAGTTTGCCTAATAAACCTGCTGAAGCTAGGGGGTAAGCCGGGGCTCTTTGGTAGCTGGGACTGTGTATAGTGTACAAAAGCATATTTAACATTATGCTGTATTTTATATTTTTTTAAAAGCAAAAAATTCGTTGCTTTTGTAATATAGGGTCCTTTTTAATCTAAAGAGAATTGATAGCAGAAAAAGTCCACCAAAGGTGCCAAAATGATTGGGGACCACTGGTGTAAAGAACAGCAAACCTTGAAGAAATATTGAATAAAACTGTCTTATACTGATTTTTCTACTTCTTACTGCCTATATTGATGGAGCAGCTAATGGGTCAATAACTGTTGTCCTGGGTACTGGTGAAACAAAGATGAACAAGGCATAGTTCTCCAGGAGCAGAACCAAGCCACGCCGCGGGCAGAACAGTAATGTGTAGGAGATGACTTTGAACGGGGCCGCGTGCGCCCAGCTGGGCAGTTTGGCTGTTTCCCTTTAGTGGAGCCATTGCAGGCTGTAAGCACAGGGACGCTGTGACCGGTCTTCTCCCTCTGGCTGCCCTGGGGGAGAGGGACTGTTGTGGGTGGTAGGAGAATGGAAACAGTTTCTGGGGCAGCCAAGAAGAGGACATGGTGGGAAGGGTGACGGACTCTGGGCTACACACAGGTAGCCTCCCCATCACTCCCTGGCTGGAAGGCTACTGTGACTTGAACTGACTGACAGCCTGTCGGCATCAAGAGAAACTCACACATGGCTTTTGTAATTCCAGCAATCAGACCTCATGGAGGAAGGCTAACCTCACTTGCAAAATTGCTATCGACAACCTAGAGAAAGCAGAACTTCTCCAGGGAGGAGACCTATTCCGGCAAAGGTATGTATCTTCTTGTCTTTCTGGGTTTTGATGACAGAATAGACAGCAGTTGGCAAGGTGCAAAACCTACTGTGGGGAACCCTCTCTTGTTTTCAGCATAAAATTGATATTTTATAAGTAATTTTTTTAACTATAAAAGAAATACATTCTTGTTTTTAGTAAATTGGTAAAATTAAAATGTGAATCACAAAGTGAAAGTATGAATTGTGCTGTTCACAACTATTTTGATATATTGCCTCCTTTCATTATTTTTTCTTCCATATTTTTTATAAAATCAGCATGGTACCATATATTATCTCGTCCCATCACTTCATGGCAAATAGATGGGGAAACAATGGAAACTGTGACAGACTTTATTTTCTTGGGCTCCAAAATCATTGCAGATGGTGACTGCAGCCATGAAGTTAAAAGACGCTTGGAAAAAAACCTGTGACCAACCTAGACAGCATATTAAAAAGCAGAGACATTACTTTGTCAAAAGGTGTATATAGTCAAAGCTATGGTTTTTCCAGTGGTCATGTTTGGATGTCAGAGTTGGGCCATAAAGAAGGCTGAGCACCGAAGAATTGATGCTTTTGAACTGTGATGTTGGAGAACTCTTGAGAGTCCCTTGGACTGAAAGGAGATCAGCCAATCAATCCTAAAGGAAATCAGTCCTGAATGTTCATTGGAAGGACTGATGTTGAAGCTGAAGCTCCGGTACTTTGGACCTGATGCAAAGAACTGACTCATTGGAAAAGACCCTGATGCTGGCAAAGATTGAGGGCAGGAGGAGAAAGGGATGACAGAGAAAGAGATGATTGGATGGCATCACCGACTCAATGGACATGAGTTTGAGTAAGCTCTGGGAGCTGGTGATGGACAGGGAGGCCTGGCGTGCTGCAGTCCATGGGGTCGCAAAGAGTCGGACACGACGGAGCGACTGAACTGAACTGAGCTTTAAACATAGTCTCCTAGTCTTCACTTAGTATTATTATCTTCACAAAGATTTGCCTGTTTTTTTAAAAAGCTCTTTATAACTAATCCCCTGCTTGTGTGTGTTTATATTTCTCATTATGTCTGTATTATGAGTAACACACGAGGGCACATGTACGTAAAGCGTTGTCCACATTCTGTGTATTTCCTTTGGAGAGATTCCCAGGGATGAGATTATTGGGTCAAAGGCGTGAGCATTGCTAAGGCCCCTAACACACATCGCCAGCTGGCTCTCAGAAGGAGCACCAGTGGGCATCCCTACCGGCAGTCTTCACGTGCGTGCGCTCGCATGCCCTTGCCACCACTGCGGTGTGCTGAGCCGCTCAGTCATGTCAGGCTCTTTGTGACCCCATGGACTATGGCCCGCCAGGCTCCTCTGTCCATGGACTCTCCCAGGCAAGAATACTAGAGTGGGTTGCCATTCCTCCTTGAGGGGACCTTCTCAATCCAGGGATCAAACCCACGTCTCCCGAGTCTCCTCGCTGCAGGTGGGTTCTTCACCCCTGAGCCGTCAGGGGGAGTCCTTTGCCACCGTTAAGTATGACCATTTAAAAAACGTGCTGATTCGATAGATTAGAAGGTGGGATCTTGCTTGAATCCGGGGCTTTCTTGAGCCAGGCTTTTGTTGACATTCCTCCTCCTACTCTGTACTTCTAGGAAAACTGCCAAAGAGAGCCTGGCCCAGACGTCCAGCGCCATCACAGAGAGCCTCATGGGGATCAGCAGGATGATGTCCCAGCAGGTCCAGCAGAGCGAGGAAGCCATGCAGACGCTGGGTAAAGTCAGGCCAGGCCTGCAGTGGGAGGCTGCCGCTGGGCTCCAGGCCCTCACCCCTGGGCTCCTCCACCTCTGCCCACATCTGCCCCGCCTTCACTGATCTGTGTGGCTTCTCACTCCTGTGACAGCGTGGTCTTACCCAGTTGGGATGCACTGCTCTCATTTCCCTTTTTGGTTTTTATAGTTGTACTGAAGGATCCACACACCCCATCAAAATGTTTGGAAGAACTCCTAGGCTCTCTCCTGGAGAGTGGGTGCCAACAGTCCTGGAGGAGGGCCTTGAGAGTCTATTTTTTATCTCCGGCTCTGGGGACCCTTCTGGCCAGGCAGGGAGATGATCGGTTATTGGCTGCCAGCTGGTCTACTAGGACATCCACTTACAATTGTACTCCCCAATGTTATTTTTCCTGTGAGCTCCTTTTATTTATATATTTGTATATATATTTTTTACTTTTGGCTGCGCTGTGTAGCATGTGGGATCCTAGTTTCCCTACTGGGGATCGAACTCATGCCCTTTGCAGTGGAAGCGTGGAGTCTTACCTGCTGGACAACCAGGGAAGGCCTGTGAGCTCCTTTTGAAAGATACGGTCAGAGGCTGAGCTTCTTGAGACCATCTGGTTCTCCCCAGCAGCTTTCCCAGCATCCTCCCTATAGGAGAACAGAGGCAGAGGGTTTACTCTGAGACACCTTTGGAGGAGTCGCACAGAGCCGAAAGTAGAGAGCCGGGGACACGACTCCCAGGAGCCGCCACCCAGCTGCGGCTGTGGCCAGCTCCTGGCCAGCCTCAACCCTGTCTTCACTCTGCCCCCGTTTTGATGACTTTGAAGCAAATCTCAGACGTCATCCGTATAAATGCTTCCATATATCTTTCTAAAGGATAAGAGACTTTTGAAACAAGAAACAAAAAGCAATACCGTTATCACCCCTAGAAGTTATCTGCAATTCTGAACCACTCTTTTGCTTGTTTGTTTCCAGTGCACTATCCTAACAGGCAGACACAAAAAGGAAACCAAGGAGCTTGTCCCCGAGGTCACTGCCTATGTTTGAAACTCATCTGGGCATTTAGGCTTGGAACCAGCTGGTCACCTCCTCTGAGTGTGCACTGGGGCCATGGCCCGAGGGGAATGTGAGAGGGAGGAGCCCACCTGGCCCTGGAGTCCAGGGCTTCTGTGCTCTGGTGTGAGTAACAGGTACCCACCCCCAGCAGGCGGATCAGAAACTGACCATAGAGTTACGTGCTGAGAAGGGGACACAGATCCTGGTGGTTTCTGGGGTGTTGAGGGTTGTTTTGGGGGCACACGTTATAGGCGAGATGGCCATCAAAGAAAGAACGGTTATTAATCCTTGCCTGTGACTCATAAATTCAGCTTGATTTAAAAATCTATTAGGACTGAAGTTTTTTGTCTTTTTTTTTTTTAAGCCCATTACGGATATGATGTCTGCAATTTGCTGCAAAATTGTAGCGGGGCCGGAATTGTTTGGGGACAGGATTACCGAGGAGTTGATGGTTCTTGGGTATGGGCAGTGGCACATGGCATTTCATGATTCTATTCTGTCTGCTTTTGTGATGGTTAAAGTTCTCTAAAGAAAGTTTAAAAGGAAAAGCCAGGTTTTCAGTGTGGCAGCAGGCATGGAGAAAGAGGAATGAGAGGGACTTTTGTTACACGAGTGTTTGTTTGTACCCCTCTGTGTTTTTCAAGCTACTGCTCCATTTCCTCTGGTAGTTTATTTGCTTACTAGCTTGAAATTTTGTAAAAGGTAATATGAATGACATAGTTAAGGGAAAAACCCTCCAGGTCAGCACTGTCCCATAGAAACGTCATGGGAGCCACATACTTAAAATTTTCACTAGGCACATTTTTAAAAAAAAGTAAAAACAAATATATGAGATTGATTGTAATAATATATTTATTTCAATATGCAATTCATAGTGAAAATTATTGAGAGACATTTTACATTCTTCTTTTCTCGCACTGAATCTCTGAAATCGTGCGGGTATTTGCCTATAGGGACATTGCGGTTTGGATGGGGCACCTTTGACTCCCTCAGGGGGTGCGTGACTTGTTGCAGTCAGCACCGGCTGCACAGCTCTGGACGGCACAGGCGGGAACAGCTCTGCCTTCAGACCTCCTGGCCTGCTCCCCAGAGGCACTCACTGCTCCCAGTTTGTCTCGTAGCCTCCTGAGACTCTCCAGCGTGCTTAGCACAAGCAGGTGTTAGTTATCCCCTCTTTTGTTACATAAATGGAAACATCTCACATGCTGTCCTTCACACCCAGCCTTCTCACTTGACAGCGTTTCACTCCGGGGATATCCTCATGATGGCTTTATAGAGGAGTCTTGCCAGGTACGCCTTCTTCCCCAGGTGTCAGGCCTAGTAACCGGCTCTCCAGTTCATTTGTCACGGGGGCTCAGTGAACCTTAAGGGATGCATGCCTCTCCGTAGGTTTCCGAGGGGGCTGGAGCACGGGCATCGTGTGTTTAACACTACAGCCAGCGTCCCTGGACTGAAGGACTGGCTTGTACGAGGGTGAGCAGCAGGGCCCAGGACACCCCAGCTCTTTCACGATCCTGCAAAGAGCAGATCTGACCAGCAGGCGTCCTGGCAGGGTGCACCTCGCAGGTGCAAAGTCCTGTCCCCACAGAGACCTCACAGTGCTGTCCACGGTCCCCTGGGTTAGTTTTGTGACCAACGGTTTTTCTCAGCAGCGCCTGCCTCCTTCAGAAAGTGGAGGTTGGTGGTGAGAAAAGGAATGTGTTTCTGCCCTTTTCCCTGTTGATGTCCTCGTTGGGAGGAGGTTTAAGGTGTCAGGTTAGGAGTCCTCCCTAGTTATGGCCCTGTGACCATGTGTGTAAGCAGACCTCATCCCTCCCTGAGCTGGATGGAACCCAGGGAGCTGCCTCTCCTTGCCCTGTCCTTGTTCTGAGCTTCTCTGCGCTGCCTGTCTTCACATCTTTTGTTCTGGCCCTGGAACTTGCTCCCAAGCGCAGTGTTACACCGGGAACCCAGCCAGCAAAGTCTCTGGGTTTCGTGCCATACAGTTTCTGAGTCATGCTCCCTCCCTTTTGTTTCAGTTAATTCTTCACGGACTATCCTGGATGCAAATGAAGAGTTCAAATCCATGTCAGGGACCATCCAGTTGGGACGGAAGCTCATCACAAAATATAATCGCCGAGAGCTGACAGACAAGCTTCTCATTTTCCTTGCACTGGCCCTCTTCCTTGCTACAGTCCTCTATATTTTGAAAAAACGGCTCTTTCCGTTTTTGTGAGATCTGAGAGCTGCCAGCTTCTGCCCTCTGAACTCTGCTGTCAGGGTCTGGCCGCACTCCTGAACTCTGGCCCCAGCCTGCTTCAGGTGCTCAGCAGGTGAGATGGAGATACAGCCCCGCGAGTTTCTGCAGGGGGCTGGTGTGACGGGCTGAGCAGAGGACAAGGAGGGACCCTGCAGGGACGCCAAGAGCCCTCACGCACTGCGGGTGAAATCGCGTGGGACACCCGGGCCGGCCTCCCATGTCCCCCTCCCCCTCTGCAGCCTTAATGCTAGATCTGGAGGAGGGAAGAGAAGAAGGGGAGAAGGAGGATGAAAACATCCATTCCTTGAATAAAGTTGACTATTTAATAGCATGAAATGCATTTGGTTTTCTAAGGCATTCCTCTGGGAATTCATGTGCCTGTTCTTGAAGTCCAGCTATCTAGAACTTGAACTCAGATCATTCACTTGTTCGCTCAGCAAAGAAGTTTCAAGCAACAGCCACACAGAAACAGAGTTCTAGAGGCTGCCGTGGCCCCTCAACGCACAAGACAGACAAGATCGCGCAGGCCCTCAGGGAGGAGGGTGCACCTCCCGCTGGCGGCGGCTCGCAGCAGCGTCTGAAGAGGCCAAGGCGGACGCCCTCTCTGCGCACAGTGGCTGGGATGTGCGCCGTCTCAGGGGCTGGCCCACACCTTTCTCTGTGAGGGCCAGGGCTAAATATAACCCAGAGAGTGAAGCCAGTGATAAGCTGGGGCCTGTCTGGGCCTGAGTTCTGTTGAGACCTGGCGGGTAGCAGGGCCCAAGCTAGGCCCGGCTGGGAGATGTTAGTGTCTCCTTGTGCTAAAGGCCTGGCTGACCTCACCCACAAAATCCCAGCCTCCCCCACTATTTATAGCCCCAGAGGCCCTGGGAGGGTAATGTGGGGGCAGAGGAGAAAGTGGAAGAAACGTGTGGATTTGAACCTTAGTTAAGAGAGTTGGTTTTGAGTCTTGGTTCTGCCGCTGAGGAACCATGTGACCGTGGCAGGTTACCTTAGGCCACTCAGCCTCAACCTCCCTGCCTGGGCGGGCGGGTGATGGTCCATATGTAGATGCTTGTGGAGTCCATCTGAGAATCACACAAGAATGCAAAGTAGCAAGTGCCGCTTCTGTCTGACTGAGCCACAGGCTTCCCAGTCCAGCCACCGTCAGGCCTCTGGGCCCTGAGAATTCCTGGGGCAAACAGCTAGGTTCTCCAGGGGAGGCTGGCCTGGGCATCGGAAGTTCTGTTTGCATCTGTTTGAGCAGAGGGTGTCCGCGTTAAGGCCTCTGTTATGAAGTGTCCGATCATCCTGGGACCAAGTTACGAGAGATCGGCTGCGCACCTCAGACTGACTAGGGTGCTGAGTGGGTTCTGAGTTAGTGTGTGCACGCAGTTTATATAGATCGTCCTTAAACAGCTCTTGGCCCAGAAGCTGCTCATTGTAAGCTGTGCACGCGTGTGTCTTATTTATAGTCAAGTTAAAGCTGAGACTAAAGCACAGATGGGAAATTCCCACTCAGATTCCAGCTGTAAGTGCAGCAGATGGATGTGATCATTTTAGGATTGTCTTAACATTTTTCTTTACTCCTTCCCACTAATTGTCAACATCCTCTTCACGATATGTAAATGTGTGGGCTGTGTACTCCCTAAACTTCTGCCTTTGATACGTTATTCCTCTTCTTGCCTCCTTCTGAAAATAAGGTTGAGTTTGACCCAGTTTGAAACGCCTTCAACAGCATGTCTCTCAACCCCCATATGCCAGCCTAACTTGTCCCCGTTGGGGCTGGCAGTGTGGGAGGCCGCGTCTCCATGTTCCACCAGGAGGGGGCAGTGCTCACATTTCATGCTTATGGTCTTGCTGTAGACTATTTCCATTCATCCAAATGAAATGTTCAGTTCAGTTCAGTTCAGTCGCTCAGTCGTGTCCGACTCTTTGCAACCCCATGAATCGCAGCACACCAGGCCTCCCTGTCCATCACCAACTCCCGGAGTTCACTCAGAGTTGCGTCCATCAAGTTGGTGATCCCATCCAGCCATCTCATCCTCTGTCCCCTTCTCCTCCTACCCCCAATCCCTCCCAGCATCAGAGTCTTTTCCAATGAGTCAACTCTTCGCATGAGGTGGCCAAAGTACTGGAGTTTCAGCTTCAGCATCATTCCTTCCAGAGAAATCCTAGGGTTGATCTCCTTCAGAATGGACTGCTTGGATCTTCTTGCATTATATATATATTTTTAAGCAAACATGCAAATGAACAAAGTTCACCTGTATAGTTTTTGGGAGACATTTCATGAATTACCTTAATTCACTTTTTAATTTTTAATTTTTTTTTTTAAATTAAAAAACTTTCAACACCAAAAACATTTTGTATTGGGGTATAGCTGATTAGCAATGTTGTGATGGTTTCAGGTGAACAGCGAAAGGACTCAGCCACACATAGACATGCACCCATTCTCCCCCAAACCCACCTCGCATCCAGGCTGGCACATACGTGCCGTGTGCTATACCACAGGTCTTTGTTGGTTATCCATTTTCAACATAGCAGTGTGTGCATGACGTTCCCAAGTCCTTAATTATCCCTTCCCTCTGACAACCATAAGTTAAACAGTAAGGCAAGCTTTTATTTACTTTGCTGAGCCGATAGTCGTGGTATTAAAGTATTAGAACAGTCTTCAAGGGATTGTTTATTCAGATATTTCCTGAACACCTACTTTGTCCCTGGCACTGTGTTAGGGATCTTCAGTGAACAAAACAAAGACTCCCTGCCGTCTTGGAACTTGTAGCATGGGGTTGCCAAAGGGGAGAGGTAAGGGAGGGGGCACATGAGGAGTATAGGGTTGACATACCAACTGCTGAGCGTAAAGTAGATAGACAAGGATATAGGGTATAGCACAGAGAATTATAGCCATTATCTTGTAATAAAATGGAGTATAATCTGCAAAAATACTGAATCACGATGCTGTATACCTGAAAATAATATTATTGATACCTGAATACACTTCAATAAAAAAAAAGTACTGGAGAAGTTATTTATTGTGTTAGAAAATAAGTGTTTTGGGAAATGTGGCACTAGCTAATGGAGATTTGGAAAGGGGGAGGGAGGGAAGGTTTGGAATATTAAGTAAGGGGGTCACAGTTGGCCTCACTGAGGAGGCAGGGTTTGAGCAGAGTGAACAGCTGGGGGAAGAAGGCACCACTCAGGACCATCTAGAGCAAAGGACTGCAGTAAGAGCATCTGTGACACTGATTTTTAATAAGATACAGAATATGTTTGAGTATATTCAGTATATTGAATATCTTCGTCATGTTCCTGGCACAGAACTCCTAAAAGCATAGGAATGTGTTCTGAAGGAAAGTGATAAAATTGTCTTTTGTTATGTTCATAAGGTGACTTGGGAGAGCACTAAGGATGGGCTTGGTGACCAAGGGGACACAATCACATAATTAGAGGGTTGGAACTCTCAGCCCCACCCCTGACCTGCAAGGATGGGAAAGGAGCCAGGGACTGAGTTCAGTCACCCATTGCCAGTGATGTAATCAACCATGACTATGTAATGAAGCCTCCACAAAACCAGAAGGATGGGATTCAGAGAGTCTCCAGGTTGGTGAGCATCTGGAGGCTGCGGGGACAGGTGCATTTTGGGAGAGTGGGGACACTCCACCTCGGGTACGTCTAGGCCTTTGCATCTCTTCCATCTGAAAGTTCCTGAGCTACTTCCTTTTATGATAAGCTGGTGCTGCTCTTGTAAATTAAGTGTTTCTCTGAGTTCTGTGAGCCACATTAACAAACTAATCAGACCTAAGGAGGAGGGGTTCATGGGAACCTCCCATCTACAGCCTGTTGGTCAGAAACAGGTGACAAACTGGACTTGTGGTTGGAGTCGAGGTGGGGGTGGTGGAATGGGGCCTCGAGGAGTCCCGGAGGACTTAATATGGGAGATCTGATGCTATTTCCAGGTGAACAAAAAGTGAAAGTGTTAGTTGCTCAGTTGTGTCTGACTCTTTGCAACTCTGAACTGTAGCCCTCCAGGCTCCTCTGCCCATGAGATTCTCCAGGCAAGAATACTGGAGTGGGTAGCTGATGTTGGAGAATTGCTTGATCTGGCGGGAAAAAAAACAAAATTGGACCATGACTGGCAAATGTGGGGACTAGCAAGGAAGTCAGCATGGCTACAACAGAGAGTGAGAGGGACAGGAGTAAAAGGTGGTCAAGGAGACAGTGGGAGACTAAATCATGACTGCTTTGTAGGTCAGTGGAAGGACTGGCCTTGTGCTCTAAGGGACAGGGGAGTGGCTTCATATGACTTATGTGTCGATAACAAAATGAAAGGGATGCTGAGGACTTCCCTGGCGGTCCAGTGGCTAAGACTGTGAGATCCCCATGCAAGGGGACCTTGGATCCCGGATAAGGGAACTAGATCCCACAGGCTGCAAATAACAGTTCACGTGCCACAATTGAAGATCCCGCATGCTACAACAAAGAGTGAAGATTCGTGTGCTGCAACTGGGACCTTGCAACCAAATAAATAAGTCTTAAATGTTTGTTTCTAAAAAAAAAAAAAAAGTGAAGGGGACACAGGCAGGGCAGGGAGACCAGTTCGGTGGCCAACGGCGGCCACCCTGGGGGCAGGTGATAGTGGCTTGCGCCTGGCCAACAGCAGCGGAGGTGGCGAGAGGTGGTCACATTCTGGAGGTATTTTGAAGGGAGAACCAACCCAGCGGGACAGGGTTTCCTGAAGGAATGGATATCATTTTTGAAAGAAGGAGAGAAAAGAACTATGAGATTTTGGCCCTGAGTAACCAAAGGAGGAAGGCAGTCAGGAGCTGGGCTTTGGACACATTGAGATGTGTCAATGAAACCATTTATCTCAGACTGGGACTTGAACACACATTCTGGAACTCAAACCCAGCCAAAACCCGCGGTACCTGGTTTCAGGGCCTAATAAAGCTCATATTCTTGATGTCTCATCATAGAAAGAATTCAGTGAGGGCCAAAGTGATAGGTAAGAAGTGTAGTTATTCAGATTCGGAGGGAAGCACACTCCACAGCACCCTCCATCGCAGAGGGCGAGAGCGGCGGCAAAATGTGGGATGGTTTTTATAGGCTGGGTAACTTCATATGCTAATGAGTGGGAGGGTTATTCCAACTATCCTGGGGAAGGGGTGGAGGCTTCCAGGGTTTGGGCCGCGACCCGCGCCTTAGTCTTTGACAGTGCCTTGGTGTCATGGCACCTCTGGGTGTGCCGCTTCACTGGCTGATTCAGGATCGAGGTCTAGGCTTGTCTGCCATCTCGGTCCCATTTGACTCTAATCCGTTTATGTTGGACCTCGGGCCAGGTCATTCTTTCAAAAGCTGTGCCCTGCATAAAGACACCCAGGTCAAAGTGACAGATGGCAGGTTTGGAAATCCTCCATTTGGAAGTCTCTGGCACACAGAATTTAAAGCCATGAGGTCAGATGAAATCACCCAGAGACCTAAGTATAGAAGAGAAGAAATAAGGATGAAGAGGAAAGAGGAGCCAGCAGACAGGGACCGACGGAGACGGCCAGAGGCAGAGGAGGCGCTCTGCCAGCGAGATTTCTCGGAGTCTGCCTGTTCCTCTAATCCTCCAAACAGGAGGTTTCCGACCCTCAAGAGTCTGCGTTTCCGTCATTGTCTCCATTGCTGTCGTCACTGTTGTGGTCAACATCATCCAAAGCATCTTCTGTTTGTTGAGCTCCCCGTGTGTGTTAGGCACCCGAGGACTGCATAGTAATGGAGGCCCTGCCCTTCGGGACAGCACAGAATGACAGTGAAGCTGGTGTCCTGGGTGCTGGCTGGGGGGACCTGTGCAGGCAGAGGGCGTCCCTCTGGAAAAGACATGGAAGAGTTTGTTTCCCTCTTGAGCCATTGCTTTGACTTTCTTTTTTCTGCAGACTTCTGTGACACGTCTTCTCAGCTCCCACTCGCCAGGCTCCTTCAATCTGTCTTTTATTATGAAGAATTGATGCTTTTGAACTGTGGTTTTGGAGAAGACTCTTGAGAGTCCCTTGGACTGCAAGGAGATCCAACCAGTCCATCCTAAAGGAAATCAGTCCTGAATATTCATTGGAAGGACTGATGCTGAAGCTGAAACTCTAATACTTGGCCACCTGATGCAAAGAACTGACTTATTGGAAAAGACCCTGATGCTGGGAAAGATCGAAGGTGGGAGGAGAAGGGGATGACAAAGGATGAAATGGTTGGATGGCATCACCAACTCAATGGACATGAGTTTGAGTAGACTCAGGGAGTTGTTGATTGACAGGGAGGCAGTCCATGGGATCACAAAGAGTAGGACTCAACTGAGTGACTGAACTGAACTGAAACGATTGCCATCATTCTCTCCAAAACAAGCTCTGCTAAGGTCATCAGTTATCTCCAGGTTGCTGGTCTAAAGGCCTTCGCCCCGCCTACCTCCTCAGCATTGGCCAGCGCTCCTTGCATCTCCCCGGAGACCTCCCGCCTCTGTGACACACCCCTCTCTGTTTTCCTCTTGCCTCCTCGGCTACTCCTGCCTCCTGTTGCTTTATCTTCTATTCAGCCTAAAGTGCTGGCTTGGGTCTTCCTCACCCTCGTGCACTACCTCTTCTCAAAGGCAAGGCCATCCACCCATGTCCTCGGAGCTGTCACTGTCATCTAGAGGGGCATCATCAAGGATTCCGGAAACAGACTATGGAAAAGAACATGTCTGTGCATACAGCAGAAACTGAAGCAGCATTGCAACCAACTCCAACAAAACAAAACTTTAAAAATAGGGTAGCACAGGGCACTATACTCCGTATCCTGTGATTAAACCATAACAGAAGGAATATGAAGAAGAATATATGTGTAACCGAGCCACTCGGCTGTACAGCAGAAATGAGCACATTGTAAATCAACTACACTTCAATAAAATACATTTTTAAAATTTTCAATAAATAAGATTCAAAAGTAGAAAAAAGTTTTCAAAGCATTATCTCCTCTCAGGTGAGCTCTGGACCCCATCACCTTCATTCAGACATCCCTGAGGTCCCCACCCTAGCCCAGCCCTGACCTCACCCTCCCAGCACAGCCTGGCTTTCTCTAGGCTTCCCTGTGCTCCTGACACCCTCCCACTTCCTCTTCCGGTTCCTTTTCCCATCAGCAAGCACCACTCCAGAACACCTCTTCCCACTAGCCCAGGAGATGGGACTTTAATTCAACAGGCACAAGTCCCCATGACTCTGAAAGTCTGCCCCCATCCGTTGTGTGAGTGAGTTTAGGGGGTCAAAAAGGCCCTGCTGGAGGCAGTCTGGCAGGGTGGCTCAATTTGGCAATGCTTCTAAGGAAAAAAGATGTTTTTAAAAAGATAGTAAGGTGTGAAATAAGCTCTGTTTTCTTCCTTGGCAGTGGTGGTCTCCCCTGGCGCCCAGCCTGAGGGTTTGTCCAAACTTGTGTTTCTTCCCTCAGCAAGGGGCAGAATAAAAATAGCTGGGGGCTAATCTAAGAGATACCAGGCAGGAGTCTCAGCCATGCTGTCGGGAATGAAGGGCTGCAGGCTGGGGTGAGGGGAGGCGGGTGTTGTCACCCCCTTCTCAGTACCCAGCAGCAAAGCCCCAGGGCCTGCCGTGTGGGTCAGTACAGCACCGCGGGGGTGGTCAGAAGTGCCGCCTGGGTGAGCTGCCCTCTCCCTGGCAGCGGTTGCCCCTCTGTGGTTCCCTCCTCTCGAGCACAGGAACAGCCGGCAGCGCTGACCTCTCTTAGGGGCACTGGGAGGATTAAAAGGCAAAACTCAGGCCAAGAGCTCACACCATAACCTCAATGGACACTGCATCCACTCCCTTTTCCCTTTGAGACTTTATTTTGGGGGAAATGGCGCTTAGGCCAAGAAGAGAATGCTGGGATTGGCAGGGACTCAGGACCAGGGATGGAGCCGATTGTCCCAAATGGGCAAGGGCTGAGAGTGGGACAGAGCAGACCAGGACAAATTCGTCATCTTTCCTAATCCATCTAGAAAACAAAAGTCAATGGGTAGAATTAACTCCGTGTAAAATGTTCTCTTCTTTTATTATTAGGTCTTTGCTCTTCCTCTCCTCCCCCATAGGTGTTTTTTGTTGTTTTTTTTGTTGTTGTTTTTTTGCCCTGGATGAAATGAATCCACAGAATAGCCAATAAATATGGGCTGAAAATTGAGGAAATGGCCCATCAGTTTTAATCTGACAGCTTGACTGGTCTGAAAAACAAGCGTGCTCCTGACAGAAGTGTTAGCACTTCTCAGAAGGGTATTCCTGGTTAGCACTCCATAGCACTTCCAGGGCATTCTCTGCCTCCACCCAAACAGGTTTCGAACCCAGGGGATCAGAGGAGTAAGGAGGTGTGACTCATTAGACACTGCAAGCTCTGACTGCCTTCCTGAATGACTTCATCCCCCTAGTGATTCCAGAATCTTCCTGCATGTGAATGCTGGCTACACTCTTCTAGGTCCCGAGGACTGAGAATTCCACCTGCCTTGCAGAGCTTGCAGCCTGTCGGAGACAGACCTGGAGCCAGACAGAGTAGCAGGTGGTGAGTGTCCTAGAAGGGGCCCCCGAAACCCTGGGAGCAAAGTGACAACTCTTTTAGACTGCTTAGAAACAGTAAAAGGTAGTCAAAATAAAATGAATGGTAAGCAATTATAATGAGATCCAAAAACAGTATTTGGTGAGGTGTTTATGTTCTGCGGTGGTGATGATGTTAATAAACTTACTGACTGCTTACTTATTCTTTCACTTAATCCAGGAATTCTATAAGGTAGGTAGTGTTATCATAGCTGAGGCAGTTAAGACCCAGAAAGGACCAGAAACGTACCCCAGATCACACAGCTAGGAGCTGATGGATCTAGCGTTCAAATCAGGCAGCTGGGCTCCAAGGCCTCTGGAATTCTCTCAACAGCAAGAATAAGGGAGGCAAACAATAGGGGCGCAGGGTCTAGCCGCTCCGTCTTGATGCGGACCCTACCCAGCACCGAAGAGCTTTAAAGGGAGGGGTTGAGGGGGTGAGGATGCCTGCTGACCTGGGGTTGGCGAGGGGCATTTAGGATCAGGGCAGTCACCTAAACTTTTGCTTAGGTGGGAATTCACTGGCTCATAAAACATGGAGAGTGCCTTTAATCACACCTGGATTCAGGTGCTCTAATTACAATGTTAGGAACTCGTCTCCCTTCATCTCCCTGTTTCTCTCCATGTTGGCTTTATTCTCAAGGGGACTTGCCTGAGGTGGCAAGTCTCCCTCTTCCTCCACAGGTAGCTTCAGACTTACATCATCTTAGCTTGGAACCCCAGAAGAGAGGGCCTTTTCTCTAAGAGTTCCCGAAAATCCCTGCCTTGGTCCCTGCCCTCATTCTTGCAGCCGAGGGGGCCGGATGTCCTGACTGGTCAGGCCCAGCACGGGGGTGGAGACAACCCTGCTTCCGGAATGGAAGGCAGGAGGGCTTGGTTCCCACCAGGAAATCATGGGGCTGATATCAGAGGGGCTAGCTAGGGTTTGGTGGATTCCAAACCTTGGGATGTAGTGATGGGGTGCATCTGAGCGTTCGACCACCAAAGGCCCGGCCCTTTCCAGATTGCCTTAGCTTAGGAGTTTCACCCCAGTTAATGGAAGCTGTCTGTGGGATGCTTCTTGTCAGTGGAGGCATCCTTTGGTCAGAGTGCAGTTTCATATTATGAAAGCAATACAAGACATGCCACTTGCAGGACAGCTGGCAAGTGTATTTAATCACGGGAGTCTCCCTGATGGCTCAGCAGGTAAAGAAACTGCCTGCGAGGCAGGAGACACGAGTTCGATCCCTGGGTTGGGAAGATCCCCTCCAGGAGGAAATGGCAACCCACTCCAGTATTCTTGCCTGGAAAATCCCATGGACAGAGAAGCCTGGTGGGCTACAGTCCATGCGGTCACAAAGAGCTGGACAACGACTGAGTGAGCACATATTTGATCAGAACAAAATTCTCCCCTCAAAGTTAGGAAGAAGTCATAATCCCATCTAGAGAGAACTGCCATTAACATTTGGGAGTACATTATTGTGCATTTTTCTTTTCTATTTTCTCAAAAATATATTAATTCAGGTTGTATGAACTGTTATGGTTTTGTTTTTTTTTTTTTTTACTTTAAAAGCAGTTTAACTGAGATGAAATTGATAATTAATGGACTGCACATAATTAAACTGCACGACTGAGTTTTGACATACGCATACAGTCACAACCAAGGTGACAAGCATACCCGTTACCCCCAGAAGCGGGGCGCCCCTTTGCGGTCAGTGGGCCCTCACTGTTCCTCCCCCGCTCCTGCATGTTCTCCAGGTAACCACCGACCTGCTTCCTGTCACTATCACACTATTTTGGGACTGTGGCTCCTCTCACTTAGTGTAACCACTGGCTTCCTTCACTCCGGATAAGTGTTTTGAGGTTCGCTTGTGCTGTTCAATGTATCAACTGTCGAGCCCTTTTTGTTGCTGGGTAGTATTTTATCACGTGAATGTATCACAGTTTGTCCAAACTGCATAATGAGCATTTCCAGGCTTTGCTAGAACAAGTAACGTTGATGTACACTTTCGTGTAGAAGTCTCTGTATAAACTGATGCTTTTGTTTGTATGTGGTGAAATACCTAGGAAAGCACTGGTTGGATCGTATAAGTGTATCTTTACATTTTCGAGGAACTGTCAAAGTGTTTTCAAAGTGTTTGCCCCATTTTGCATTCCTACCAGCTGTGTGGGTGAATTCCAGTTATTCTGTGTCATCACCTGCACTTTGTATGGTCAACCTTTTAAACGTGAGCCATTCTGGTAGGTGTGTGACAGTATTTACTGTGGTTTTAATTTGTATTTCCCTAATGACTAATGATGTTATATGCTTATTTGCCATCTGAATATCTTCTTCGGTGAAGTGTTTATTCAAATATTTTGCCGATTTTTTAATTAGGTTGTTTGTTTTCTTATTGTTGAGTTGTAAAAGTTAAGTATTTGTTGGGTATAATCTTACATTCAGTCAAAAGCTCCTTAGTTAATACACAGTCACGGACATCAGCTTCTTATATCTCCTTCCAGAAATGTTCTAATATATCATTCACAAATTCAGGTTTAATATTCAGCGTGGTCTGCCAGCATCCATGCTAACTGGATGGTACCCTCAGTTCAGTCGCTCAGTCGTGTCCGACTCTTTCTGACCCCATGGATTGCAGCATGCCAGGCTCCTCTGTCCTCCACTGTCTCCTGGAGTTTGCTCAAGTTCATGTCCATTAAGTAGGTGATCCTATCTAACTGTCTCATCTTCTGCCACCCTCTTCTCCTTTTGCTTTAATCTTTCCGAGCATCAGGGTCTTTTCCAATGAGTTGACTGTTCACATCAGGTGGTCAAAGTATTGGAACTTCAGCCTCAGCAACAGTCCTTCCGATGAATATTCAGGATTGATTTCCTTTAGGATTGACTAGTTTGATCTCCTTGCAGTCCAAGGAACTCTCAAGAGTCTTCTCCAGGACCACAATTTTATCTGCTCTATCAATTGCTAAATATTTTAAATATTGTCCCTGTACTCAAGTATATGTGTGTGTCTGTGTGTGTACATATGTACACGTGTGTATGTGAAATTATACAAGTGGGAGAATCCTATGCACAGTTCTGCACCTGTATCAGTATCTCTTAGTTTTCATAGAGCTGCCACATTCTTTGAAATGGCTCTGTGGCACACCACTGTGGGGAAAGGCTGTAAATGATTTACTCTGTTCTCGGTTAATGGACTTTGAGATTTTACTTGGTACATAATTTTTTGTGATTGCATCGTGCTCCGTGACACATTTAATCCGTCCCATAGTTCAAAGGGTAGCTCAGTTATTAACTTTCCCCCTGCAATAGAACTTGGTTAATATTTTTATTAACATACATCCTTTTTAAAAAGCATTTTTATTAGCATACATCCTTTCTTCCTGGGTAGGTTACGTAATCAGGCTGTTCGCTAGCACTGGTGCTTGTGGGCACTCATCAACCAGCAAATGCCTCGGGGCTCAGTCAGGCACTTCATGCATTGTACTAATAATATGGACCTGCAGCCTGATGTGTGGAAAGAGGAGGTGAAGTTATACTCAAAAGCTCATATGGCAGGTCTTGGCTTTGACAGTTGTTTTTTGTTTTTTTATATAGCTTTATTTAGATTTAATTTACATATTGTACAATTTATCACTTAAAGTGAACAATCCAATGGTTTTAGCATCAATATATTCACAGGTATGTGCAGACATCACCACAATTTTAGAACATTTCATCACCTCAATGAGAAACTCAGTGCCTGTTGGCAATTACGCCTCCATTCCCCAATCCCCCCCCCACCCCTAAACAGCCACTAATCTACGTCTATCTCTGTAGGTTTCCCTCTTCTGGACGCTTCCGTGTTTGGAGCCATATGCAGTGTGGCCTTCGGGGCCTGACCTCCTCCGCAGAGCATAATGGTTCTGGTCCGTCTATGTTGTCATAGTCTGTTTTCAGTCTCATTCCTTCCGTGGCTGAATAATCTTCCAGTGTATAGACTGACCACAGTCTACATATTTTGTTGATGTTTCTTTAAAAAAATATAAATTTTTTGACCATATTGCATGGCATGTGGGATCTTAGTTCCCCAACCAGAAAACAAACTCATGCCCCCTGCACTGGACACATGGAATCTTAGCCACTGGACTGCCACGAAAGTCTTGTTTATCTTTTTGTCTGTTGATGGACATTAGGGTTGTCTCCACTTTTTGGCTATCATGAGTATGTTAGGAGCATTCATGAAAGAGTTTTTTTCCCTTCTCATTTTAAAAATGTATTGAACAAACATTGGTTATCATGGGTCTTCTTTTAATATACATATCTCAAGATGAAAAAAAATTCTTTTGTAACAGTTTTTGTATGGACACATGTTTTCACTTTTCTTGGAAATGTACCTGAAATTGCTGAGTCATGGGATAACCCTAGATTTAACTCTTTAAAAGGACTGCCAGACTGCTTTCCAGACAGTTTTTACATTCCCCGGCTCTAGGGTTTCTGATGCTGAACAAGTTCCTCGGCTTCTCTGAGGCCCCATGTCGTTCAGCCAGGAGAGACTAAAAACCCAGGCTCTGAGGGAGGATAAACTGAAAAAAATAAATAAATAAGAGGGCACTTTGCAAATTAGAAGTGAATCTAGGGGACAATTGTTTTGCTTTTAAAAAAGTTTTGCTCAGTCGCTAGTGTCTGTGTGTGATTGGTTCTGTGATTTGGGGGACTTGCTCTCGTGCGAAAGCAATTAACGAGCAAGACACACTGAGATGTCATTATCTTCTCTAACCCACTACTGATCAAGCCAGAAGGCCAGCACTGTCTAAAACTCAAGGCCCCTTCCCCTAGCCCTCTGCTCACAGGGACCCCTGAGGGGACAGGTGCAGGTGATCAGTGCCCTTTGGTGATGAAGGTCGCTCTGAAGGTCGGGGAGCCTGTGGCCGTGTGGAGCCACGTGGTCTTAGAGCGCACGGAGGACAGTCGGACCATCTGGCTGAACGTGCCTCTCGGCTCCTTTCGGCATTTCCAAATGACGAGTGGCTCTATAGTGTGGAAGGCTCTCCTACAAGCCCCAGCGAGTGGCACATACCCTTGGTCACGTGCCTCACACTGTGCCTACTCTCTGGCCATACCAGCTGGTGTTTAATTGGGCACTTCCCCAGGAGAGCCTAGAAGACCCCCAACCTCCCCTTCTGGGAGGAAGGCAGAGGAGCCCAGAGAGGAACCAGGTGCCGGAGTCAGACTCCTTCCCAGCGGCGCTCAGACAGCCCTGCTTCTTGGAATGTGCTTGTCTACCCCGTTTGGAAAGCTGCCTGTGGGAGAGCCTGTCAGAGACCCTGGGAATTTCTAAAGGTTAGACTGGAATGAGTTCAGGGCACCAGTCAGAGATGGTCTCTCTGTGCCCAGGCAGTTAATGGGAGTCAAGAGATACAAACAACAATATAGGATGGAAAAATGCTCTCCCTCAACTGGAAATCCATGATCCACAACTGAAATGAGACACATATGATGTCTTGCCCAGCAGAGTGGCAGCCGTGAAGACCTGTGATGACCGGGCCTGGCATCGGGTGGGGAACTGGGGACGAGCACTGCTCATCACCCCAGTCCTGAACTCCTATCCTGAACTGTGGACTTCAGAAGGCACCAGGATGCACCATCCTTGATCTGAAGGAGAACCATCCTAATATCCAGTCCATCCAGAAATCCCAACCGATTTCCCCAAACATCACGGCAAATATACACTCTTAGACTCCTGTCCTCACAACTTACCAGATATTTTGGGATAGTTAGACATTTCAGCGTAATATTCAGCATTTAAACAACTGTTTCACGCATGCAGTGAGTGTGTTTGTGTTCAACGTGAAATAATGCCATACAGTATCCAGTACAAATGATGCGTCCTGATTGGTTTTTCTTTGTCACTTACGACTTCTCTTCTAGGTTTCTTAGGCGATATTGTTTCTTCCAAAGCTGTTCTGCCTTTTAAGGAGTCGTTCCCACACAGTTGGATGGGGTGTTGAATATGCTGATGAGCGTGAACTGTGACCCCGCAGCATTACAACACGCCTGCCAGGCTCTCCATCCTCTCCCTGGGTCCCTGTGCAGCTTTGATGGTCGCCCTGGTACTGTGTGCAGGTTCATCACAGTCAGTTTCGACCTAACTAGTAAGCTTGGGGCGAGCATTTTTGCACACCGCCATAGGGAGTCTGCAGACAGTGACAGCGGCCACCCTCCTCTAGGCGGGGATTAACTGATTCAGCCTCTGAGAAAGGCAGTCTCAGCCCCAGGTCCCTGCTCCTGCCGCCTCCTGACTCTGCGTCTCTGGAAAGGCTTTGTGTTTCAGCCTCTTCACAGCAGGATTCATGCCCACTCGCTGCTCTGGGATTTAAGAGGACAGAGGGAACTCAGTCTGACGTATTTAGTAGGAAAGATACCATGATGCATGAGACAAAAAACTGGAAACCTCAAAGTCGTGCTCAAAGGGGACTTGCTTTCGGCCGACCCTTTCCTGCCTTTTCCCACTGACCTGATCTGACTTGGGCCGCCTGATTGCAATAACTTTCCGAATGGTTCCCTCCCCCAGGCTCTGAGGGACTGGCTTATTTAAGGTCAGGAAACAGAGCACATTCCAAGAATGTGAAGGAAAAGGGAGAGAAAGGATGGACCAGTGGGTTGGGTGAGGTCGTGGAGGAGGTGAGAGGAGAGGGGGCACCTTGGAAAGGGGGTTCAGATTCAGCCCTAAGAGTACGAATGCGTGGGGAAATCTGCTGTGTCTGGTTTCCCTTTCATGAGGGGACCAGGTCTCCTGCTGAGAGTAGAGGGTCTGAAGTGGGGGCAGGGATGCTGAGAAGACAGATAAGACAGGAACTCACAGGGTGGTGGGAAGGATGACCGCTAGTGTTGAAAGATCTCAGAGGTGCTTGGGAGCTTTGATTCAGGAAAACACGGTGTAATCCCTCTTGAAGATATTTGCAAATTTCCTGACAAGCCTCCCGTCATAAGATGGAGTCTAAGTCCTCTCCCCTTGAATATCGGCTAACGTTCGTGACTTTTGCTTCTATGGCTGCAGTGGGAGTGTTACTGTGTGACATCTGAGACAAGGTCATCAGGCAATGTCGCATCCTTCTGGCTCTCTCTTGGGACACTCCCCCTTGGAACACAGCCACCATGCTGTAAAGAAGCCCAGCCCACACGAGGAGCCTACTTGCTGGTGTTCCAGCCCATGAGGTCCCAGCAACAGCCAGCCTTAAATGCCAGGCGTGTGAGTGGGGAAACTTTCAAAATGATTCCAGCATCAGCCACCATCTGATGTCAAATGTACGTGAGAAACTGAGACATCTCTAGCTGAGCCTGGACAAGCCCCAGAACCACAAGAGGAAATAACAACGGATGAATGAATGTTGTTAGTTTTTGCCACTACTTTGGCACATTTGTTACACAGCAATAGGTAACTGCTGCCTGCTGCCAAGGTGGTCTCCGAGCATGAGTTCCTTTTGTTGATTTTGTGCTCACTGAATGAGATCATTGATTTTTTTTTTTTTCTGATGATAAAAGTGATACAGGCTTATTGGGAAAACACTGACAAATTCTACAGAAGGAAAAAAAAATTATTGGGAAACCTCTTACCCAGAGATAGTCGCTGGCACATAAAAGGCACTCAGTGGTATTTGCTGAGTAAGTGAATGAACCTGGTGGTCTCGCCCACCTCCATTCTTTTGGGGGCATTTAGGTGGTTTTCAGGTTTCTCGAGCGGTAGGGTCTGGACTTCTAAAGTTCTCGTGCTGAGCAAGGTGGGATGGGGCAAGCCATTCTAAGGCCTGCTCCTCCACGTGTGTCTTTCCCAGGTAGCAGAGCGTTTCACGGCTCCTCAGCTCCCTCCCACCTGGGGCGCCGACTCACCGCAGGTCAGAAAAGAGATCTCAGACATCTTCTTTCTGGAAAATGGATTTACGCAGGAAGGTGAGCTTTCAAGGCTAATATTTACATCCATCTTTCAGCCCTGCTGCTCGTGTTACTCCACACCACGCTGACTTCAAACATTTCAATCCAGCAAGCTATAGGCGTCACCCTCAGCTCTTCTCAGGAACAAAAGTGGTTGTGTAATCCCAAGGCCTGTGTGGAATGTGGCAGCAGCTGAAACCAAATTATTAACCATTTTCCAAACCAAAATCCTGGAAAGTGATAGCAGAGTTGCTTGTGAGTGGACAACGATAGTGATCCAGAATTTTCTCCATCCTCTGACCCAAATACATCCAGTCCCTCCTGATTTGCAAGTCTTCACTGACATGGTTAATGTTTTTCCTTATGTACTTTAACATACTCAAAATTGTTTCCTTCCCTAGTCTTTTTGCTGTGATGTAAAACAGGTGTGAGCAGAGTCAAGGTGGGGGAGGGGGGCTCCCTGGCTATCCAGAGGTCCTTCCCCCCTTTCTTTAGGGGTGGGGGAGTGGGTCTAGCTGAGCACAGAGGAGGATGTTTGGTTGCGTAGGAGAAGGTCTGGGAGACTCCCACACTCCTTCCCCTTGGGCAGGGGAGGAGCTCCTCCTCCCTTTGACCTCAGGGTTGAAAGGCAAATGCCCTGTGGTGGTATCCTGTGTGTCTGCCTGCCCTGCATCCAGTCCCCTTCATCTGGGATTTTCCTCTGTGGAACCACTCCTGCCCACTATCAGTCTTGGTCAGGGTGGTACTCACCTAACCCCCTATGCCAGAGTTGGATAATTGGGGTTATAGTGATTGGCTCACATAACCAAAGCCAGGCCACCAAGCATCAGTCCTGGGATGTTTGCTGGAATTCTCTAGATAGAAGCATTCCCTTCATCTGGGATCAACAAACTTGAAGGAGGGGATTCTGAAGCTATAGGGTGACTGTCTTTGGGGGCCATCTATTCAAGAGGAGAGCTGAAAGACAGACGGATAGCATCCTGTTGGTATCATTTGAGTCCCTGGATCCAGATAATCCTGAAACCAGGTGTATCTCTGGTTTCCCTAGGTAGGTCAGCCAAAAATTAGCCTCTTTTACTTTGGGTTTCTGTTACTTGCACCCCAAGTGTCCTTAATGATATAGCCTCTGGGTATTGGAAGTGGATGAAATTAAGAGGATGGAATTGGCAGGCCACCCTGGAGAAGGAAATGGTACCTTGTCCTGGAAAATTCATGGACAGAGGCGCCTGGTGGGCTGCAGTCCACGGGGTCACAGAGAGCAGGACACCGCTGAGCACCCACAGATGCACACACACTGGCAGGCCAGTGCCCTCCCCAGCACGGCTTTCAGGGAAGAGCAGAGTGGCCCTAGAGCAAAAATTCTCCCTGCAAACGCCCCAGGTCCCATCGCAGCCCCTCGATGGCCTTTGCAGCTTACTTTCCCCTTTCTCACCAGTTGTTCCATTGACCATGAAGTGGTCTAACCCAGAGCTGGGATTAGCATTACCCCAAAGCCTGCGATTTGGCTCTTCTTGAAATTCAGCCCAATCCTCAGCTTCATCACAGGGCTCTGGCCCAAGACCAGACCTCCCCTGACAGAAGGTTGCAGAAGGTAGGTGAGGGATGCCTGCTTAAATAGGACAGTGACAGAGGATGCAGAAGCTGGGTGTCAAAACCTTTATCAACCCCAGGGCTGCCAGCTTGGGTTGCAACCTTATCCCCACCTGAAAGCCTCCCTCACCCTCCCTGGCCTCTAGTGCCAAAGCCAGAAACTCAACCTGTTTCCTATGTCCTTTTTTTTCAGCCATGTAGCATGTGGAACCGTATCTCCCAGACCAGTGATCAAAGCCCATAAAGCGGAAGCATGGAGTCTTAACCACTGGCCCACCAGGGAAGCCCCTTTCTCATGTCTTCAGCTCTTCTCCCTGGTCGGTCACAGAGGCCCCCACTTCTACATGCAGCCCCACCCCGGCTCAGGCCTCCCCATCTCCTGCCTGAATCACTCCAGCGGCTTCTGACTGATCCCAATCAATCTTTCCTCATTAAATCAGTGCTAGACATCAGCCCCTCTTTCAGAAGCTCATGCCATACCCTCCTTGAATCGGGCCGTGCTCCTACTGCCTGCGGCAGGGGTCATAACACAAGCATCTTTAGGCCAAGCAGGGACCCCGGCTCAGGAATGTCACATGTTCAGGTTTTCCTAGAAAAGCAAGATAGTTGGATTTTTTGAAACTCTTGACTCTTAAATGTTAGCCACTGATTAAGAAGAAAACAAACAAGCAAAAGATAAACAAACCCAAAAGATAAACAAAAACACCCTGCATGGATCCTGGAAATTGACGCCGTAGTCTGGGTCACATGCTGCTCGCTAGGGGTGTCACCTTAGCGATCCAGACAGGGGAGGCTTGTGAAAGGATCAACATGCATTTGGCTAGAGATTTACTGCATCCTTCCTTGGAAAAGGAAAAGATAAAATCGTAAAAAGAAACGGCTGGTTCAAATTCCAAATTCTTACCTTATGGATGTAAAATGTCCAGATTCCTGCAAGATCACCGTGGTTTTCAGCCATGCTCAGTGTTTTCGGTTGTCATACATTGTTGTGCTTGCCGACAGGAAGAAAGGCCAGATTCACAGCAGGGTGTTCGTTTAGAAGAAAGCAACACTGATGATCCACACAACTTCCCGAACTTGTATTCCATCACAGAAAGCCTTAGCACTTCAGTAATTCTTGTTACTCTACCAAGATAACATAATTATGTATTTAATTAATTTTGTAGTTAATTTAGCTATATTTAAATGTTAAGGCATACAATAGCTCTCTCCTATTTTGATATCAGATTTTCAAAAAAAGTTTTGATTACGGGCAAAACAAAACCCTGCTCAGGCCAAACAAAACACATCTCTGCACCAGACTGACACACAGTCCATCATTTTGCAACTTCTGTGCTCTCAGAATAGAGTCCAAATGTCCTGGGGCATCCTCCCTGGGAGGAGACATCTGAGCTGAGCTCTTAGAGTAAATAGCAGTCACCCAGGTGGGCATGGGGTGCTCCACGCAGAGAGAAGAGCTGTTACCATTCCAGGAGGTGCTTCTTAACTTTTGTATCCTGAATTTCATCTGATTCCAAGATGCACATGGCTTTACTGTGAGCATCTCTGAACTCAAGATGTCTTACAGTCACGTGTTGTGGTTTAAATAGAAGCACATTTTCTTTCTTTGTGGTACATAAAACAGTGGTAGTCTTACAAACTAGAGCATCTTAGGTTTGATGAGATGTGGCAAGTTATTTTTTTTTAAATAAAGCAAGGTCCTCTTATATATTCTGTTCTGTTGCTTCTGCAAATGTGAATGAAATACAGCAAAAGAGATGGTTGCAAACGACCATGGCTTTCGTCTTGTTGGTTCTTTTTCTCCGGCTGACACTCTTCCTGAGCCACAGGAGGCCCTGGGCTGTGAGTCAACATAGGGAGCCCGGATGAGTGCGTGGGCCTGATGGTGGCCCCTGGTGGCCAGGCCTCGGTGGGACTTCCTGGTCTGAGCTGGATGCTGGGTGCAGCCAAGGAGGTGCTGTCTCCTGGGATGCTGGACTGCAGTCAGCGGCAGAGGGCCTGCTGCATGAGATGAGAAGGGCCTTGAGTCTGGAGGCGCTATGTTCTGGGTGCTCAGGTACAGTGGGAATGGCCGCAATGGGGCCCACAGAGGTGGGAGGGAAGGGTGGAGGCGGGCGTCTGGACAGGCCCAGCCCAGGCTGCTGGTGCGAGTCTGCGTCTCTACACAGAAACTGCTACCACTGCGGCGAATGTGTCCCCTTTGGGGGCACTGCTACTACTAAGCCTATGGGGGGTCCATTAGGACAGTTCAGGCTTGATAGAATGAAAAATAAAACCACACCAACCACTGGTTTCAGTGTCACCGGAAGTGGAATGGCGATACAATGGCTGTCTCTTCTCTACTTTTTAAATTGGTTATGAGACTAACACACTTATCTCTGACAAAAAGAGCATATAAATATTCTTCCATATGCAGATTCTGTATGGAAGGAGCCCCATCTACAAAATCAGTGTGAAAACAAGATGATTTCTCTTTAGAAAAATGACTAACTAGCTGGTGTTTTAAATCATAAATTCTGAAGTCTCTGCAGATCATGACATCTTAGCAGGCTTGTTCCAGATAATAGAGAAGCTTAAAACTGAACATTTTCTTGGGTACTTATCTCATAGGAAATGAAAACATACACCCATAAAGAAACCTGTAGACGAATGTTCAAATCATCTTTAGTAGCCCAAACTGGAAACAACTCAAATGTCCTTCAATGGGTGAATGGCTAAATAAAATCAGGCTCATCCTTACACTAGAATATTACTCAGCAGTAAAAGAAATTAAACTGTTCATAGATGCAACCCTCTGGATGGATCTCAGGAGAATGATGTTTAGTGAAGAAAGCCAATCTCAAAGGTTGCCTACTCTGCGAGTCCACTTATATAACATTCTCAGAATGACAAAGCTAGTGAGATGGAGAACAGATTAGAGGTTGCCAGGGTACGAGGTATGCGTACCTGTGATTGTGAAGGGAGGCATGAGGAAGGTCCTATGTGGGCATGCATCTGGTCTGGGTCTTGATTTCAGTGGTGGTGACACCAGTCTATTCCTGGGATAAAATTACATAGACGCACACACAAAAATGAACACACATGAAAAAAATTGACAAGAACAGAATAATAGTTGACAGTATTATACCCAGGTCGGTCTCCTTTTGACAGTGGCCACTGCTGTATAAGCAGTGGTCACCACTAGGGGAAGCTGGGCGAAGGGTCCACAGAACCCTGATCTGTTTGTACTATTGCTGTGACTTCCTGTGAGTCTGTAATGATTTCCAAACAAAAAGTTTAAAAAGCCTTTAACTATTCGGAGTTATTGAAGATGAATATAAAGAAAGAAAGAAGGCTTCACCCTGGCTGCTGGGGTTCATTTCACTCATGCTTCATCACACAGTGCCGTTCAAGGGCAGGAGTTCAAGTGCAGAGTGCATTTAGCTTGTACACTTGTGAATTTGATCTGTCTAATCCCCTTAGAGTTCATTCTTGTCCAGGAGCCCGAGGACCTTCACACAAAATGCCAAGGAATGCAGGCAATTCAGGGTGGCAGGTAGCATGAGCGGACGCCCTTAAAATGTCTACATGGTATCAAAATCAAGTTTTGCATCTTTCTTTTTCAGGGTCCGACTTAGAAATTCACTGGAGACCAAGACTCCGTTCACAGCCAGGCAGTGGGGCGGGGGGCTCAGAACAATTGAAAAATGGCCAACATTTCCTGAGACCCTGCTCTGTGCTCCTTTCCCAAATAAGGTCACATTCACAGGTTTAGAGATTTGAGGTGGATGTATCTTTGAGGGGCCACCATTCAGGGAGACTCAGCTAGCAAGAAGCTGGACTAGGACGTGAACTTATGCTGGTCTGATCATTTAGAGTCTGGGGGCGGGGGATTTGGCCTGGCCACCCGGCAACCTCCAGTGCTGAGCCCAGCAGGACCATGTAAACAGTGGGCTCTCAGTCACTCTGTGTTGAATGATGGAAAGAACAAATGAGTGAATGGAGTCAGGAAGGAAAGAGCTCCCACTTCCAAAGAGCAAGGGCTTTCCCTTCTAGTTTCACTGTCCACCAGGAAAAGGCTGGGCTGAAGCTTGCCAGCTGAAATGGGAAGTGGCTCTGTCCCTGGACTCTCAGTCCCCTTCGATCCCACGGTCATCACTTTGTTCAGGACCAGAGGTCACTGGCAGGGAGGTGTATTCCTCCTAGTGCTCTTCTCACCTCCTGGCAGGGCCATGGGTCCTTTCAACAGTCTGGCCCTTCCAGGTGTGGCCCCGTTTCCTTCTCTCTGGTTGTGGTGCCCACTCAGGGGAGCCATTCAGCGCTCCACTGCCAGCTTCAAAGGCAGCCCTTTCAAGAGCGCAGACAGAGCTCAGCTGTCTGTGCCTGCGAATAGTTATGAGTTTGGGCGGGAACTCTAGAGAATCGCAAGCAGCTCTGATTCCTGTGTTTAGGGCCACTCAATCCCCCCGTCCCCCACGCCTTTGAAGCCCCAGCTGGGGATCTGTGTCGCTTCAAGTGGAGCAGAGTTCAAGGAGGGAAGACAGGTGGCTGAGTCGTTAGTGGGGAACGAGGGGCATCACCTCTAGGCTGAGGATCCAGAGCTCCAGGTGGGTTTCTGTGTCCCCTTGGGGACTCAGGGCCTCTGGAGGGATAATCTCAGGAGCTGTGGCCTCAGTGAGATCTTTGGGGGGTCATGGGTCCTCGGGCCCATGCTGGCCAGGGGGTGGCACACTCGTGTGAAAGCATTTGGCCAGTTCAGGCAGAGTCCAGAGGCCTAGAGGAGGCGGGTGGAACGCAGTCCGGGACAGGCTGTGTGGACTTTGATTTTTATGCCAAGGGATTTGGACCTCATCCTGTGCTTGAGGGGAGGGCCAGGAGCTGTCAGCCAAGTGAAGTGTCCCTTCATCTGAGGGGAGTCTGGTTTCCTACCTGTTGTTCAATTGCTAAGATGTGTTCAACTCTTAGCGACCCTGTGGACTACAGCACACCAGGCTTCCCTGTCCTTCATTGTCTCCTGGAGTTTGCTCAAATTCCTGTCCATTGAGTCAGTGATGCCATTCAACCATCTCATCCTCTGTTACCCGCTTCTCCTCTTGCTCTCAATCTTTCCCAGCATCAGGGTCTTTTCCAATGAGTCGGCCAGAGTATTGGAGCTTCAGCATCATCATTCCTTTCAATGAATATTCAGGGTGGATTTCCTTTAGGATTTATTGGTTTGATCTCCTTGCTGTCCAAGGGACTCTCAAGAGTCTTCTCCAGGATCACAGTTTGAAAGCATCAGTTGTTTGGTGCTCAGCCTTCTTTGTGGTCCCACTGTCACATCCATACATGACTTCTGGAAAAACCATAGCTTGGACTAGATGGACCTTTGTTGGCAAAGTGATGTCTCTGCTTTTTAACACTCTGTCTAGGTTTGTCCTAGGTTTTCTTGTCACTGACTGTATGGTTTTGAAACATAGTGGCAAATTGTCTGACACATATCCTCTGCGGGAGGGGTCTGTGTCTATGTCCACAGGCTCCTTGTCCTTATTCTTCAATCTCCAAGGGCTTGAGACTATTTTGACTGATGGAATACACTAGAGGTGATTCTATATGACTTCCAAGGTTAGGTAATGAAAGACCATACCACTTCTGCCTTGTTCTCTGGATCCATTGCCCTTGAAGAAGCAGCTGCCAGGTGAGAAGTTCAACGACACTGAGGCTACCATGCTGTGCGGAAGCCCAGGCCGCATGGAGAAACTAACGTAGATGCTTGGATTGTCAATTCCAAATGAGCCCAGCCCTCGAGTCATCCCAGCCCGGGCACCAGGCAGGGGAGTGTAGGAGGCTGCAGAGGATTCCAGCCTCAGCCATTCCAGTCTCCCAGCTGGGGCCCCCAACCTCACAGAGCAAAGATAAGTCACCCACACTGTGTCTTGTCTGAATTCTTGACCCATGGAAGAGTTAAATGGTGGTTGTTTGATGCCACTAAGCACAGGTTGGCTATCTTCCACAGCAATAGATACCTGGAATGTTATCAATAGTCTGAGGAAGTCAGGGATCTTAACCTCGGTTGCTCTTCTTGGGCAAGGCATGCGGTCAACATGTGAGAACAGGTCTGGGGAGGAAGTGGCACGGGGCCAACACACGGGGCCTTGCAAGCGGAATGCTGACACGACGGCCCTGAGTGAGCCCTGTGTGTCATGTGGGTTAAGCTGGTGACTCCCTGGTAAACGTGAATGGAGAGCTTTGGGGATGCCCCCAAACTCCATCCAGTGTCGTCTGGAGCAATCTCAGGGAGGCCTAACTATTGGATGAGACTGGAGGTTCTGAAGTAGAAGCCTCATCTGCTGTGTTGGGCCCATCCAGAGAACAACCTGGTGATGACCACAGCCCAGAGGATGGGAGGGGCTGCCCCAGAAGTCCCATCTCACAGTCCCCCTCCCAGCTCTGTCCGCTGGGGAGGATGGCTTCACACCTCCTCTGGCTCTGGTTCCAGTCTCACCCGTAGATGCCTTTCCATGATGGTGCCCTGGACCTGGCGCCTCTGCCCCAGGCCCTTCACCAGCTTACCCCTCGGCCGGGCCCCAGGCCCCAGCTGTGTCCCTAGGTCTAGCACAGTGTCTGCACAGAGCAACTGCTCACTGAGGACTTGGTGCATGAGTAGGTGGCGTAACAGAACAGAGAACTAAATTCTTGGAGCTCTGGAGGCTGGAAGTCTGAAATCAAGGGCTCGCAGGACCATCTCCCTCTGGCGGCTCTAGGGGAGGAGCCTTCCTTGCCCCCCAGCCGCTGGTGGCTGCCGGTGGTCTTTGGCACTCCTTGCCTCACGGCTGCCTCGCTCCAGTCTTGTCTATGTCGTCTCTTGGCTGTTCTTTGCCTGCTTCTTTCTATCATCTTCCCTGGTGCACATCTGTCTCTGTGTCCAATTTCCTCTTCTTGTAAGGACACCATAGAGCCCACCCTAATGACCCCATGTTAACTAATTATATCAGGAACAACCCTATTTCCAAATAAGGTCACATGCTGAGACACTCAACATATCTTTATAGGGACACAGTTGAGCCCATTATAGCGTGGGCAACATTTGAATTAAGGATATGATCCCAGGATGTTGATAAGACTTCTGAGCCAGAATGGCCATCATTAAGAAGTCTACAAATAACAAGTGCTGGAGAGAGTATGGAGAAAAGGGAATCCTCCTACACTGTTGGTGGAAATGTCAGTTGGCACAACCACTATGGAAAACAGTATGGAGGTTCCTCAGAAAATTAAAAATAGAGTTGTTATATGATCCAGCAATCCCACTCCTGGGCATGAATCTGAACAAAACTCTAATTCAAAAAGATACACGTATTCTATGTTCATAGCAACACTATTCACAGTAGCCAAGACATGGAAACAACCGAAATGTTCAACAGATGAGTGGATAAAGAAGATGTGGTGCATATAAGGATGAAAAACTACTCAGCCATAAGAGAGAACAAAACGATGCCATGCACAGCAACACAGATGCAGCCGTACATTGTCACGCTAAACGAGACAGAGAGACAAACACCACGCACTGTCACTTATCTGTGGAATCTAGAGTACGGCACAGATGAGCTCGTCTGTGAAACAGAAAGACTCACAGACAGAGAGAACAAGCTCTTGGTTGCCAAGGGGAAGGCAGGGTGGGAGGGATGGCTGGGAGTTTGGGGTAAGTACATGCAAACTATTACATATAGAATGGATGAACACTATATTACACAGTGCGTGGCTCTGTTGTGTCCGACTCTTTGGGACCCTATATCTGTAGCTCACAAGGCTCCTCTGCCCATAGGATTCTCCAGGCAAGAATACTGGAGTGGGTTGACATTTCCTCCTCCAAGGGATCTTTCCAATCCATCTTGGGATAGACCGTAATGGAAAAGAATTTTTAAAAGAATGTATATATGTGTTAACTGAGTCCTTTGGTTGCACAACAGAAATTAACACAACATTGTAAATCAACTATACTTCAATAAAGAAATAATTTTTTAAAGTTCTGAACCAGCAGGATGTGGAGATTTGGGTGAGCACCTATGATATTCCCCTGGGGGGGCCTCTTGGGGACCCAGTGCAGCAGCATTGAGCTTACCACACCATCCAAAGGCAATCTTTTATTATCTTTCTGCTGGCTCTTCATAAGACAGCACTCATTACCGCATGATGATTTTATTCACTATGAGCTGCAGGAAGGGGCGTGTCCTCATATATAGCTTATGAGCGCTTATATCCCCAGCCCCCAGCACAAGGTCTCAATAAACATTGATTGAGTGCATGAATGAATGATGACCTGTTGGCAGGGTAAAAGGTTTCCAAAAGCTCCTCTGAACCACTGTCGAGAGGCAGAGACCAGTCAAGGGGACCAGGGAGGTGCCCGCAGTCACAGGCTGTCACACAGAAAGCGTCCAAAATTGATTTGAGGAGGTTTCAACCTGAAAGCAAATTGCTGCCTGAGCCTTCAGCGGAGATAAGGGGTCTGTGTCCCGTGATAACGAGCCCCTGGGAGCCGGGGAGGCGCTGGGCAGGGATCAGCACACACTCGGTCCCCTGGGTAGACCAGTGAGGGGTAAATATAGAGCAGCATGAAAGCAGCGCCTGCTGAGCCCGCCTTTCTGACGGTGTGATGGTCAGATATGGCCGAGGGAGGGTTGCTAGCTCGCCCCTCTCCAGGCCAATCGTGCCCACTCTGAATGAGGCCACGGTGACCTGGGGCAGTGACAGCAGAGAGGGCGCGTGCCCTTGTCAATCTCTCTCGCAAGAAACATTCAGACCAGCTGGTTCCTGGCCAGTGAGCACACACAGCAAACACTGTAATATTTCTCTTCAAACTACATTCTACAAACCCACTTCAGGGATTGCCAAATCCTTTCACAAACACCGTTCAAAGAGTGCTCTCATGTCCCAACATCCACTCACAGCGGCTCCATGAGGCAGTACAGCATTAACACCACAATGCCTAAGGACCCAAGGTGCAATGGGGTCACGTGTATTAGCCAAGGTCACGCAGCTGAGAAGCAGCACTCAGGGCTGTCTGGGGCTAAAGTCTGCGCTCTAACCATGACACCCCCACCTCCAATTCCACCAGCCTGAGGTTGTCTGTGGGGAATCTCGGCTTTGGGATCTCAAATGGAAACTGCCCTAGGCCTAGCTTCCTGCCTGAACTGAGACTCATGGAAAATGGGAAAGGGAAGTAACATTTGTTGAGTTACTATCAGTGTGCTAATATTACTATTAACTTCATTTTACTGTGAAGAAAATCAAGACTCAGTGAGGTGGAGTAACCCCCCAAGATCTCATGGTGGCAGAGCTGGGGTAATAATATAAGGCAGTGGGTGCTAAAACCAGTGCTTGGTCCATTACCCCACAGCCCCTTCCATGGAAGGCCTCCCTACCCTCCCTGCTCAAATGCCCTGTGCTCTCCCAGCCAAGTCCTTGTCTGTCCCACAGGGACTCCATTTCTAAGGACTGGTCAGTGACAGGCTCTGCTCGCCTATGGTGTAGGATGTGGCTGGTCCTCCTACCCTGGTCAAGACCAGCTAGAGACGGACTCCAGCTGACCACAGCCCCCAGGAACCTCTCCTATAGAGTCAGGGTGAAGCTGCTTGAGATGACCAATGAGGATTAACAAGGCCACGGAGTGAGGTCACCACCCCTATCATAACCACGACCACCACCACCACCACCACCGACACGACCATCACCACCACAACCACCATCACCACCACGACCACCATCACCACCACCACAACCACCACCACCACCACCACGACCACCACCACCATCACCACCACCATCATCACCACCATCACCACCATCACCATCATCAACACCACGACCATCACCACCACCACCACCATCACCACCACCACCACCACCGCCACCATCACCACCACACCACCACAACCACCATCACCACCACTACCACGACCATCACCACCATCACCACCACCACCACGACCACCATCACCACCACCATCATCACCACCATCACCATCATCACCATCATCAACACCATGACCATTACCACCACCAACACCACATCCCCACCACCGTCACCACCACCAGCACCACCAGCACCACCATCACCACCATCACCACCACCGCCACCATCACCACCATCACCATCATCAACACCACGACCATCACCACCACCACCACCACCACCACCACCACCACCACCACCACCACCACCACCGTCACCACCACCACCACCACCACCATCACCCCCACCACCACCACCACCACCACCACCACCACTGTCACCACCACCACCACCATCACCACCATCACCACCACCACTGTCACCACCACCACCACCGTCACCACCATCACCACCACCGTCACCACCATCACCACCACCACTGTCACCACCACCACCACTGTCACCATCACCACCACCATCACCACCAGCACCACCATCACCACCACCAACACCAACACCAACACCACACCACCACAACCACCATCATCACCACTACCACGACCATCACCAACACCAACACCATCACCAACACCATCACCACCACCATCACCACCACCACCACCATCATCACCACCATCACCACCACCACCGTCACCACCACCACTGTCACCACCATCACCACCACCACTCAACCGGTTACCAAAACCACCATTCCTATAAGAATGAACAAACAGCAGAATTACCTAAAATATGGAAAGAATTTAGCAGATCAAAAGAAAGTGTCTACCTAGAGGAATTAAAGGTAAAGTCACCTGGGAGTTCTCTGTTGGTCCAATGGTTAGAACATGGTGCTTTCACTGCTGTGGACCATGTTCGATCCCTGGTCAAGACTGAACAAGATCATCCCACAAGCTACACAATGCAGCCAAAAAAAACCCCAAAAGCAATCAGTTCAGTTCAGTCGCTCAGTTATGTTCAACTCTTTGCAACCCCATGGACTACAGCACGCCAGGCCCCTCTGTCCATCACCAGCTCCCAGAGTTCGCTCAGACTTGTGTCCATTGAGTCGGTGATGCCATCCAACCATCTCATCCTCTGTCGTCCCCTTCTCCTCTCACCTTCAATCTTTCCCAGCATCAGAGTCTTTTCTAGTGAGTCAATTCTTCACATCAGGTGGCCAAAGTAATGGAGTTTCAGCTTCAGCATCGGTCCTTCCAATGCATATTCAGGACTGATTTCCTTTAGGATGGACTGGTTGGATCTCCTTGCAGTCCAAGGGACTCTCAAGAGTCTTCTCCAACACCACAGTTCAAAAGCATCAATTCTTTGGCGCTCAGCTTTTTTTATAGTCCAAAAGGAATAATTTCCCTTAAAATGTAACTACTAAAAAGTCAGAAAGATGTTCAAAGAAGGCAATGGCAACCCACTCCAGTACTCCTGCCTGGAAAATCCCATGGACGGAGGAGCCTGGTAGGCTGCAGTCCATGGGGTTGCAAAGAGTTGGACACAACTGAGTGACTTCACTTTCACTTTTCACTTTCATGCATTGGAGAAGGAAATGGTAACCCACTCCAGTGTTCTTGCCTGGAGAATCCCAAGGATGGCAGAGCGTGATGGGCTGCCATCTATGGGGTCGCACAGAGTTGGATGTGACTGAAATGACTTAGCAGCAGCAGCAGAAAGATGTATGTAACATCTTTATATACATATAGGGATGTATGTAACAAGTTCTCATTTATCTTCTCAGTAAGATCTGAAAGGACACAGCCTTTGGAAAACAAGGTTGAACAGTAATGAAAAGAAGATAATCTGAGAATCAGAAAAATATTCTAGGGGGTGAAAATCATGACGATCAGAAATTTAAAATGTCATGGAGGAAGCGACAGGAATTTGAATACTACAAAATACCAAATTTGTGAATTAAAGAGGAATTCTCCCAAAACATGGAGAAAAAGACTGAAGCAAGGACATGAAGGGGAGGGTAGGAAACATGGTGAAAAGCCCCACAGATACATCGTGCCCCCAGCTTATATGCACTAGAAAGAGAAACAAGCATAAAAGAAAAATCGGAAGAGAACAAGAATCAAAGAGGTAACAGAAGGCCATTTCTCACCTGAAAAATGCTTCACTCATCAAAGGTAAAAAATCTTTAAAAATTAGAGCAAATCAATCAGTGTCTCGACATATTCTGCTGAAGTTTTTAAATGTAAAGTTTCCTTCCCATTAGCCATTGAAAAAATTGGTTCTCAGACGGATGGAAAACTAAGGTTAAGGTCAATCTGCTTCCTTAGAGTAGAAGACAGTGGTGGTGGCGGTACTGTGTCAGTCAGCTGTTGCTGCGTAACAACTCTCCTCCCAACCCCAAGAATGGTTGCAAACAATAAACATGTGTTATTGCTCTTGAGATTACTGGTCAACTGGCCAGTTTTCTGCTCGTGGCAGGGCCTACTCATGTCGACTGAGTGTTGTCAGCTCTGCGATCATGGCTGGCCTCACTATGTGTTTGGGGCCCCCTGGCTGTGGGATGGTTTGGGATAACCTGAGCTGGATAACTGGGCTCTCTTCATATAGTCTCTCACCCTCCAGCTGGCTACCTCTGGCTCACTCTAATAACAGTGACAGGGGTCCAACAGAGCAAGCAGAAGCAGTCAAGATCTCCTGAGGACAACACCAAAACTGGCACACCACTTTTATGAGATCCTACTGGAGTGAGCAAGCTGCAAGGGCTAAAGAAATAGACTCTACTTCTTGATGAGAGAGGCAGCAAAGCCACATTGTAAAGGACATGGATTCAGGGAGAGATGGATCAGTTCACTTCAGTCGCTCAGTCATGTCCAACTTTTTGCGACCCCATGGACTGCAGCACGCCAGGCCTCCCTGTCCATCAACAATACCCAGAGTTTACTCAAACTCATGCCCATTGAGTCAGTGATGCCATCCAACCATTTCATCCTCTGTCGTCCCCTGCTTCTCCTGCCCTCAATCTTTCCCAGCATCAGAGTCTTTTCAAATGAGTCAGCTCTTCACATCAGGTGGCCAAAGTAATGGAGTTTTAGCTTCAGCATCAGTCCTTCCAATGAATATTCAGGACTGACTTCCTTTAGGATGGACTGGTTGGATCTTCTTGCTGTCCAAGGGACTCTCAAGAGTCTTCTCCAACACCACAGTTCAAAAGCATCAATTCTTTGTCGCTCAGCTTTCTTTATAGTCTCACATCTATACATGACTACTGGAAAAACCAGAGCCTTGACTAGATGGACCATTGTTGGCAAAGTAACGTCTCTGCTTTTAAAAGGCTGTCTAGGTTGGTCATAACTTTCCTTCCAAGGAGCAAGTGTCTTTTAATTTCATGGCTGCAGTCACCATCTGCAGTGATTTTGGAGCCCCCAAAATAAAGTCTGCCACTGTTTCCACTGTTTCCCCATCTATTTGCCATGAAGTGATGGGACCGGATGCCATAATCTTTGTTTTCTGAATGTTGAGCTTTAAGCCAACTTTTTCACTCTCCTCTTTCACTTTCATCAAGAGGCTTTTAGTTCTTCTTCACTTTCTGCCATAAGGGTGGTGTCATCTGCATATCTGAGGTTATTGATATTTCTCCTGGCAATCTTGATTCCAGCTTGTGCTTCCTCCAGCCCAGTGTTACCCATGATGTACTCTGCATGTAAGTTAAATAAGCAGGGTGACAATATACAGCCTTGACATACTCCTTTTCCTATTTGGAACCAGTCTGTTGTTCCATGTCCAGTTCTAACTGTTGCTTCCTGACCTGCATATAGGTTTCTCAAGAGGCAGGTCAGGTGGTCTGTATTCCCATCTCTTTTAGAATTTTCCACAGTTTATTGTGATCCACACAGTCAAAGGCTTTGGCATAGTCAATCAAACAGAAATAGATGTTCTTCTGGAACTCTTTTGCTTTCTCTATGATCCAGCAGATGTTGGCAATTTGATCTCTGGTTCCTCTGCCTTTTCTAAAACCAACTTGAACATCTGGAATTTCACAATTCACATATTGCTGAAGCCTAGCTTGGAGAATTTTGAGCATTACTTTGCTAGCGTGTGAGGATGAGTGCAATTGTGTGGTAGTTTGAGCATTCTTTGGCATTGCCTTTCTTTGAGATTGGAATGAAAACTGACCTTTTCCAGTCCTGTGGCCACTGCTGAGTTTTCCACATTTGCTGGCATATTGAATGCAGCACTTTCATAGCATTATCTTTTAGGATTTGAAATAGCTCCACTGGAATTCCATTAACTCCACTAGCTTTGTTCATAGTGATGTTTCCTAAGGCCCACTTGATTTTGCATGCCAGGATGTCTGGCTCTAGGTGAGTGATCACACCATCATGATTATCTGGGTTCTGAAGATCTTTTTTGTACAGTTCTGTGTATTCTTGCCACCTCTTCTTAATATCTTCTTCTTCTGTTAGGTCCATACCATTTCTGTCCTTTATTGTGCCCATCTTTGCATGAAGTGTTCCCTTGGTATCTCTACTTTTCTTGAAGAGATCTCTAGTCTTTCCCATTCTATTGTTTTCCTCTATTTCTTTGCACTGATCACTGAGGAAGGTTTTCTCATCTTTCCTTACTATTCTCTGGAACTCTGCATTCAAATGGGTGTATCTTTCCTTTTCTCCTTTGCTTTTTGCTTCTCTTCTTTTCACAGCTATTTGTAAGGCCTCCTCAGACAACCATTTTGCTTTTTTGCATTTCTTTTTCTTGGGGATGGTCCTGATCCCTGTCTCCTGTACAATGTCATGAACCTCCATTCATTTGGCACTCTGTCTATCAGATCTAGTCCCTTAAATCTATTTCTCACTTCCACTGTATAATCAATAGGGATTTGATTTAGGTCATACCTGAATGGTCTAGTGGTTTTCCCTACTTTCTTCAATTTCAGTCTGAATTTGGCAATAAGGAGTTCATGATCTGAGCCACAGTCAGCTCCTGGTCTTGTTTTTGCTGACTGTATAGAGCTTCTCCTTCTTTGGCTGCAAGGAATATAATCAACCTGATTTTGGTGTTGACCGTCTGGTGATGTCCATGTATAGTCTTCTCTTGTGTTGTTGGAAGAGATTGTTTGCTATGACCAGTTTTTTCTCTTGGCAAAACTCTATTAGCCTTTGCCTTGCTTCATTCTGTACTCCAAGGCCAAATTTCCCTGTTACTCCAGGTGTTTCTTGACTTCCTCCTTTTGCATTCCAATACCCTATAATGAGGAGAAGGAAATGGCAACCCACTCTGGTGTTCTTTCTTGGAGAATCCCATGGACAGAGGACCCTGGCGGGCTACAATCCATGGGGTCGCAAGATTCAGACACGCCTGAGCAACTGAACCACCACCCCTCTAATGGAAAGGGCATCTTTTGGGGTGCTAATTCTAGAAGGTCTTGTAGGTCTTCATAGAACTGTTCAACTTCAGCTTCTTTGGCATTACTGGTCAGGGCATAGACTTGGATTACCATGATATTGAATGGTTTGCCTTGGAAACGAACAGAGATCATTCTGTCATTTTGAGATTGCATCCAAGTACTGCATTTTGGACTCTTTTGTTGACAATGATGGCTATTCCATTTCTTCTAACAGATTCTTGCCCACAATAGTAGATATAGCGGTCATCTGAGTTAAATTCACCCATTCCAGTCCATCTTAGTTTGCTGATTCCTAAAATGTCGACGTTCACTCTTGCCATCTCCTGTTTGACCACTTCCAATTTGCCTTGATTCATGGATCTAACATTCCAGGTTCCTCTGTAATACTGCTCTTTACAGCAACGGACCTTGCCTTCATCACCAGTCACACCCACAGCTGGGCGTTGTTTTTCTTTGGCTCCGTCTCTTCATTCTTTCTGGAGTTATTTCCCCACTGAGTAGCATATTGGGCACCTACCGACCTGGGGAGTTCATCCTTCAGTGTCCTATCTTTCTGCCTTTTGATACTGCTCATGGGACTCTCAAGGCAAGAATACTGAAGTGGTTTGCCGTTCCCTTCTCCAGTGGACCACATTTTGTCAGAACTCTCCACCATGACCCGTCTGTCTTGGGTGGCCCTACAGGGCATGGCTCATAGTTTCATTGAGTTAGACAAGGCTGTGGTCCATGTGATCAGATTGGTTAGTTTTCCGTGATTGTCTGTTAGTTTTCAGTCTGTCTGCCCTCTGATGGAGAAGGATAAGAGGCTTATGGAGGGAAGGATAACTGGTGCTGATTTGCAATCAGCCTGCTACAGATATTTAGAATGTAAATCCAGAGAGCTCTATAACCCACTCTATCTTTACCAATGGAGCTGAGGAGGGGGACAAGGTCAAGAGTGATTCTGTGATTCAGTTACTTAGCTGACCATCTTTTCTGTTTCACTGTGGTAAGATACACCATAAAATTTACTGTTTAATCATTTTTTGAAAGTGTGTAGCTCAGTGGCCCCAAGTACATCCACATTGTTACGCTACCATCAGCACCATCTTTCTCCAGAAGTTTTCCATCCTCTCCAACTAAAATGCTATATCCATCAAATGCTAACTCCCGACTTTCTACTCCCCCAGCTGCTGGAAACCACGATTCGACTTTCTGTCTCCATTAATTTGACTACTCTAGGGGGCTCATATGAATGGAATCGCACAGTATTTGTCCTTCTGTGGCTGGCTCATTTAAGCAGAAAGTCTTCATCTTGTAGTATATGTCAGAATTTCCTCCCATTCTGAGGCTGAATAATACTTCATTGTGTATATATTCCACGTTTCACTTACTCACTTATCTAACACTGGACACGTAGGTTGTGCCTACATTTTGGCCATCGTGAATAACACTGCTATGAACACTGGTGCACAAATATCTTTTTGATTCCTATTTCCTCTTCTTTCCAATATGTATGCAGATGTGAAATTGCTGAATCGTATGATTATTCTATGTTTCATTTTTTGAGAGGCTGCCATACTGTTTTCCACAAAGACTGCATCGTTTTACACCCCAACCAGCTGTGCACAAGGGTTTCAGCTACTCTGCATCCTCAGCAACCTCCACCCCCTTCTGTTTTTTTGATGGTAGCCATCCTAATGGATATGTGGTTTTGATTTGCATTTCACTAATGATTAATGATGGCTCAGTAGTAAAGAATCTTACTGCTAAGGCAGGAGACGCAGGAAACACAGGTTCGATCCCTAGGTTGGGAAGATGCCCCAGAGTAGGAAATGGCAACCTGCTCTAGTATTCTTGCTTGAAAATTTTCATGTACAGAGGAGCTTGGAGGGCTGCAATCCATGGGATCACAAAGAATTGTACATGACTGAGCCACTGAACACACACGCACACTATGATTAATGATATTGACTATCTTTTCATGTGCTTATTGGCTTATTTGTATATCTTCATTGGAGAAATGTCTGTTTAAGTTCCTTTGCCCATTTTTATATCCAGTTTTTTTAATATATATTTTTGAAAAGTTAGTTTATTTATTTTTGGCTGTACCAAGTCTTTGCTGTGCACAGGCCTGCTCCAGCTGTGGAGCAAGCGGCGGCTCCTCTTGTTGCGGAGCACAGGCTCTAGGCACACATGTGTCAGTAGTTGTGGCCCACGGGCCCCGGACCAGGGGTTGAACCCGTGTCCCCTGCATGGGCAGGCAGATCCTTAGCCACTGGGCCACCAGGGAATCTCTAGTTGTTTGCTTTTGTTGTTGAGTTGTAGGAGTTTTCTGTATATTCTGCATATCAATTCCTTATTAAATATACGATTTGCAAATACATACTCTCATTCTGTGGGTTGGCCTTTTTACACTATTGATGGTACCCTTTGATGCATACATGTTTTTAATTAGGATAAAGTCCAGTTTACCTAATTTTTCTTTTGATACAAAATTCTCTCTTAACCTGTTGTCTAGGAGTACTCCATTAACACTGCCGTTCTCCCTAGTAGCTTGGTGATGCTTCTGGAACTTCATAATTCAGTGTGAGGGCCATTCTCCAAAGGGACCTCAGTGTTGAAAACCGCTGACTTCCCAATGCCCTCTGAAGAGGGTAATGCTCCCAGTATAGCTTGGAACAAAATCCGAGGTATTTCTGGTAAAAAGATTAGGAACATGAAAAGGAGCAAATATCTGGGCATGGAAGCTAATTGCTGGCGAGGCCTCACCTGCCGCAGCCCCTGTGGCTCACCCGACTCTTGACTCTGGACTGCAGGTCCCAGAGGCTGCGGATGAAAGAGCGGAGCAGACGGATTCCAGCATCTTCATGTCAGCTCCCAGCTTGGACAGCTGCATGGAGCAGGCCCCTTATTTTACCAGGGGAAGGCGGCCTAGCCATCTGGTTGGTGGGAGTCAGGCCGTGATTAGCTTCTTATAAAGGCCATGCTTAAACCAGGTTCTCTGGCTTTGAAGATGATTCCTGCAGGGCCAAATAGTGCATTTCCTCGACAGCAGATGCTGTCAGGTTTTAAAGCCATCATTCTCCAGTGAGGCCGGATGGCTCTCTCCTTATCTAAACACTTTTAAGGTGGGACTTGGTTTCAGCTCTAACGAGATGAAACTCTATGCGCTTTACACTGAAAAATAATTTTTAATTGAAACTTTTATTGATTCACAATGTGTTAATTTCTGCTTATAGCAAACAGATTCAGTATGGTCTGTACAGTGATAGATATGGGCATATTTAGATATAGGCTTCTGCTGTGGCTCCGAGAGTAATGAATCTGTCTGCAGTGCAGGAGACCAGGTTCAATCCCTGGGTCAGGAAGATCCCCTGGAGAGGAAATGGAAACCCACTTCAGCATTCTTGCCTGGAGAATCCCATGGACAGAGGAGCCTGGTGGGCTACAGTCCATGGGGTCGCAAAGAGTCAGACACGACTGAGTAACACTTTCCACTTTTATATATATACATATATCTTCCTTAAAATATAGTTTTCAATTATTCTTTATCCCCAGATTACGTATTTTTAAAAAGTCAAAATATAATTGGCAAGCCACATTATGTTAGCTTTAGGCATACTACATAGTGAGTCGGCATTTGCAGGCCGTACACTTAACAGGGGCAGTTCAGTTCAGCTCAGTCACTCAGTCGTGTCCAACTCTTTGCAGCCCCATGGACTGCAGCACACCAGGCTTCCCTGTCAGGAGTTTACTCAAATTCATGCCCATTGAGTCACTGATGCCATCCAACTATCTCATCCTCTGTCGTCCCCTTCTCCTCCTGCCTTCAATCTTTCACAGCCTCAGGGTCTTTACAAATGAGTCAGTTCTTCGCATCAGGTGGCCAAAGTATTGGAGTTTCAGCTTCAGCATCAGTGCTTCCAATGAACACCCAGGGCAGATCTCCTTTAGGATGGACTGGTTGGATCTCCTTGCAGTCCAAGGGACTCTCAAGAGTCTTCTCCAACACCACAGTTCAAAAGCATCAATTCTTCAGAGCCCAGCTTCCTTCATAGTCTAACTCTCACATCCATACATGACTACTGGAAAAACCAGAGCCTTGACTAGATGGACCATTGTTAGCAAAGTAACGTCTCTGCTTTTTAATATGCTATCTAGGTTGGTCATAACTTTCCTTCCAAGGAGCAAGCGTCTTTTAATTTCATGGCTGCAGTCACCATCTGCAGTGATTTTGGAGCCCCCAAAAAAATAAAGTCTGCCACTGTTTCCACTGTTTCCCCATCTATTTGCCATGAAGTGATGGGACCGGATGCCATAATCTTTGTTTTCTGAATGTTGGGCTTTAAGCCAACTTTTTCACTCTCCTATTTCACTTTCATCAAGAGGCTTTTAGTTCTTCTTCACTTTCTGCCATAAGGGTGGTGTCATCTGCATATCTGAGGTTATTGATATTTCTCCTGGCAATCTTGATTCCAGCTTGTGCTTCTTCCACCCCAGCGTTTCTCATGATGTATTCTGCATGTAAGTTAAATAAGCAAGGTGACAATATATAGCCATAATGTACTCCTTTTCCTATTTGGAACCAGTCTGTTGTTCCATGTCCAGTTCGAACTGTTACTTCCTGACCTGCATGTAGGTTTCTCAAGAGGCAGGTCAGGTGGTCTGGTATTCCCATCTCTTTTAGAATTTTCCACAGTTTATTGTGATCCACACAGTCAAAGGCTTTGGCATAGTCAATCAAGCAGAAATAGATGTGTTTCTGGAACTCTCTTGCTTTCCCGATGATCCAGCAGGTGTTGGCAATTTGATCTCTGGTTCCTCTGCCTTTTCTAAAACCAGCTTGAACATCTGGAAGTTCACAGTTCATGTATTGCTGAAGCCTGGCTTGGAGAATTTTGAGCATTACTTTGCTAGCGTGAGAGGATGAATGCAATTGTGTGGTAGTTTGAGCATTCTTTGGCATTGCCTTTCTTTGAGATTGGAATGAAAACTGACCTTTTCCAGTCCTGTGGCCACTGCTGAGTTTTCCACATTTGCTGGCATATTGAGTGCAGCACTTTCATAGCATCATCTTTTAGGATTTGAAATAGCTCCACTGGAATTCCATTACCTCCACTAGCTTTGTTCATAGTGATGCTTCCTAAGGCCCACTTGATTTTGCATGCCAGGATGTCTGGCTCTAGGTGAGTGATCACACTGTTGTAATTATTTGGGTCGTGAAAATCTTTTTTGTACAGTTCTTCTGTGTATTCTTGCCACCTCTTCTTAATATCTTCTTCTTCTGTTAGGTCCATGCCATTTCTGTCCTTTATTGTGCCCATCTTTGCATGAAATATTCCCTTGGTATCTCTACTTTTCTTGAAGAGATCTCTAGTCTTTCCCATTCTATTGTTTTCCTCTATTTCTTTGCACTGATCACTGAGAAAGGGTTTCTTATCTCTTGTTACTATTCTCTGGAACTCTGCATTCAAATGGGTATATTTTTCCTTTTCTCCTTTGCTTTTTGCTTCTCTTCTTTTCACAGCTATTTGTAAGGCCTCCTGAGACAGCCATTTTGCTTTTTTGCATTTCTTTTTCTTGGGGACAATCTTGATCCCTGTCTCCTGTACAATGTCACGAACCTCTGTCCATAGTTCATCAGGCACTCTGTCTATCAGATCTAGTCCCTTAAATCTATTTCTCACTTTCACAGTATAATCATTAGGGATTTGATTTAGGTCATACCTGAATGGTCTAGTGGTTTTCCCTACTTTCTTCAATTTCAGTCTGAATTTGGCAATAAGGAGTTCATGAGCTGAGCCACAGTCAGCTCCTGGTATTGTTTTTGTTGACTGTATAGAGCTTCTCCATCTTTGGCTGCAAAGAATATAATCAATCTGATTTTGGTGTTGACCATCTGGTGATGCCCATGTGTAGAGTCTTCTCTTGTGTTGTTGGAAGAGGTTGTTTGCTATGACCAGTACATTTTCTTGGCAAAACTCTATTAGTCTCTGCCCTGCTTCATTCCTCATTCCAAGGCCAAATTTGCCTGTAACTCTAGGTGTTTCTTGACTTCCTACTTTTGCATTCCTGTCCCCTATAATGAAAAGGACATCTTTTTTTGAGTGTTAATTCTAGAAGGTTTTGTCGGTCTTCATGGAACCATTCAACTTCAGCTTCTTTGGCATTGCTGGTTGGGGCATAGACTTGGATTACCATGATATTGAAAAGTTTGCCTTGGAAACTAGCAGACATCATTCTATCATTTTTGAGACTGCATCCAAGTACTGCATTTAGGACTCTTTTGTTGACTATGATGGCTACTCCATTTCTTCTAACGGAGTCTTGCCCACAATAGTAGATATAATGGCCATCTGAGTTAAATTCACCCATTCCAGTCCTTTTTAGTTTGCTGAGTCCTAAAATGCTGACGTTTGCTCTTGCCATCTCCTGTCTGACTGCTTCCCATTTGCCTGGATTTGTGGACCTGCCATTCCAGGGACAGGGCGCCACAGGAGACGGGTGGGCAGTCGGATCACAGACGCCTCCAAATACTTTGGTGTTGCCATCTTTTGCTTTTCATCTGTGTGTTGTATGTTAACCAAGGCAGCTGTGCTCTGTCCAGCTTGAAGGGCACACACATCCTCAGCCCTGTGATGTAGCTCTAGATAACCGCATTCATTTGCCACATATTTATTGAGCACCAGCTGTGTGCCAGGTAGTGATGACTCAGACAGAAGCAATAAAGACCAGTGAATTAAAGAACGGGCTCTGGACCAGCATGCCTGGGTTCTGAGTTCAGTCCTGGCTCTGCCCCTTCCTCTTGGTGTCCTGTGCGCTGAGACTCTGGACCTTACCTATGAAAAGAATAAGGATGATGTCCAGCTACAGAATTATTGTGAGGATTCAATAGAATGCTGCAAGCGCAACTTGACACTTTGCAATCACTCAGCAAGTATTGGCTCTGATTGCCAAGTCCTTTCCCTCCTGGTGCTTATAGTCTGGAAGGGAAGACGATATATCAATGCACCTGCAAATGTGTAACCACAGACTCTAAGAAGGTTGCTGAAACAGAGGACACGGGAGCACCCGGTTTAGCCTAGGGCTCAGAAAGTTCCTCTCTGGGAAAGCTGCGTTCAAGCTGAGTCCTGGGGGAAGAAGATACAGGCTATGAGTGAGACGAGGAACATCATGGGCAGAAGGTAGGGATCTGCGGGAGGAGGCTGAGGAAAGGCCAGTGAGGCAGGAAGTGGCGATCAGGAGTGAGCAACAGGGCTAGAGAAGCGGGCAGGGCGAACGGCCCAGGCAAGGAGTTCAGAATGCCCTACAAGCAAGGGGGACACCCGGATGACCTTGTGCAGGTAAATGATAGCATCCAATCTACAGTTTTTGATAGGTCACTCTGACTATTGAGTGGAGAACAGACTGTAGGGAAGTAGATTCGTCTTCTGTTACCGTGAACAGCGGCTTAAAATAGCAGAGATTTATTGTCTTACAGGAACGAAGTCGGAAGTCCTAGAATTGAGGTGTTGGCACAGATGCCTTCCTCTGGGGACTCCAGGGAGAGTCTGTCCCTTAGTTTCTCTACTCTCACGAGATCGCTCGCATTTGTTGGCCCCTGACTACACCGTGGCAACCTCTGCCTGCTATCCTCACATCCCCTCTGACTCTCACTGTCTGGTCTCTCATAAGGACCCTCGTGGTCACGTGGGGCCCACCCAGAGAATTGGGGACAATCTCGCCATCTCAAAACCTTTACTGAATCATCCGCCTGGGCGTTTGCTTCTTGTTGTTGGTTTGTTTTTCTGTGGTTGCTTTTGTTTTGGCACGTTCACAGGTTCTGGGGATGAGGGCATGGGCTTCGGTTATTCTGTTTACCGCAGGGAAGCAGTGGGAAAGGGTGGGGGTCAGCTAGAGGCCCCTGCGGTCACCCAGGCCAGAGATACGGTAGGCTGGGCCAAGCCAGGAGGAGTGGGAGTGGAGCAAAATCTGGGCGATGAAGTGAGATTTACTGATTGTCCTGACAATCAGGAAGAATGACAGAACAGCGCACTGGCTCCTAAAGCTTTCATCTGGGAGTGGCACATTAATACTGTTTCTGCTCACAAGTCACAAGGCCACGCTAACTTTAATGTGATGGGAGAAAATGAAGTCATATTCTGTGCCCCACGAAAGGACAAATAGAGTATAACTCAACTGTCCCCATGACCACCCGCCTGCCACCACCTAAGGGCCATGAAAGAAAGAATTCCCAGCTCACTCCTCATTACCCTTTAATTACATATCCTCCTTCCTGCAATGACCATCTACTAGTCAACTGTGTCCACAATAAAGCTGTGAAACAAACCTCCTCACCAATCCAATGGCTTGAAAACATTAGCTTTCTTGTTCACATGTCTTTGGGTTGGCTGGAGTTTGGTTAAGGAGGTTGGATGAAGTTTGGCAGAGGCTTGGTCCATAGGTCAGGTCCAGGCGTCTCTCTTCCTCCTCATCCCATGGGCTAGCAGAACCGTTTCTTCCCATGGCAATGGCAGAAACATAGAAGAGTAAGCCCTCCTGGAGAGCACACGTCAAGCCTCAGCTTGTGTCATATCTGCTAACATCTGTTTATCAAAGTCCAAAGTCAAGAGTCAGGGAAATTTGAGTATGGGTAGAAATACTACAGAGAAGGCAATGGCACCCCACTCCACTACTCTTGCCTGGAAAATCCCATGGATGGAGGAGCCTGGTAGGCTGCAGTCCATGGGGTCGCAAAGAGTCGGACACGACTGAGCGACTTCACTTTCACTTTCCTCTTTCATGCATTGGAGAAGGAAATGGCAACCCACTCCAGTGTTCTTGCCTGGAGAATCCCAGGGATGGGGGAGCCTGGTGGGCTGCCGTCTATGGGGTCGCACACAGTCGGACACGACTGAAGCGACTTAGCAGCAGCAGCAGCAGCAGCAGAAATACTACACAGGGGAGTGGAGACTTGTAACCAATAAGTCAATCTGCCTTATGCTTATGAGACTGACCTCTTCAACCCCGCATCATATTCCTCCACCCACCCACCTAACCACCTAAGCTCTGACCACACCTGCTGTTTCTTGAACATGTCAAGGTCATTCCTACCCCAGGGCCTTTGCACAAGCTGCTCCCTCTACCTTGAACTCTCTTCCCCAGATCTTCCCATGGTTGCTGCAGCTAAACTTTCAGGACTTCAACGTCACCTTCAGTGTGTGACTTTGCCAGACCACAAAGTCTAAAATACCTCCCCTAGACTCGTCCCTGCTGATCCAGTGGTTAAGAATCTTCCTGCCAATGCAGGGCACCAGGTGTTTGTTTTTTTAAATGTAATTTTATTTTTAATTGGAAGATAATTACAATATTGTGATGGTTTCTGCCATACATCAACATGAATCAGCCATAAGTATATATATAAGTATATATATATATATCCCTTTCCTCTTGAACCCCTATCCCACCTCATACAGCAAATTCCCACTGGCTATCTGTTTTGCATATGGTAACATATATGATTCAATGCTATTCTCTCAAATCATCCCACCCTCTCCTCCCTCTGTGTCCAGAAGTCTGTTCTGTATATCTGCTTCTCTGTTGCTGCCCCAAAAGTAGGGTCATCAGTACTATCTTTCTAGATTTCATATATATGTATTAATTTACAATATTTGTCTTTCTAAGTTCATCCACCTCATTGGAACTGACTCAGATGCATTCCTTTTCATAGCTGAGTAATATTCCATCATGTATCTGTACCACAACTTCTTTATCCATTCATCTGCGGATGGACACCTAGGCTGCTTGCATGTCCTTGCTATTATAAATAATGTTACAATGACACTCAAGGATGTTTTCAGTTATGCTTTTCTCAGAGTATATGCCCAGTAGTGGAAATGCTGGGTTATATGGTAGTTTTATGGGCTTCCCGGGTGGCCCACCAGTAAAGAATCCACCTGCATTGCAGGAGACGCAGGAGACACAGGTTCGATCCCTGGGTGGGGAAGACCCCCTGGAGGAAGGCATGGCAACCCACTCCAGTATTGTTGCCTAGAGAATCCCATGGGCAGAGAAGACTGGCAGGCTACAGTCCATAGAGGAACAGAGTTCGACATGACTGAAGCGGCTGAGCACGCGTGCATGGTAGTTTTATTTCTGGGTTTTTAAGGAATCTCCATACTGTTCTGCACAGGGGCTATATCAATTTGCATTCCCACCAACAGTGCGAGAGGATTCCCTTTACTCCACACGCTCTCCAGCATTTATTGTTTGCAGATTTTTTTTATGATGGCTATTCTGACCAGTGTGAGGTGATACCTCAATGTAGTTTTGATTTGCATTTCTCCAATAATAAGCGATGCTGAGTATCTTTTCATGTGTAGATGGAAGACATAGACATCTGTGTGTGGAAGGCATCTCTATGTCTTCTTTGGAGAATGTCTCTTTAAGTCTTCTGCTCACTTTTTGATTGGGTTGTTTGTTTTTCTGATATCGAGCTTTGTGAGCTGCTTGTATATTTTGGAGATTAGTTCTTTGTCAGTTGTTTCATTTGCTATTATTTTCTCCCATGCTGAGGTGGGGTGAAGTCGCTCAGTCGTGTCTGACTCTTTGCGACCCCATGGACTATAACTTACTAGGCTTCTCCATCCATGGGATTCTCCAGGCAAGAATACTGGAGTGGATTGCCATTTCCTTCTCCAAGGGATCTTCCCAGGGATCAAACCCAGGTCTCCCGCATTGGAGGCAGACGCTTTAACCTCTGAGCCACCAGGGAAGCCCATGCTGAGGGTTTGTCTTTTAACTTTGCTTATAGTTTCCTTCGTTGTGCAAAAGCTTTTAAGTGTAATCAGGTCCTGTTTATTTTTGTTTTCATTTCCATTACTCTAGGTGGGGCGGTCATAGAGGATCTTGCTGTGGTTTATGTCAAAGAGTGTTCTGCCTATGTATTCGTCTAAGAGTTTTGTAGTTTCTAGTCTTATTGTTTAGGTCCTTATCCATTTTGAGTTTATTTTTGTGTATGGTGTTAGGAAGTGTCCTAATTTCATTCTTTCACACCTAGCTGCCCAGTTTTCCTGGTACCATTTATTGAAGAGACTGTTCTCTCTCCATTGTATATTTCTGCCTTCTTTGTTGAAGATAAGGTGCCCACAGGGGTGTGGATTTATCTCTAGGCTTTCTATCTTGTTCCATTGGTCTATATTTCTATTTTTGTGCCAGCATGATACTGTCTTGATGACTGTGGTTTTGTAGTAAAGTCTGAAGTCAGGAAGGTTGATTCCTCCAGCTCCATTCTTCTTTCTCAAGGTTGCTTTGACTTTTCAAGATCTTTTGTGTTTCCATACAGGTGGTGAAATTATTTGTTCTAGTTTGATCCCTGATCTGGCAAGATCCCACATGCCACAGAGTGGCTGGGCCCGCATGGCGCCTAGAGCCTGTGCTCCACAAGAGAACCACTGCCGTGAGAAGCCACACGTCACAGCAGAGAAAGTCCGCGCAGCAGTGAGGACCCAGGGCATCTGTTGAACAATACAAATGAAGGAAAATACCTCTCTCCCTACCCCTGGGCTTCCTTTGTGGCTCAGCTGGTAAAGAATCTGCCTGCAATGTGGGAGACCTGGGTTCGATCCCTGGGTTGGGAAGATCCCCTGGAGAAGGGAAAGGCTACCCAGCCTAATATTCTGGCCTGGAGAATTCCATGGACTCTATGGTCCACTGGGTCGCAAAGAGTCAGACACGACTGAGCAACTTTCACTTTCCCCCTACCCCCACCACCTACCCTCTCCCAGTAACCACTGTCATATCATCTAGCCAAATTTTCTTCTCAGCAAAGATAACTGTCTTAAATGGCCTTATATATGTATTTATCTGTTTACTGTTTGTCTCCCCATCAGAACCAAAGATTCAGGATGGCAGGGATCTTACTCTTTGGTGGGCTCCCCTGTGCCTTGCACAATATTTACTAAATATGTATTGAACCAATTTCAGGGCTGCTAAGGAGGAGCAGAGGAGGGAAGTTTGAAAAGGGAATGAGTAAGTTGCAAATAGGCCTATTTAAAATTCTTTTTTCAAAATAGGCAGAAACTCTAAATAGATATTTCTCCAAAGAAGACATATAGATAGCCAAAAACCACTTGAAGATGCTCAACTTCACTAATTATCAGAGAAATGCAAATTAAAACTACAATGAGAGACTTCCCTGGCAGTCTGGTGGCTAAGACTTCGAGCTCCCGATGCAGAGGGGCCAGGTGCGATCCTGGTCATGGAGCAAGATACCACATGTAGCAACTAAGAGTTCTACAGCTAGAGATCCCAAGTGCTGCCATGAAAGACTGAAGGTTCCTGCGTGTTCCAACATGGTTCTATGAGCCGGTGCAGCCAAATAAACAAATAAATATTAAAAAGAAAAAGAAAACACTACAGTGAGGTATCACCTCACACCATCAGAATGGCCATCATCAAAAAGTCCATAAACAAATTCTGGAGAGAGTGTGGAGAAACGGAACCCTCCTACATTATTGGTGGAAATGTAGGTTGATGCAGCCATTACGGAGAACAGTAGGGAAGTTCCTGAAAAAACTAAAAACAGAAGTACTATATGATCCAATAATCCCACTCCTGGGCGTTTATCTGGAGAAAACCATAATCCAAAAGTTTACATGCACCCCAGGGCAGCACCGTTTTAGGAAGACACCTAAATGCCCATCGACAGAGGAATGGACAAAGAAGATGAGGTGCATACATGTGATGGGATTTTACTCAAAAGAAAGAAAGAATGTTATCTGCAGCAGTATGGATTGGCCTAGAGATTATCATACTAAATGAAGTAAGTCAGAGAGAAAAAGACAAATATGATATTGCTTATATGTGGAATCTAAAAAAAAAAGGTATAAATGAACTTATTTACAGAACAGGAATAGTGTCACAGATGTAAAAAATAAACTATGGTTACCAGGAGGAAAGGGGCGCGGGATAAACTGGTAGATTGCGATTGACATATAAGCACTACTATATACAATGTAGATAACTCACAAGGACCTACTTTACAGCATCCGAGAAGGGACTGCAACCCACTCTTATTCCTGCCTGGAGAACCCCATGGACAGAGGGGCCTGGCAGGCTACAGTCCAGAGGGTCCCACTGAGTTGGACATGACTGAAGCAACTCAGCACGCACGCATGTATAGCACAGGGGACTCTGCTCAATACTCTGTAATGGACTATATAGGAAAAGAATCTAAAAAAGAGTGGAGATAAAAATATATGTATCACTGATTCACCTTGCAGTACAGTAGAAACTAACACTACACTAGCATTATAAATACACTATACTCCAATAAAAATTTCTTTAAAACCCACAACAGTAGGGACAACCAATCACAAACAGCCAACCGAGTAAAGTACAGCCAGTCAAACGGTTTCTTTGCATTGCTTCAGCAGTTCCTCAGTGGAAGTCTTTTCCCTGGCTCCCGTGCTCCTAGCCACTTCCAGTTTGGTGCTGCCTTATCTGAATTAACCTTTGCTCAAATAAACTCTTAAAAAAGTATTTTTCCAGAAATGCACCTTTTAACCTTACAAGTCAGCATAAGCAAATCAGTTCCTTCATTCAGGCAGTGCATATTTTTAAAGAAATATCTATTTACATCCTCATTTGGCTGTGCCGGTTCTTTGTAGCAGGTGGGACATTTCATTGCAGACTCTTTACTTGTGGCGTAGGCTCAATAGTTGCAGCTCGCAGACTTAGTTGCTCCTTGGCATATGGGATCATGGTTCCCCTACCAGGGACTGAATCCATGTCCCCTGCACTGCAAGGCAGATTCTTAACCACTGGACCAGCAGGGAAATCCCTCAGGCACTGCGTATTTATCACATGCCTGCTATGAGCAGGCTTTGTGCATGGTGGGCACACACTGTCTTTCCTACATGGAACCCACACTTCGGTAGCAGAGAGAGTGTTACCACGGGACTTAAAATGCCATGAGTGTGAAAAGTCCAGGAGATGATGGATCTGTGGGTGTGCTGCTTCCCACACGGGGGCTTTATTCAGTCACCTACTCATTCATTCATTTATCAGATGAGAGCACCTACTGTGTAGCCTGTTCTTTGTTGAGCACTGTGGGCGTAGAGATGAGTCAGACACTATGGTGACTGCCAAGTTACAAAGTCAATTCTCTAACAACGGTGGACACTCTCAGAAAGGAAGGCTATATGACGTGGACCTTGATGGATGGGTAGGAGTTCAGGAGGTAGAAAGAAGAACTTCAAATACAAGACTGTGTATTTGTGAGTGTGTAACAGAAAGTTCTGTTCTAAGACAGTTAGATCAGGGGGTCATAATTCTCTAAAGAAAACACATACAGAAAAAAAGCATTTAAAATAAACAGACTCCAAACATGTAAAAAAAAAAAAAAGAATTCTAGGAAAAAAACAGAGAGAAAGATTAGTTTGGAACATTGTCTTGAAAATGAAATGAAAAATTAGGACAATAAATGTATCTTATAGTCAATAAATATATTTATAGTTGTTTTAGTTCTGTTTTAAAAACGGAAATATAGTTGGTTCACAATGCTGTGTTAGTTTCTGGTATACAGCAAAGTGATTCAGTTATATATATATATGCACACACACACACATATATATCTGTTCATATTCTTTTCCATTATAGTTCATTGTAAGATGCTGAATATAGTTTCCTGTGTTATACCGTAGGTCCTTGTTGTTTATGCATTTTATATACAGTATTATGCGTATCCTAATTTCAAATTCCTAATTTATCTCTCCCTCCCCACTCCCCAGCTATTCCCTTTGGTGACTAAAGTTTTCTTTTTTGTGTCTGTAAGTCTGTTTCTGTTTCGTAAATCAGTATCATTTTAAAATATTCCAGATATAAGTCACACACATGGCATTTGCCTTTGACTTACTTTACTTAGCATAATAATCCCTAGGTCCATCCATATCGCTGCAACTGGCATTGTTTCATTCTTCTTTATGACTGGATAATATTACGTTATGTGTGTGTGTCCATATATCTGCTGATAGGTATTTAGGTTGTTTCCAAGTGTTGGCTATTATAAACCAGTGCTGCTATGAACATTGGGGTGCACATGTTTTTGACTTTTCATCTTTTCTGGGTATATGCCCAGGAGTGGGATTGTAGGAGCATATGGCAAATTTATTTTTAATTATATTAATAAATTAAAATTTATTTAAATTTTTAATTTTCTGAGGGGCCTCCATACTGCTCTCCATAGTGGCTGCACCAATTCACATTCCTACAACAGTGTAGAGAAAGGTTCCTTTTTTACCACACAGGATGCGATTTTAAATAGGATAGTTGGATGGGTCTCATAAGGTGACATCTCAGTAAAGACTTGAAACAGATGAAGCATCAGGCAGGCAGATATCTGAGGAAGGTCATTCCAAGCAAAGGGAACAGTCAGTGCAAAGGCCCAGAGGCAGGAACGTGCCAGCCTTGTGTGGTAAACCTACCCTAAGAAGCTGAAGGCAAAGGAAACTACTTTGGGGTGAGAGGCAGAATTAAAGTAAGCCAGTGCGGCAACTGAGATTTCTGTAGGCTGGAATTTCAGTGGGGTGGGGGTTCGTGGGTGGTGTGCTGGAAAGAAGAGGGTTTGGTGTTAGAATTCAGCTGGGCTGCTTTTTAACTTCTTAAACAGAGCAAATGACAAAACCTTTTACAGCCTCCAGTGGACAGAGGGCCAGATGAAACTTTGGCACCCTGTAAACGCCTATACACAATGGCACTCATCTCACACGCTAGTAAAGTAATGCTCAAAATTCTCCAAGCCAGGCTTCAGCAATACGTGAACCGTGAACTCCCTGATGTTCAAGGTGGTTTTAGAAAAGGCAGAGGAACCAGAGATCAAATTGCCAACATCTGCTGGATCATCAAGAAAGCAAGAGAGTTCCAGAAAAACATCTATTTCTGCTTTATTGACTATGCCAAAGCCTTTGACTGTGTGGATCACAATAAACTGTGGAAAATTCTGAGAGAGATGGGAATACCAGACCACCTGACCTGCCTCTTGAGAAACCTATATGCAGGTCAGGAAGCAACAGTCAGAACTGGACATGGAACAACAGACTGGTTCCAAATAGGAAAAGGAGTATGTCAAGGCTGTATATTGTCACCCTGCTTATTTAACTTACATGCAGAGTACATCATGAGAAACGCTGGGCTGGAAGAAGCACAAGCTGGAATCAAGATTGCAGGGAGAAATATCAATAACCTCAGATACGCAGATGACACCACCCTTAGGGCAGAAAGTGAAGAGCAACTAAAAAGCCTCTTGATGAAAGTGAAAGAGGAGAGTGAAAAAGTTGGCTTAAAGCTCAACATTCAGAAAACAAAGATCATGGCATCCGGTCCCATCACTTCATGGCAAATAGATGGGGAAACAGTGGAAACAGAGTCAGATTTTGTTTTTTGGGGCTCCAAAATCACTGCAGATGGTGATTGCAGCCATGAAATTAAAAGATACTTACTCCTTGGGAAGAAAGTTATGACCAACCTAGATAGCATATTGAAAAGCAGAGACATTACTTTGCCAACAAAGATCTGTCTAGTCAAGGCTCTGTTTTTTTCCAGTGGTCATGTGAGAGTTGGACTGTGAAGAAAGCTGAGCGCTGAAGAATTGATGCTTTTGAACTGTGGTGTTGGAGAAGACTCTTGAGAGTCCCTTGGACTGCAAGGAGATCCAACCAGTCCAACCTAAAGGAGATCAGTCCTGGGTGTTCTTTGGAAGGAATGATGCTAAAGCTGAAACTCCAATACTTTGGCCACTTGATGCAAAGAGTTGACTCATTGGAAAGAGTCTGATGCTGGGAGGGGTTGGGGGCAGGAGGAGAAGGGGACGACAGAGGATGAGATGGCTGGATGGCATCACTGACTCGATGGACAGGAGTTTGAGTGAACTCCAGGAGTTGGTGATGGACAGGGAGGCCTGGCGTGCTGCGGTTCATGGGGTCGCAAAGCCACTGAACTGAACTGAATGGAAACGCCTATGGAGTCTGGTTCAACCCTACTCCCTTCTGGGGCTCCAGCTGGAGCTTAGGATTTGGCCAGCACAGGTGGACTGTCCCTGAAGAGTCCCCCCCGCCCCCGCCACTCCCGCGATTCCCCTTGCCGTCCGTGCAGGCAGCACTGGCAGGCACTGGCTCTGTAAGCCGCAGGGCGGCTCTTGGTCTGAGCTATGTCAGTTGTGTCCCCAGTACCTCTTCCGACTTCTCCTCTTTCCCTCCCTTTGCCCTCCTCCCTGCTCCCAGGGTCACTAGGCTACCAGGCTTGTGCTCAGCCACTGGATCCCAAGATGGAAAAGCAGGCCCTGGAGAGGGGAAATCTGACTCCAGCTTCTCCCAGGCCATCAGGAGAAGAGCCTGCAGAATCAGAGGCCTCTGGGAAAAGATGCAGTTCTCCAACTTGCCAGATGATGAGAATCACCTGGTTATAAATGTGGTTTTGCAGGCGCCTTCCCCAAGGAGTCCAATTCAAGGGAGCTGGGGCAGGGAGGGAGTTGAGGTTATCCCAGACTCCAGCAGTTTGTGTCTTCAGGCAAGTTTGGGAACCCCTGAGAGCGGTTCAAAGAGCCAGGCCTCTATTGGAACCATCTGGATTCCCGCCTAGGATTCCCCAGGCCACACTGCCAGAGTGGCGTTAGGTAGTCAACGAACGTCCTTAACTTCTCTGAGTTTCAGTTTCCTCCTTGGGAAATGACGGAATGAGATTCGCAGGTTCAGCACTTAGCCTTGGGCCTGGCACAAAGGAAGCAAGAACAGATGTTAGGCACTAATCCCCGCTGTTATCCTTGGCAGCTGTGGGTGGGAGCGGGGTGGGGAGCGCGTCGTGGCCCCAGGGAACCAGCCTGCTCACTGCCTACGCCCTTCTGCAGTAAGCTCTCCTGAGAAGCATCAGAGTGGTGCAGGACAGCCACCCCCCTCCCCGCATCCCAGCTGCCCTGCCTCCCCTACTGTGAGAGCTTGGGTGGGCCACTTCTACATGCCTCAGTCTCCTCTCCTGCCCCAAGTGAGGAATAATGCTTACCTTGTATGCTTGATAAGTCTGGCACACAGAAATGTTTGCAGAGTTGTTAGCTAATTTTACTACCATACCTACCTTCAATCAATCAACAGACATTTTTGTGCCTACTCTTTGAACTGAGGATGAAACGTTTGTTTGCTCTTGGGCTCTGGAGTCAGACTGCCTCAGTTTGAAACCAAGCTCTGGCTGTGTGACCTTGAGCAAGTTATTCCCCCTCTCTGGGCCTAAGATGGATTCCTCAGCAGAACTCAGAAATGTAAAAGACGGTTAGATGGGTTTATTTTAGAGTAAGGACAGCGCTTGTACCACAGTAAGCTCTACAAATGATAAACAAGTGAAATCTAAGCTGCGGGTCCCTTTTTCCAGGAACTCCGTCTAGCAGCGAGGTCAGCAAGACCCGGGGCTAGGTGGATCTGTTGGCTCCCCAGGGGCCAGCGGCCTAAGCTGGGAACACCTCCCAGAGAAGGCAAGGGCCCAGCCAGGACGGGCGAGCCTGCCCAGTAGCTGCGCAGGTTTTCCGGCTGATGTCAAGGCGTCAAGTTCGTGGGTCTGCCGCAAATTTGTTTAAATGCAAGTACTGAAATGAGCTGCATGGCATCGATTTAAGCAGAAAGCCCTACAAAATGAGATGGGAGCTGTTCTGATTAGGCAAAACCTGTGTCTGCCGGCTGGAAGTATCGTGAGGAAGCAAGAGGAGGTCTCCAGTCTCTCATTCTGGGGATCCCCAGTCGGGGCTCTCCTCTGCCAGCTTGTGCAGGGCGGCGCTGGGCTGAGGGAACTACATCCTAGCCTGCGGAGCCAGCTTTTATCTTTTAAATGTCACCGCTTATCTCTCAATTTTTAACCGCAGGGGCTTGCTGTTGTTCAGTCGCTCAGTCCTGTCCAGCTCTTTGCGACCCTGTGGACTGCAGCACGCCAGGCTTCCGTGTCCTTTACCATCTCCCTGAGCTTGCTCAAACTCATGGCCATTGGGTCGGTGAGGCCGGCAGTTGTCTAATTTCTTTTTTAAACTATTAGATATAACTACTTCTCTACGTGCACACTCAGAGCCCCGGATAGAGGGAGCCCGCCCGCACCATCCTTATCTCCGCGAGCTTTGCCACCTCGGAGGCGCCCGGGCTTTCTCACTTTTCTGTCCTGGTTGAAATTTCTCACTCAGCATGCGTCGTTTATAGGATATACTTGGAAAACAAATCTGCCGATTTGCCTTGGGAAGGGATCGCTACGGGAAGGCAGGCGTCATTAGTTTAAGATAGTAACGACCCCTTGACCCTCAGCCCTCTGGCTCCTGGACCCCACACCCTCAGCCGGCAAGAGCTGTGTGCTCCTTCCCAGGGCTCTGGAAACTACAGTTTGTTCCATAATGAGCCTGGATACCAAGCCTGAGATCCCCACCCACTGGTGAGAGCGTGGGCTGCCCCAGGGCAGAGAGCAGGGTCCCCTGCATCTTCAGGAGACTGGCTCTCCGTTCTTAGACGCTGTCCCCACCCTGCCTTTTGGTATCTGCCTGGTGGGTTTCCCAGCTCTGTGCTTAGGGAATGTATGACCTTGATCACTGCCTTAACCTCTGGTCCTCAGCTTCCCGGTTTGCAAATTAAGATGGATTAGATCAGCAAACTCCCCTAAGCATTTAGCCTGTAGGCCTGGCTTTCCGTGAAGCCAGAGCCAGCCAGCCCTCCTTATCCCTTTGTGAGAGACCTTGGAGTCACTCTGCTGGTCCCTGAAGGATGACAAAGAAGGAGAGGGAGGCATCATAGGAAAACCTCGCGGGATAATATGAGAAAGATTTTTTTCTCTCTACTGTTACTGTTAGCATAATGTCATAGAAAAAAAGGCTGGTTTCCCAGGTGGTGCAGCCAAAAAGAACTCACCTGCCTATACAGGAGATGCAGGAGACACGGGTTTGATCCCTGGGTGGTGTCCCCTGGAGAAGGGAATGGCAACCCGCGCCAGTATTCTTGCTTGGAGAATTCCAGGGACAGAGGAGCCTGGCAAGCCCCAGTCCATGGGGTCACAAAAAGTCGGAAACAACTGAGCGACTGAGCGCACACACACGGTGTTACTTAGATGAGTGCAAGGCGAAAAAGGCCCAGATGTGTGCAGGACCCCCAGGAGGTAGTGGACACTGACGAAGGACAAGAATGTGGGTGAGCTCCAGGTAGAAGGATCTCCCTGGTTGTGTGAGTTAGGCCACCTGCTGTGGCTAGCCTGGCAGGAAAGGGTTATCTGAATCAAGAACTGGTCTGGTGCCCTTCCAGGGGATGGGACTGCCGCGTACATCTCAGAGTGCTGAAGGCATGAGGTAGGGTTGTAGGCACAGGAGGCAGAGCGCAAGCCTGGGCTGAACACATCCCCCTCCCGCAGCCCTCAGAGAGATTAAAGTCTGAGGGCCCAGAGCCCAGCTCTGAGGCAGCATTTCCCCCCTTCCTTACAGAGCTCAGCCCATACACCCTGCATCCCTGTATCACAAGCGGCATCCAGCTCGGCTCTTAGCACTTAGAGTCTCCTGGCATCTTCCCCTCTCCCCAAGGGTGGTGGGGTGAGCCCTGAGGGACAGACAGGCACTGGCAGAGCTGATGGGTCCTTGGCTTGACAGCAGAATGGCCCCGGGCCTGGCTTAGGGGCTCTTCCCAGAGGTTAGGATGTGCCAGGAGCAATGTTTTGTCTTCCACCGAGAGCCCTGGGGCCAGGCAACCAGGCCGGTACTTTCCAGGCAAAATCCAGAAAAAAACCCATATTCCATAGGAACGTAAAACCTCTGACGCCCTCCCATCTTCCTCCCTTTTAGAGAGCTGAGCGGAGCTGGAGGTAAGGGAGCTGCAGTCAGCCCCTGCGAACTGGTGGTCCAGGCCTCCGGGCAAGTATTTTTGTTCTTCTTATTTTACTGATGGGGGAAAAAATGGGCACACAGCCAGAAACTCCCACAGTGAGCAGGTTTTTAGCTTGATTTCACTGAGCCTCAATTTTCTCGTCTGTAAAATCTGCACAGTAGCATTCGTTGGTCAGGGCTAGGACAAAATTCGTTAAATGCTGAAAAAACTGTCAAATGGGGAGAATTTATGGGGCCTGGCCGCAGAAGGAGGCGGTCGAGGTCCTTTAGTCACCTCTGTGGTCCAGGCTCTGCTCTCCACCCAGCAGAGCAGCGGTGAGGCCAGACCACAGGACCCATGCGGCACTTCCATTTGGCGTATCTGAGTATCACTGGTCTGGGGCATTCTGAGAACCCTGACAAGGGCTTTGGTTCTGGGTTTTTCCATCTATGAAATGGACTGCAGGCAGTGTTATTCTAAGAAGGATGAGTTCGGGTGCCCTGCAATCTCACAGGACTCAGGCGCTTTTACTTTCCATTTAATGCCCCCTACTTTAAACAGCGCCAGGAGCAGTAGAGTTTAAGGAGGTGTCCTCAGTCTCCGTAATGAGACCCAGAATGGAACCTCAGTTCTCCCAGCACTGGCTATTTGTTCCTAGACAAGTCACTAGACCTCTCCAGGCCTCAGTCTGCTAACCTTTAAAACAGAACTTCCCTTTCCAGAGTTACTGAGGATGACGTGAGCAACCCCAGAAAGTACCTAACACAGGACCCAGCACAGGAGAGCCTTTATTTATATCAACATCAATGTGCTCAGTGAATACCTATCCCTACAACTCAAGGTCGGCTGCCTCTGCCCTCCAAAATTCAGTTTCTGAAAAATGGCAAGCTGAAAGAAGCACACGGCCGGATCAGCGCACTCTCTTTAATGGAAAGGAGATTCTCATTTCTTACAGAAACAGGTAAAAACATAAATACGGGTGGGGGTGGGGTAGGGGGGCAGCCGCAAGGCAGCAAGGGCCCGGGCGCCCGGCCCAGGCTTGGGGAAAGACGGCCGTTAGGAGCCTGCTGCTCCCGGGCTCCCAGTCCCAATGGGCTGGTGTTCCTCCGGTTAGGGATGCTCCTGGGCGCTCGGAGGGCACTCCTGGGGCCACAGCTAGGCACCAGGCTGCCGTTTCACTCACCACAAGCTGCGTAAACCTGGCCACAGACTCTCCCTCTCGGGGGACAAAGGCGCACGGGGCGGGAAATCTCCGAAGCCTCCGTGGGAGAGCATGTGACATCCATCCGAGGGATCGCAGGATCGTGCCGGGAGCCCTCCCTCTCCCCTCTTTAGTCAGTGTCCCTCTTGAGAGGTGGGATCGGTCGGAGGCCTCCCAGACCGGTCCCTTCTCTACCAGGCTCGGATGCCGTGCAGCGTGGACACTCCCGAGTTGCCCTGCGGAATCCCAGAGCTCTGCACCGCGTTCAAGTCCCCGACGCCGAAGTTCACGAAGTTGTTGTTGGCAGCGGCCGTGGCCGTCTGCGTCGGAGGCGGCCCGGCCGGGTAAGCAGCGGTGCAGCTGTAGCCGGGGCTGCAAGCCGCGCCCCCGTACCCGGGGTAGGCAGGGTAGGCGTTGTAGCCGTAGGCGTTGAGGCCCACGCCGTAGGCTGGCGCGTAGGGCGCCGCGTCCCCTAGGCAAGGCTTGCCATCGCGCACCAGCACTGGCACCGCGATCCTGCGGGCCGGCGGCGGCGGCGGCGGCGGCAGCCCCACCAGCTCCAGAGTCTGGTCTTGCCGTTGCCGCTTGCACTTGTAGCGCCGGTTCTGGAACCAGATCTTGACCTGCGTGGACGTGAGCTTCAGCACGCTGGCCAGCTGGTCGCGCTCGGGAGCCGACAGGTACCGCTGCTGCTTGAAGCGCCGCTCCAGCTCGTAGACCTGCGCCTGCGAGAAAAGCACGCGCGGCTTCCTCCGCCGTCGCGCGCGCGGTCGCTCGGCGCTGTCCGGCTCTGGCTTCTCCAGTTCCACCGCCTTCTGCAGTGCGCACAGCTCTGAGCGGGGAACAGAAAAGCGGAGAGACGCTGTGTCACGGCCACCCAACCCCCCGGAGCTCTCGCCGGGCGATGAGCCCCAGTGGGCGCCACCCCTGTCCCGCCTGGAGCCTGTAGCTTGGCTGCGGCAGACTGTACGGTACACTGGGCTTCCGCTCGACAGCCAGCTTCTGTTGATTGCCTACTATGTGCCGAGCACGGCTGTGGGCACTGGAGAACAAGAGAGGTCTCTGTTCTCGGGTAGGTCACATTCTGGTGAGACAGATGGACAGTGACTTAAGACAGGAGGCAAAGAAAATACAGCTCAGTGGTGCGCTGGAGTGAATGAGATTAGGAAGACTTTGGTTTGCGAAGTTAAAGGAAGGATATCTAGGCCTCCCCCTAGAACTGGTCACACTGTCTCAAAATTAGGGCAACCGAAAAAACAGAACGTCAATAGGCTGTTGCTTCGGTGATCGAAGGCTCCCGTTCAAATGCTGTGAGAATTGTGCAGCCCCCAAAAAGCAGTGGGTGGGCAGGTGGCCTTGGAACCTGCCTCGAAATCGAATTGGATTCGAATCCGTATGGACCAATTCAAGCCGCAGTGCCTGCCGGCAGCTGTTCCGGGACTTTCCCTCTGCTACTAGACAAATCTTTCTAGGCTCACAAGACCCTTTCTGGGCTCACAGCGGCCCTACACCCGCGCCCTCAGCCCCCGGGTTCTTGCCAACCCGGCGTTGGGCTACCGTCTTCCTGCCGCGCATTCTCTACTGCCCGGCCAGCCTCCCCCCGACCTCGGGATGTGCGCGGGGATACGACCACCTCCCCCAGTCATCTCTTCCATTGCTACACGCCTTTCTTCGCGAGACACTTTCTATTTCCAGGAAAGACACTCTAGGCTCTGGCCGCGTGAGGAAATTGTTATGGAAAAAGAAAGCTGCTAAAATCATTCTTGAGTCCGAGGTATCCCATTTTTTAAAATTCAAGATCCTTGTTTTCAATGACGCCACTCTCCTTGCACAAAGGAAGAAAGACCCCAGAAACCCCGGGTAAACGAGTAGGCTAGAGAAGGTCTTGGACCTCCTCCAATTGCGCGTAAAAGTACTTCTGGTGTGCAGCAATTTAATTGCAGCGGTTTTGGTCAGATCCTCAAGAAGACCTTTAAAAAAATATATAGAGAGAATCTTTCTCGCTGTGTCCACCACAAACAGATCGCTCAACTTGAACTTCATAACAGATCCAGGAGCAGGGCTGCTGCGCCTGGGGCTTTGTTAGGCCGGAAAAAATATATAAATATTTTCCCTTTCTTTCCTCTCCTGTTTCTGATAACCACGATCCAGCATTTCCTCTAAACCCCCGACTGGACGCCCAGGGGCCCTGGCAACAACCTCACTTCTCACATTCGGAGCCCCCTTTGCTCCACCATCCGCCCAGGCACTCGCCTCTTCTATACTCACGACAGAGTTTCTGGGCCGCGAGGTTTGGGGACGAAAGCTATCCCAGGGAAGTGAAGGAGCTTGGGTTTTCTCCTCACCTTTCTTATCGGCTCGATGGTCCTTGGCAGGGTCGGGGTCGCCATAGGCACGCGGATAGAAAGCGGGGGCGGCTGAGAAGGCGGGCGCGCACTTGGCGGGCGAGGGCGCGGGGCCCAGCTCTGCGCGCAGCTCGGGGAAGCTGGGCGCCGCGGCCTCTGGCCCCGCGTAGGCCTCGGGCTTGAAGGCGGCCAGCATGCAGGAGGCGGGCGCCAGAGTGGCCTCCAGGCGCGCCGAGAGCTCCCCGGCAGCCAGGCTGCGCTGCTGCTGCTCCAGGTTCAAGATGTCTTTGACCGAGAACGGCGTGGGCGTGAGCGCGGGGCTGGGGAACATGGTGGCGGCGCGCGAATCACAGCGCCAGGTGGGCGGCAGCGAGCGGCGCTGCCCACGGCCCCTGGCAGCCTCCCTGCATGGTGCCCGCCGCGCGCCCGCGCACCCGCCTTCCAGCTCGGGATGTGGCCAGGCGGCAGGTAGTGCGGGGCGCAAGGGGCAGGAGAGGCGGGACCAGGCCGGAGGAGGGGGACTCAGCCTGCCATTGGGCCGGGGGCCTCGTTGACAGGAGCGATGAGCACTTTCGTGTCACCTAATATAGTCATACGGCTCAAAAAAAAAAAAAAAAAAATCCCGCTGAGCTTTTTAAAGGGGCCGCGACGCATTTGGAAGACTCCTTTCGCTCCTGCAGCCTAAGATTCGTCCTTAGCGTTAGCCTGAAAATCCTACTAGGATGCAAGCATAAGAAAGAACGTGATTGTTCTCCGAACCCGACGTTTAGGCCGGGTTGGGTAGATCTGGGATTTGAGGAAATGTTCCTCAGCACCTGAAACAATAGGAAAGTGAAGGATTGGGTGGGTGGGTGGGTAGGTGGGTAGGTGGGTAGGTGGGTGGGTGGGTGCCGCTTCAGGGATGGAGTTATTTCCAGGAGTTTATTTACTACTGATGGTATGGTAGAAGAGTCTGAATAGGAAGAGACGCATTGGGGAAAGAGTTTGCTCTGGGGTGATGGCCGGAGGGAGGCGTTCTGGAGAATTTGGGATTCTGTGTAGCTGGCTCACAGGCCTAGTGGTGGCCTTTCTCCAAGAGGCCAGGCCCTGGGAACTCCTGGAGTGAGTCAAGCTGAAAAGCGAGGTGGGTGGTTGTGGGATGGGGGAGCACCGCTGACAGGGCAAGTGACACAAACACAACTCCAGGGGGCGCCAGTCACTGCCAGTCCCCCCCCCCCCCCCCAAGAGAGACAGCCCTCCTCTTAATAATGAAGCAAGTCCAGAATCCCAGCAGGCCAGCGCAGCGACTCAGGGTAGAGCTGTCTTCTAGGGAGGCTTAGCTCAGGGCCCGTCAGTCATTGTGGCCTCCCTCTCCCCACCTGCCCTCCCTGCCTAGGCCTTTGTCTGTATGGCCTCTGTCCCCAGCTCAGGTTTAGGTCTCAGGCAGGCGGGCTCCTCTGAACCCAGCCGCCCAAGATTTCTCTGGGCTGGCTGAGAGTGGGGTGCCCCTGTGGCAGCGGCGGAGGCGGCAGGGGGCCAGGCAAATGCCGGGAGGGTCTTCGGGGGGTGTTAATTTTTAGCCCAGGATCAGTAAAGTAGGGATCTTCTGTCAGACCAGTCTTTGAGTGTTTCAGATCTTGGGCTAGCTCTGTGCTAGTCCGCCTCATCCCTCTGGGTCCCTTGGAAGACCTGATTAAAACTTGTAGGGCCTTTCGCTCACACCCCCCCCCCTCCCCCCGCCGAAAACTGTAGCAAGGCATTCTATTTTGTGTACAATTTCAGGAAGGGTCCGGGCAGACAGAATGGCCCCAGGTTAAGGTCTCCACCTTATCCTATCTCTAGCGATGGCGAGGCTTGTCGTGGGGGGAAAGCGCCGATTTCCCACGACTCAGGCTTCCGTGGGAAGTCCGGGGGAGCGCGCAGACTCTCAGAACCGAGCCTTGTAGGGCTCGACTCCTGGCGCAGGACTAGTTGGGAACTGGGGAAGAAGCGTTTGGACCAGAAGAAAGGCGCACGGGGCGAAAGGCCACCTAGGGACAGGGCTCAGGGCCTTAGGCTCCGCATTGCGCGCTCAAGGCGCCCCTCAAGCCTGACAGTGAACCATTGCACAGCGCCACTGGGAAGGGCGCGCGAGGAGTCAAGCGTAGGCCCAACGCTGGGACTCTGCCAGCCCCTCGTCAGATCCGCACTCCCAGGACCTGTGGCCCCCGGGCTAGGGCAAAGGGGAGCGGAGCCTCGCACAGCCACCGCGGAGTCTCAGAGCCCTCCGACTCGCCTTGCAGGCGCCAGCCGCCCAGGGCCGGCGGGGGAGTCCCGCTTCAAGTCTTCCAGCCGGGGACCACGGTCAGTTCTGAGACTGTTAGCTTGGTCTTTCGTAGAGATGACTCTTTTTCAAATGTGGAGAATTCTCAAGCCCCAGGAACCCTCCTCATCCGCCCACCTCCCAACCCGTGTTCTCCCTCGACGGATCTCCAGATCAGTGGCCTGTCTTCGGCCCTACCTCGAATCGGGCTTTCCGCCAATAGTACAGTAATTGCCCTCAACTAACCCAGCTTGGGGGCCCACCTCTCCTTTCAAGAATGTTTTTGGGGAGTGGGAGAGGACGCCTATCGCCGAGGCGGTGACGTCTGGCAAACGAGGCACATCCGATTCAATTAAATGTCTCGCTGAATGGGAGCGAGGGTCCTGGGAGCGCTGTTAAGTGAATGGGCTGGCCGGGCGGCTGGCGATGACAGTTTGAAAGATTAGTGTGAGCCGACGCCTGAAATATTACCGTTTAATGGGGGACATTGAGGCTGCATCCGGGATCTCTGTTTTTAGTTTGTGTGTGTGTATGTGTGTGTGTTTTAAGAGAGAGTTCTGAAGGAAGAGAAAAATTCAGCATGTCCTCTACAAATCAAGGCAGCGAAGATTTATCACCTATTTTGGGGCATGGGGGAGGTCCCTAAGGCTGACAAATAGTTTTGTGGGTCAGGTGTCAGGAAAAGGAGAGGAAAGAAAACCTTCCATATTTGAATAAAATCGATAACTTTCAACCCCTTACACCCTCTGTGAATCTGGTAATTTCTCTTGGGTCTAAAATAGGCCTTAGCGCTGCCAAAGAGAGGAAGACAGGGAAAAACTGGGTAAATACATGCAAAATCCAAATTGAAGTGACCCATGTTGGTCTCCGCAGACAAAGAATAATTCCTAAGAGTAACTGAAGAGTAATTCCTAACTTTTCTTTGCAGTCCTCACAGTTTCTGAGTAAAAACATTTTTGTTTTCTTTCAGTGAAGCTGCAGTGGTTGGGGGAGAGGGGGGAGGAGCGGGGGAAGAGTGGGGAGGTGGGGAGGGAGGAAACTTGATTCTCCCCACCAGGGATGCATCTTCCTTCCCAAGGGCGACTGATCCAACCTGGCCGCCTCTCTAAGCCGCACTTTGGCCAAACTAGTAGGACAAACAAACAGCCTTCAGTCCAGAGAAAGGCAGAGACAGAGAGAAAGACAAAAGAGGGCAGAGAGGAGAGATCGAAAAACTATCCATTTCCTTGCCTTTTAAAGAGTCGGTGCTTTGAGATGAGCCAAATTCCAGGGTGACTGGAGCGCGTTCTGCGCACATAAAATATTATTAATTGAAAAGCGATCGGAGCGGCCCGAGCCGGCCCCCGCTTTCCTGCAATCAGCACGGCCGGCCGCAAAAGGTATATATGATTAATTGAAAGATAAGCTGGAACTATCACCGGGAATGTCATTAATGCGCCGGGGAGACGTCCATTGGAGACAGGCGGCGTTATCCTCGGCTTTATCTTCAACAACGCCTCGCTCTCGGCCCGCGCCGGGGAAACAGATGGGGATTTCTGTCTGGGACGCTCGCCCCGTGTTTATATTTTGGAAAGAATCGCAACTCGTGGGAGTCCCCGGCAGGCCCCCTGATAAATGAACATTAGCACTTTTTCGGACTACTGTATCAACAAAGGGGCTACGGCGCGGCAATAATTGGCGAGAAAGCAAACAGAGGACCGAGAGCGCGCCTCTGCTCTTCGTCCAGCTGATGGATGAGCAGCGGCGCTGCGGCCGGTTCCCGGCCCTGGCCCCGGCTCCCTGGCTCCCCGGCCGCGGGGCCCCTCAGCCGTCCTGGCTTCCTTCCGGGCCGGGGCTTGAGACTTGGGGGCATCTCTGGGGGCTGCCGTGGGCTCCGAAAGAGTCCGGGCGGGCTCAGCGGCACTGGCTTTTGCCTGCCCCGGACTTGCCTTATTGCAGGGGCTCAGCTGGTTCCAGTGTCTTGCGCTCCCGCTGGAGGAGCCATTTGCCCTCGAACGTCATCCCGGATTAGCTTATTTTGATCTCTCCCGAGAGGAGAAAGACGCTCAGAGAGGTGAAGTGACTTGTTCAGGGTCACACAGACGGAAAGGGACAATTTCAGGATTCGAACACAGGATTAACTACAGACCTGTGAATCCTTATGGCAGAAAGCGAAGAACTATAGAGCTTCTTGATGAAAGTGAAAGAAGAGAGTGAAAAGTTTGGATTAAAGCTCAACATTCAGAAAACTAAGATCATGGCATCCGGTCCCATCATTTCATGGAGAATAGATGGGGAAACAGTGGAAACAGTGTCAGACTTTATTTGGGGGGCTCCAAAATCACTGCAGATGGTGACTACAGCCATGAAATTAAAAGACGCTTACTCCTTGGAAGGAAAGTTATGACCAACCTAGACCGCATATTAAAAAGCAGAGATATTACTTTGCCAACAAAGGTCCATCTAGTCAAGGCTATGGTTTTTCCAGTGGTCATGTATGGATGTGAGAGTTGGACTATAAAGAAGGCTGAGCTCTGAAGAATTGATGCTTTTGAACTGTGGTGTTGGAGAAGACCCTTGAGAGTCCCTTGGACTGCAAGGAGATCCAACCAGTCCATCCTAAAGGAAGTCAGTCTTGAATATTCATTGGAAGGAATGATGCTGAAGCTAAAACTGCAATACTTTGGCCACCTGATGTGAAGAGCTGACTCATTTGAAAAGACCCTGATGCTGGGAAAGATTGAGGGCAGGAGGAGAAGGGACGGCAGAGGATGAGGTGGTTGGATGGCATCACCCACTCAATGGACATGGGTTTGAGTAAACTCAGGGAGTTGGAGACGGACAGGGAGGCCTGGCGTGCTTCAGTCCGTGGGGTCGCAAAGAGTCGGACACGACTGAGTGGCTGAACTGAACTGTGAATTATTGTTGTTTTTTAAAGTACACGTCGCTGCCTCCTAGAACCGTATCCTCTGGAGAGGAAGCAGAACACTACCCCCTCCCCCAGTACACACCCCACATAGCTAGAGAGGAGGGCCAGGCTGCTGGACTGGGGATGCGGGCTTCACCAAAGCCAAGGGGACTTCTGACATATAGTTCACCTGAGTGAGGGAGAGAGGGGAGGGAAACATTTAAAATTCCTCCTCCCCCTCTTCTTCCATTTCCTCCACAATCTCCTCCATTTCTTACTCCCTCCACCTCCTCCACCTCCTTCTCCACCTCCTTCATCTTCTCCTCTTCTTCTTAGGTAACAACTTATTGGGAGATAATAGATATAATTCACATACCATTTAATTCATCCATTTAAGGGATACAATTCAAGGACTTGCAGTATTTTCACAGAGTTGCAATCATGACAACTAATTCTAGGACATTTTTTTATCATCTCCAAAGGAAACCTGTAGGCTTTAGCCACCAATCCCAACACCCTCCCCTATCTCCCACCTCCCCAGCTGGAGATCACTACTACTTAATCTCTATACATTGACCCATTTTAGACATTTCAGACAGATGGAATCACATAACATGTGGCTTCTTTCACTTAGCATAATATTTTCTTGAAGGTTCATCCATGTTATAGCACGTATCAGTACTTTGCTCCTTTTCATGACAGAATGATATCCTATTGTATGGGTATACCGTATTTTGTTTCTATATTCATCAGTTGATGGACATTTGGCTTTTTGACTATTACGACTAATCCCCCAGTTCACTTCTACCCTAAAATCTGAGCTGTAGAAATCTGGGGGGGACCCTTCTGCCTGCCCCTTTAACTAACCCTCTCCTTCCCTGAAAGCTGGCTTCATGGGTGTGCCAACTGTGTACCCACACAGGGCCTGGACTTAGAAGGGCCCTGTGTTCTGTTGTTGCTGTCTGGAAATTCTTGGTAAGTTTTGAACAAGAGGCTCCACATTTCGTTTGTTGTGCACTGGTCTTGATTTCTGGTCAGTCTGAGTCGAGTCTTGGAAATACTATCTCCACGTCCCCCAGGCCCCTGTAATCTGTCAGCCTTGTGGCTTCCTTTGCCCCAGGGTCTAGCCTTCTCTAGCCAGCTGGGACAGGCAGGAAGTCCTCTGGGCTGCTTTAAAGACTGTCTGTCCAAAGTTGTTCAGCCATAGAAGGGCCTGGAGCACACAGAAGTGGAAAGAGCAGGCAGATCCGCCTGACTGCTAGGTGTTGTGTGTGTGTATGTATGAAAGTGTGCGGTCAGGTGGGGGAAGCCAGGAGAAGGGCCCAGAAGAGTGGGCCAGAACTTCCACCCAGCCTCCAGGTGACTCATTAGTCACTAATGGATACTTGGCCTGATTTCTGCATCTCTTTCTCTTAAAAAAGTTGTTTATTTATTTGGTTTTGGCTTTTTGGATCTTCATTGCCGCGTGTGGGATCTTTCACCCCGGCACGCAGGCCTCTCTCTGGCTGTGAGGTGTGGGTTCCAGAGTGCAGGTTCGGTTGTAGCCATGTACATAGGACTTGATTGCCCCCTGGCACGTGGGATCCCAGTTCCCCCATCAGGGATCGAACTCACGTCCCTTGCACTGGAACGGGGACTCTTAACCCCTGGATCACCAGAGTCCATGCATCCTTGAGTCACACTGACGGACGGGGGTTTCACAGCCCCAGACACACGGACCCTGAAGGAGGCAGAATTGTACCAAATGAGTACTAGACAGTGAGCCAGTTTTGGGTTCTAGCCCTGCTCCTTTGACTGGCTCATCTTGAGCACGTTCTTTTTCTTCTCTGGCTACTGGTTTCATCTTTGTATCCTTGGTGTTTTTTCCCCCTGGCTCCCCTCCCTCCCTTCCTGAGAGCACTGAGGATCTTACTTCCTCAGCCAGAGATCGAACCTGTGCCCCTGCATTGAAGTGTAAAGCCGTAACCCCTGGACCACCAGGGGAGCCCCTCCTTGGTGGTTTTAGGTGTACTTAGGGTCCCTTCCCAGCTGTGCTGAGAAACATCCCGTGTTGCTACTTGGACTCACCTGGGCAGCTGGGAAGGGTGCAGAGGCGTATTGGTGGTTGTCTAACTTACAAAATGAAACTGGCTAACATAGGAAATAAGGTACCTGTTAATTGTGACATTCTGCTATTTGGGGGAGTGTGGTCCATACAGCACATATTCCGCATAAATTGAAAGTGATGTTAGGGAAAGGTAAATGGATTACTCTCACACGGTGCTGTGCTTAATCGTTCATTCACGCCGGACTCTTCACAGTCCCATAGACTCTGTGTAGCACACCAGGCCCCTCTGTCCATGGGGATTCTCCAGGCAAGAATGCTGGAGTGAGTTGCTATGCCCTCCTCCAGGGGATCTTCCCAACTCTGGTCTCTCGAATTACAGGCAGATTCTTTACTGTCTGAGCCACCAGGGAAGCCCAAGAATACTGGAGTGGGTAGCCTATCCCTTCTCCATGGGAAATTCCCGACCCAGGAATCGAGCCGGGGTCTCCTGTATTGCAAGCAGATTCTTCACCAGCTAAGATATCTGGATAGCCCCAATCTCATACTGCTGCTGCTGCTGCTAAGTTGCTTCAGTCGTGTCTGACTCTGTCCGAAGCCATAGATGGCAGCCTACTGGGCTCCCCCGTCCCTGGGATTCTCCAGGCAAGAACACTGGAGTGGATTGCCATTTCCTTCTCCAATGCATGAAAGTGAAAAGTGAAAGTTTCCGACTCTTAGAGACCCCATAGACAGCAGCCTATCAGGCTCCTCTGCCCATGGGATTTTCTAGGCAAGAGTACTGGAGTGGGTTGCCATTGCCTTCTCTGAATCTCATAGTACATATATTTAATTCCAGAGAGATTAAAAATTTAAACTTAAGAAATGAAACATAGCAGTGCTATAGATGACTAAGATAATAAGTTTGTAGTGTTTATATATTTGGAAGAGCGGATAAGCAGAACTAAATACCTAGGAACTGAATTGTATCACCTAATGGCATAAAAATAACTTGTGTACAGTAAACAAAAACAAAACAAGATCAGAGTGGAGGGACTTCCCTGATCCCGATGCAGGGGCCCAGTTTGATCCCTGGTCAGCGAACTAGATCCCACGGTGCCACTATGAAGGGCTCTTGTGCCACAGCTAAAGCTCCCACATGCTGCAACAGGGAGATCCAAGGAGGCCAAATAAATACATAAATATTTTTTTAATAAACAAAACAGAATAGAATCAAAGACAAAATGACACACAGTTTAAGTGCTAGCGATAATGACCAAAACCCCTCTGATTTCCACAATATGAAAAGAGTTTCTGTAAATCAACAAGAAAATGATGCAGCAAAACAATCGAAAAATTGGCCAGGAGTAGCAGAACTTTGCTAGTACAAAGGAATGAAAGAAGGAAGAAATTAAAAAACCACAAACCACGAGGCAAATGTTTTCACTCGTCAGCTTGATAAAGATCACAAAGTCTGATAATTACTCTGCCTAGTGACTCTTTTACATTGTTGATTGAAAGTGAATTGGTAAACTTCTTCAGAGCAATTTAGTACTATCAAAATAAAAAATATATAAGCCCTTTGAACAAATACTTCCACTTCTAGGGGTATTCTATACATACACATGTATGTATAGAAAAATATTTTCATTGCAGTTCTAATTTTTTTTTAAAGAATCAAAACATTTTTTAAAAACCAATATATCTATCTTGGAAGATTGATTGCAAAAATTTATGTTCACCAATAGAACAGAAAACTAGCAGCCATGAGAAAAAATTACTTCATTTATATGTATTCTTAGAGATACATTTTGAGACATTAAATATCAAATCAAGATGTAGAATTTCTATTTTAAATATGGGCATATGTATATATATATGTGTTTATGAATTTCTTTTTTTTGAAGGATAAGCAAAATATAATGGAAACTTCTGGGGAAGAGTAATAGGGGAGGGGAGGACAGGAATAAAATATGACTTTTAGTACATTTTTAAGGACAACTTCCTCCTTTCGTTTTTTGTTTTGTTTTTGTTGCCTACCACATGCATCTATTACCTTTAAAGAGACTTAAAAACAAGATAAACCCCAAATATAATGAATCAAGTTATACCTTTACAAAAGGGGAAGAGATTCCTGGGCTGTGGAAACAGCTAGGCCAGGATCCCCTGGGGATACATTTCAAAAATGCACATTTACATGGGCCCCACCCCTCATTTTGGGAGTTTACAAATCAAAGGTGTGTCTAGTTTGAAACTTCTGCCCATGCAGCCATCCAGTGAAGTCTCTGGTCTGAGAGAGAACTGGAGCTAAGGCATTAGTGGTAGGAAGAGTGAGGACAGTGGTCAGTGGGGCCTCAGATGGAGTGGGGTGAGCTTTGCGAAGCACTATCAAGGGACAGGCTTCCCAGGTGGTGGTAGTGGTTAAGAATCCACCTGCCAATGCAGAAAGCTAAGAGACCTGGGTGGGTTCGATCCCTGGGTGGGGAAGATCCCTGGAGGAGGGCATGGCAACCCACTCCACTATTCTTGCTTGGAAAATCCCATGGACAGAGGAGCCTGGCAGGCTACAGTCAGGGATATAAACAGTCAAACATGACTGAAAGGACTTAACACACGTGTGTGGAGGAACAGGAACTCAGTGGTCCAAAATACCACTCAGCAAATTGGCCCTCCTGATTTCTCCCTGACCTTCTCTTTGGTCCAGGGCTAGACCCCAGTTTTGAGGGGGTCACTGGGAATGCAGCTCCCCCACACTAGTCAGTGCCCTGGCTTGTTGCTTGATGGTGATGTTGGTCTGGTGTCTGTGAGTGTGGCAGTCGATGAGGCTGGCAGGAAGGCTTGCTAACCCCACACAGGCCCTGCCCCCAGGCTAGCCATTCTGACAGGTCCGGGATTTTCTGGCTCCTGGCCTTGGACCCACTGTCCATCTGTTTCTTGAGGGCCAGCCTCCAAAACTATCTGAAATAGCTCTGAGTCGGAACCAGATCTGGAATCTGTCCTAACAAGGCCAAAATGACTCTTCCCTATCTTGCAGGCGATAAATGGAGGCATATTATATCTGGTTCCCCACTCAGAGGTGGGACCCTTGCAGTCCCTGCTCTCCATAAGGAGGTGGGCCAGGCCCTGGGTCCACAGAGGCTGCGCCCGCCGGCCGCTCTGGGCTCCGTAGATCCCGCCGGCCTGCTTAGCCTCAGTGAGACCTTGCTTCCGCCTTCCGGAGGACTCTTACGGTGTTCGGGATCTGGCCTTCTCCCGGCAGCGCAAGGGGCCACCGCATTTTTGCTCCAAGCGGGATAGTGCTCTCTACTCGTGGGATGCCGGGCACAGTGGCCACGAAAGCCTTGCGTGGCCTTGCGTGGAGCGCTCCCGTGGCTGGCCTGCCCTTCAAGTCCTCCAGTCCTCAAGAAGATGACAACCACCCCCACCATATGCAAGCACCAGAAGAGTTTCGGGTCCTCATTTTCCGTTGGCATCTGGCACATAGGAGCAAACAAGCAAGTGAAACAAATCTGAACACACCTTAAAGATGTTTCACTTTCCCAAATATGTTTTGGACTTGGGCAAGGCGCACTTTTTCTTATTCCTACAAGGAGATGTACTAGCATCTTCTTCCATTTGTTGGTTTCCTTAACAATAGCTTTATATTCACATCAGGGAATATCCTCATTATATATCTTGAATAAGTAATACACCGTAAAAACAAAACAATGACGAAACCCCAAAATAAACACATAAAAAGGGTAATACAATGCAAAGTATCCCAGGCCTCTCCCCCAGCCACCCAGTTCCCATCCCTAAAGACAAAGTTGTTTCTGGGTTTATTTATTTATTTTTTAAAAAATCAACTCTATTGAGGCATAATTAACCTAGAACAAAACGAACTCAGTTTAACTGTACTGTTTGATGAGTCTCGACATACGAATAAACCCGTATAAGGAGCACCAGAAATTACAAAAAAAAATTTTTAATACAAAAATATTTGCATAACTTTACAAGGTTTCCTTTTGCCCCTTCGCAGTTAATTCCCACCCCCACACAAGTGGTTACTGGCTGAAAACAGATATACATCCTTCTAGAGACATTTATTGCAAATTTAAGGATTATTATACATTAAAAAATTTTTTTTGTTTTCTTTTTTTCAAAGAGGAACTACCTTTTGCCGACGCCTTTGCATTTCTGACTTGACAGTTTTTGTTAGCATCTTTTGGCTAAGCCACTTTCTTCTGCTTTGGGGAGTCTATTTCTATAACCGATTTATCCTGCGTCCGTAGGTGTGACCCGCTTTAAAACTCGTGTTAAGGTTTCCCAGATCGCTTTCAAACTTCCGTTGTCGTTTCGTGTTAATTTCGTGCTTTCTCCTCTGTCCCGCGGTCCCCCGCCTCACCTTCCTGCTGCAAATCTCTCCAGTGAACACAGCACGGAGCGGCGGAGAGAACCGAGACGCCGCCGCTGCAACTAGTCACTCAGGATCGCACCGCTGAAGGGCACAGCTGGAAAAGTCAGGTGACATTCGAACTGGGTAGACAACGATTCGGAAAACCCTGAAGAAGGAAAATGGATTTTCTAGGGCCGGGGCACACCTGCGCGGTCGGTGGGTGGACAGCTTGCGAGTCGCGGCTTTGGAAGAGCCTTTGGCAAGAACGCGAAGCTTTGGGAGGAAGCGCCCTGGGAGAACCGGTGCCTGTTTTTCCCCAAAGCTCGGGGGTGGGGGAGCGTCGCGGGGTCAGCAGTGCTGGGGCTCCGGCTGGGGTCTTCAGCCGCGGCTTTCCAGAGAGGTCTTCGAGAATCTGTGAGGCCTCCCTGGCTCGGGCTGACACCGCGGCCCCCAGATCTTCCACCCTGGATTGCTGCGGCCTGGTCAGTGTCGAACTGAAGCTGGAAATGGGCGATCGCCACCTTTCCTTTTTCCTTCCTTCCTTGTCCCGCCTTTAGCCCGCTCTGCGAAATGCGGTGAAGTTTTCACAGCCGAGTGGAGCACATTGCGAAAGCCTAGATTGCAAATCGCTGCATAGAAAAAAAACAAAAATTTGATTCCGTGAAATTCGGCTCAGTAGGCATTTCTTAAAAGCTTCCCTGGGGCATGGCGCAGGGGACCCGGAGGACAACAAACTTCGGGATTCCAGAGCAGATTCAGCGTCAGCAGAGGGGATATGGCTGATGGCATTTTGCGCTCGCAACAGATCGGCGAAATGCGGGAATTCAGACACCAGAAGAGCACACGCTGAACTTTAGAGTCTAAGGGGCCGTGTTGACGCGTCCCCAGTCTTTAAGTGTACACACGACTGTTGTAGACATTCAAGCACTTAGAGCACGGTGGAGCGGTTACTTTTGAGACGTGTATCTACGGAATACGTTCCCAGAGACCAGCAAACCCGCTTTGAATGTGCTTACTGGCGCGCCTTAAATTTGTTGAAACGACACGGGTACCCAGACACGTATTTTAAGTACATAGGTACTTTCTTTGTGTGTGTTCCAAGTGCATACGGTCAAAAATATTTCAAAGGGTACAGCGGACAATCCTGTGAAACTCCCCTTGCTCCCCTGTCCGCTCCGGCCCTCCAGAGCCGTGCTTGGCACACACGCCGGGGCACGTCTGTCCCTGCGCCCTCATTGGGCGTTGCGTGTGCAGACCGTCCCCGTGTGTGTGGAGGGCTGCGGCCTTGTATCTCTAGGTAGGGAACATCTTTTGTCTCTCGGCAAGAAGCTTTCCTCCGGGAAAGATAAAGTAATCGATAGGGTCTTTTAAATAGCTCCGCGTTTCCTGTCGGGAGAGGAGTATCAGCGCGCGCACCAAATCTGCTCTGGTATGTCACCTTATCTCCCGTCCCCGCTGTTGTCCCCAAACGCCGCCTGTCAAGGGAGACGCCACCCGCATTAGGACCCAGACTGGGGCCCTTCCGCTCGGGGTCACGCGCAGCGCCCTCGGCCAGGCCCCGCCGCCCCTTCGGGGTCTGGGAGGGTGGGGAGAAGAGGCGAGGGCCGGGGTGAAGGTGCCGGGAAAGCGGGGGCTAGAACCCGGGCCCAGGACGAAACGGACAGGCTGAAACCGACCCGTCTGGGGGACGCCTTGGGGTGCCTATTACTCGAGAGGGTGGGGGTGATTTCTCTTTCCTTTTCTAACCACGAAAACAGTTGTTGAGAGCAGCGCTTTGGCGACTCGTGGGCAACCCTGCTTGCCCGCGTCCGGAGGAAAATCGGCTTTGTCACTTGGAGGAGGCCGCCGGGGCTTCAGGACGCTCCTGCCGCGCGCCAGGCTGCCTTTCGCCCCGCAGCCTGCGGCCTCCGGGCGGCTCGCGAGGGGACAGGCGCGAGCCCCTCAAGCCCCCGAGCGTGGGTGGGACCTCCAATCCGGCCGCGGTTCTAGCCTCTGGCTGCGGCGCCTCCCCAGCCTGCAGCCGGGTCTGCGGACAGGGCGCAGAAGAAAGAGGCCACCCAGGTTGGCTGGTCTTCTAGCCTTCGCAAAGGCCCTGGGGCCGCTCTCGGCTTTTCCCCTCCGGCGGTGAACCCTGCGCGGAGATGTGCAGGCGAGGCTTGTCGGAGAAGTGTTTTTAGGTGTGATGACCTGCCGGTGGGCCCTGGCCCTCTAAGCCCGCTTACCCGAATCTCCTCATTTTTCTCTTTCTGTATCAAAGGCGGTTGTTTCTGGCGTGTTTTTTTTTTTTTTAAGAAAAATAATCCAATAAAAATAACAAATACCTTTCGTCCCCTTAAGGATGCGCACACTCACCAACCATCTAGATAATGTGAAATCCAGCCTCCCTTAATTTCCAGTCTCATGATTCCTTACAAGGTTTCTTTCTTACCCTGGGAGTCTGGCGGGGGAGCGGCGAGTGGGGAGCGGGGAAGTGGTGGTGGGGGGGGGGGCGCGGGGATTACTTCTTGGCTTCCTTACAGACTTGCTCCCTTCCAGCTTGCCCAGGATCGTCAGGATTATCCCAACTGCTGAGGAAGGACCACCTACCAAACACATCCAGGGGAGAAATACAGGCCTTGGGGAAATTTGGGTTCTCACTTACCAGGATTTATTTATCCAAATAAAAATTATTGTGGGGGAACTTGTGTAGGGGAAACATCGCCTTTCTCTCTCACGGAGAGGAGCAGGCATTTCTGAATCTTCCCGTTCTTTAAGGCCTTGTCTGGGTTTTCCTGTTCCTGGTGGGCCTTTCCATTTTATTTTATGTGTAATTAAAAAATACCAAATTGATTATTACACATTTTGTTGGTGGCAGTGGAGGGGAGACTCTAGCTGTACATTCTTGCAGGGTGGGTCGCTGGCTGTGTTGAAACCAGCAGAATGTGAACTGCACCCTGAACCCGTGGCCCAGTGCCCCCATCTCTTGGTCATTTGAGTTACACGGTGACCTAGTTATTCATGGGGTTGACCTGGAGCTGGTCCTCCTGGATGGGGGGTGGGGCGGGGAGAGGGCTGCTTCCCCCATACCCCCAGGCAGGGGCCTTCACCAAAAGCTGTTCTGAATGAACTTTCTGCAGCGGGAATCGGGGGTGCTTTGTTTCTTTTCTTCTAACAGGTATGTGTGGGATGAGAGGTGGGAAAGTTGGGACATTTAGAATTGAGAGTGGTGAGACCTGCCAAGTCGATCAGGTGGGGATCCTCAGTACACTGCTCTCTTCCTGGATGTGGCCATCTTCTTCCAGAAACTTTAGGCAGTTTTCTTAAGGGGAAGCTGTATTTCTCATCCATAAGAAGTGGCGAGAGAGGCTGTGGGACTGGGCAGCGCTGGGGACAGGCCTCAGCCGGTTCCTGGTCCTGAGCAGTGACTTAGTGAGCAGTGACTTTGGAAGACACTCTTTGGGGTAAGAAAGTGAGCTTTCTTCCTATGACAAACCCTGGGGTGTCCTAAGCCCTAATCCAGTCCAGCAATATGCATGCTACCCCTCACTGAGCATGTGTGTGGCTTTGCAGGTGTCCCAGTTTTTGGAAACTTTTTATTCCAGCATCACACAGGAGTGCACAAAAGTAAACTGCCCTGTGAATTTTCACAAACTGAACGTAGCTGTGTAACTAGAACCCAATTCAAGAAATGGGACATGACCAGTAAGCCCCTTCCATTTTCCCACATGATAATTACTGTTCTGACTTCTAGCAACATAGGTTAGTTTTGCCTGTTTTTGAATGTCACATATAGCTAACTATGTAGTACGTATACTCTTTGTGTCTGGCCAGTTTTTACTCAATGTATGTTTGGGGGATGCGTCTACATTGTTTGTAGTTGTAGTTAGCTCATTGAATGTCTGTTTAACACTTTGTTGTATGAATCTACTACTATTGACCCATTCTCTCTCTCTCTCTTTAAAAAAGTTTTATTTATTTGGCTGTGTCAGATCTTAATTGCAGCTTGCAGGATCTTTCTTGCGTCATGCGGAATCTGTTGTTGCCAGCGCACAGACTCTCAGGTTGTGGCGTGTGGGCTCGGCAGGTGTAGCGCATGGGCTCTGGAGCACTCCGGCTTCAGTAGTTGCAACAGGTGGGCTTAGGTGCTCAGAGGCATATGGGACCTTAGTTTCCTGACCGGGGATTGAACCCATATCCTCTGCATTGCATGGTGGATTCTTTACCACTGGACTACCGGGGAAGTGCCCCCCCCATTTCGTGCCCCCCTCTCTTTTAATTGAAATATAGTTGATGTATAGTATGGTGTCAGTTTCAGTTGTATAGCAAAGTGATTTGGATATATATATATATATGTTCTTTTTTAAAAAATGGTTCTCCATTATAGATTATTACAAGATACCAAACGTAGGTCCTTGTGCTCTACAGTAAATCCTTGTTTATCTGCTTTATATATGGTACTATATCTGTTAATCCCATACCCCTAATTTATCCCGCCCACTCTTTTCCCATTGGTAACCATAGCCTGTTTTCCATGTCTGTGAATTGGCTTCTGTTTCATAAATAAGCTCACTTGTATTATGTTTTAGACCCCACGTATAAGTGGTATCATATATTTGCCTCTCTGACTTACTTCGTTTAGTATAGTAATCCCTAGGTCCCTCCATGTTGTTGGAAATGGCAATATTTCATTCTTTTTTAGACCTTTTCTCTCTTGCTTACAGTTTTTGACTGTTATGACTAGTGAGTGCTACCATGGACACCCTCATACATGTCTTTTGTTGAACACGTATACATTTCTGTTGGGCGTATTTCTGAGTGCAATTGCTGGCCCATAGGATACTCATAAATTCAGTTTTAGTAGATTCTACTCAACAGTTTGCTGATTTACAATTGTACCAGCTTACACTCATGCTGGCAGTGTTTGAGAATTACAGTTGCGCCACATTTTTGTCAACACTTGGTATTATCTGTTTTAAATTTAAGCCATTCTGTTTGCAGTGTAGGAGTGTCTCAGTGTGGTTTTATTTGCTTTTCCTACTGACTAATGAAACTGAGCAACTTTTCAGATGTTCATTGGATTTTCTAACATCTTCTTTCGTGAAGTGATTGTTTAAATCCTTTGTCTTTTTCTTGATTTGTGGGCGTTCTTTACATATGTGGATAAAAACCTCTTGGTGGATATTTACTTATTGCGAATATCATCTCCCAGTTTGTGATTTGCATTTTTACTCTCTTAATGCCACAACATCTATTTTTGGCTCTGGCCTAGTGACATGCTTCTGACCTTGAAGTAGTAGCACTGCTGATTTATATGTCTGCAGTATCTGTGGCTTAGTATCTTTTTGGGTTCTGAGCAACCAGCTCTGCCATCCATGGTAAACTCCTTGGATACATAACATATGCTTGATTCTGCTTATTTTCCTTATGGTTGCTAGAGCATTGCTTTTTCTAAGAATATTTAGTCATTCATTAGATAGGGGAGACTCCAATAAAACTCATTGGATTTGAAGGAGAGGGCTGAATTCACTATTATGTATCTTTTTTTTAAAATAAATAGTGGTGGATCAAATCTTTATATAGCAGTTTAAGTGGAATAATTTAAGTTGCGTGAGTTTCTAAAACACAGACCATGTAAATGTAGAGGTTAGATGAGACATCCTGTCCCTCTTTAAGGTCCCAATCCTTGCCTCGCCTCGCCTCAGGAGAGGAACAGCTCTCCTCAAGAGGAACTCAGGAACAGCTGCTCTCCCCTTGGAACCTGGGTTACACATGAATATAATTGTGTATAAGCCTTCTGGAAAGCAACTTGTGAATTTTCATTTTATGAATCTTTGTAAATATATGAGGTGAAAACAGCAGACTATAATTCTTTTAAATTATTTTCAAATGTTTGTAATCCATTTGTATTTTTCATTTAAAAATGTACCACCTATTTACATCTTCTATTTATCTATTGAGATCTTAGTTTTTACTTATTGATTTTTATGAGCTCTTTATATTAGCTAGTATCCCTTTGTAATTTTATCCTATGCTACAAATATTTTTACCATTTTCCCTTTTGTCTTCCTAAAGCCTTCATTTTTTAAATTTTAAGGCACATGATAGAATAATATATAAAGGGGATACTCTAATACTGGTGGGGTTTTGTTTCCCAGTTAGGGCTGGCCATGGGCCAATGGCTGAGTGAATGATGGGGCTTTAGCCCACCACAGCAGCTGCCCTGAGGCAGTGGGGATTCCACAGGACAAAGGCCATCCCTCTTCTGGCCTAGCAGACCACGAGGAGCCATAAGTAGCTGATATCACAGACTGGTCAAATCTGGGGGGTTGCCTTCCTTGAAATTTCTATCTTGGGTCCTAGAGCTGGTGAAGATGGGATGGAGGTGGAAGTATCATTGGCTACTTCTAGGACAGATGGAAATTCAGAGCAAGTAAACCAACAGAAAGAGGCGAGGAAAGGAGGGTCCTGGAATTTGGGCTGGGGATGGTTTTGGGGAGCATCCAGAGCAAGGGAAGGCATCATAAATGCCAGGCAGTGAGTCTTTGGGGTATGATTTGGAGCTCAGGCTTCGGAGTACAGGTGTTTGGATTCTTTAGCTTCCCTGAACCTCAATGTTCCCATCTGTAAAATGGGAATAATACTCATGCTTCCTCAAAAGATTATTGTTTGGGAATTAAAGAGGATAGTGTCATAAAACAAAGATTCTCTGACATTTCTCCCATGGGGTTGGCTGGGAGGGTGGTTATTTCCCTTTGAATGTGGGCAGGTTTGTCACTGCTTCAATCAATGTAACCAGTAAAATACTCTAAAAGTGGCGCCACATGACTTCTGTGGTAAGATCAGAAAAAGCCACGTAGCTTTTGTTTTGCTGTTTGCTGGAGCATCTGCTTTTGGAGCCAGGTAAGAAGTCTGACTCCTCTGAGGCCACCACACTGTGAGGAAGCTGCAGCCTTGGGAGGAGACCATGCGAAAGCTGCTGATTGGCAGTGCTGCATGAACCCACTTCACAGTGACTCTAGGAGCCAGACCTGTGAATGATGATCTTGCCGCATGACTCCAGCACCTAGCTGCTCCAGTTTTCATAGCTAAGGTCCCAGACCTCACAGAGCGGAGGCAGGCCCTTCCTGCTATGTCCTGTCCAAACTCCTAACTCAAAGAAGCAGTGAATATAATAAAATGGTTGTTTTCATACCACTAAGTTTGGGGATTTTTGTTGTTGTTGTTAGGCAGTTATAGATAACCAGAAGTTTATTCAAGCAAAATGATTTAGCCTACTGTTTGCTTGGTAGTAGGTACTTAATAAGCAGCATTGCTGATTCAATGCATGAACTTGAGCAAACTCCAGGAGACAGTGAGGGACAGGGAGGCCTGGTATCCTGCAGTCCGTGGGTCGCAAAGAGTCAGACACAACTGAGTGACTGAACAAAAAAACAATAAACAGTGATTCTTAGTAGTAGTATTGGTGACAGGGTTATCCCAGAGTGAAGAATACAAGGTGTTAAGGGAGAAAGAGCTGAAAGGCCTACTATGGGAAAGTTACCCAAGATGATTTCAGGCCTTCCTCCTGGACTGGTCATTTTGGCTCCAATGTTAGATCATCGCCCCCTCCCTCCAGAGTTCCAAAATAAAGTGGCTGGAGGGCCTTAATATTTTCTCTTTTTGCACCACCGCACCCTCCTCTTAAAAAAAAGTTTTATTTTAGAGGAGTGTTCGTAGGGGTTGTAGGTTAGAGTGGAGCTTGGGGAATATAGGGGTGAGGAGCAGAGGAGGTGTGAGAAATCATTTTGTTGCTTGAACTATAAAACCATAGTACCACGGTAAAATAATTGTGCAGAGTAAGAGTAACCTTTTGCCTCTGGGCACTACTTGTCATTTTATTAAGTCTCTGCATGACCTTGTCTTCAGGTATTTGAAGGCAGAGAATACGTTTTAACACACTTCCAAGCAGGTTGTGGGTGTACAACAAATACTTTCAGATTGAGCATTGGAAATCCAATGCGCAGTGACTTGAGCGCAACTCCACGCGCGTGCGCAGCCCCTCCTGCCTAGGAAGGGGATCTGTTTGCGGTTGGGATTCAGAATTCCCGCGCGCCCTGGTCGGGTTTACCTGCTTATTTACGTCTCCCTCCAGGGAGGGTTCAGGGGAGGCAACTCAGGGGTTGCTGTTGTTGTTCCATATGGGGGGATCGGACCAGCAGAAGGGAAAGGCTTGGGTGAAATTAACGTGGCCAGAGTTTGAGCAGCGGCGGAACGGTTGGAGGTGTCCAGGCCCCAGCAGCATCGTGGCGGGGAGGGGGTTTCCAGGAGAACGGGGCCTGGGCCTGGAGTGCCGGATCTTCTCGGTTTCCGCCGTTCAGGGCTCCACAGGTCAAAGAGGCTCTTCTCCCTCTGAAGAGCAGTAGGCAGAGCAGCACAGAGAGGTTTTCCCGAAACCGCGAGACCCTGCGGGCAGACGGCCCCGCGGCGCCGCCCGCGCCCCGCTCTCGGCGTCCTCGGCGCTCCGGGGTCTCCTGCGTCTCACCTGGCCCTGGCTTTCGGAGGCCGCCCCGGACAAGGGCTCGCCTGCGGCTCTTCCTTCTGCCGGCTGCCCGCGCTGCTGGTTGCTTTTCCTGTAGAAGCGGAAGAGAGAGGGAGGGAGATTGAACGAGAAAAGAGGGATCACGAGAGAAGAGAGAGGGTGACGATGGAGGTGGAGGTGGCGGTGGGGTGGGGTGGGCCGGGGCGGGGAGAAACTTCCAGGGAAAGGAGTTTGCAAGTGTGAAGAGATCTGTTGTGGGTGAGGGGAGAAGGAAGACTCTCTCCCTGTCATCTACGCGGAGACGGACAGGGGCCAGGTGTCACGGAAGGAGAGTGGGCATCAGATTATTACAGGGCATTTAGCTTTGATGAAAACGTTCATCTGCTTGTTTAACGATGGTGAGAGGGCCTTTTAATCAGTTAAATGTGGCTGAGTGGGGGTGAAGTAGGCAGTGAATCGTTTTATGTCCGAGGGAGCTATTCTGTGTGAAGGGGGCGGGGTAGGGGAGCCCAGCACATAATCTGGCCCTCACTGGCTTCTCGAGGTCGCCATTCCAAGACTAAACAGAGAATGGAAAGGTTACTTTCTCCCTCCACACCTACCGCCCTAAACCCGCTCAGCCTCCGGTCTTTTTTTTTTTTTTTCTGTACAGTGAGGATGATCACACCTCAATTGACACCTCCCGTCAATTTCTAGTTATTGAGTTTTAGGAGAAAGATGTTATACACATGGAAGCAATAATTTTTCACTGTTAAGAATATACCTTTGAAGAAATTGCCTCGGGGCCCCCGCCACCCCTTTTAATAGTGAATTGCACCTTTGGTATGTTTAAAAAGAAGACGGTAATGAGGACCCTATGCAAGACAGCAAAAGAGACACAGATGTAAAGAACCGACTTTTGGACTATGTGGGAGAAGAGGAGCTTGGGACAGTATGAGAGAAAAACATTGAAACATGTATGTTACTATATGTAAAATAGATGACCAGTGCAAGTTCCATGCGTGAAGCAGGGCACCCAAAGCTGGTGCTCTGGGACAGGCCTGAGGGATGGGATGGGCAGGAAGGTGGGAGAGGGGTTCAGGACGGTGGGACGCATGTACACCCATGGCTGATTCATGTCGATGTGTGGCAAAAACCACCACAATATTGTAATGAGCCTCCAATTAAGTAAATCAATTACAACAACAATAGCAACAAAAACCACGTAGATAGAAGATCTCACCTTAAGGGAGAACCTTTCACCCAGATGTCCCAGTGTCATCACTTGGGTGGTGGAAGTGGAAAGAAACACCTTTTGCATTCCCACGGCAGGCCCAGGGGCCGAGGGCAGGCACACACCCCTCAGCCTCAGCTTGCTCTGATTTGGAGACTTAGAAGCAGGGCTAATTCTGGACAAGGTAGTCTATACCAAGAGGTGGCCTGTGTTTAAGTTGTGAGGCCTTTAAGCATCTTTCAGCACATACAGTGGAAGATCATCTTCCTCCAGGGTGGGGCAGGGTAAATTTGAGTGGGTTTCCTGTCTTCCACTAGGTCTTGGCAGTATATTCTAGGTGGAATCAGATTTTAGCTAGGAACCTGGCCGTGGAAATCCGGCTCGAAGAAAAATTTATCCTTTTGTGTCCTACTTGGGCTTAGGAATCCCCTGGAGTTCTTGGGCTCTGCCTCAGAAACTCCTGTTTTGTGGGGCTCAAGACTCTACATTTTAAAACAAACACTCTAGGCTATTTTGGTGGCACTGGTTTGCCTGTTGGCTCTTTGACAGAGCTTCAGCCTGAGTATTTGAGAGCACCGTGCTGTTCCTCCAATGTGACAGACTCCTCAGGGAGGCACCGTGGCTCCCCATTTCTAGATGGAGGAGCAGCCAAGTGGGCACTGAGGAAGCTGACTTACTGGGCAGGCTAGTGCAGCCCCATGGTCCCTGAGGCTGCTGGGGGTCAAACTTTTTAAAAAATGGAAACAGTCTTTGACTGATGAATTGATTTTAATACTGTTTCTTCATACCTCATTAATAGATTTTATTAGTTTCACATCTCATGTTCTGGCTGCTTTAAAATTTTTTCCAGTTCTTGTTTTGTAAACTTATGTAAGCTCCAAAATCACTGCAGATGATGACTGCAGCCTTGAAATTAAAAGACGCTTGCTCCTTGGAAAAAAAGCTATGACCATCCTAGATAGCATATTGAAAAGCAGAGACATTACTTTGCCAACAAAGGTCTGTCTGTCTAGTCAAAGCTATGGTTTTTTCCAGTTGTCATGTGGGAGTTGGACTATAAAGAAAGCTGGGCGCCGAAGAGTTGATGCTTTTGAACTGTGGTGTTGGAGAAGACTCTTGAGAGTCCCTTGGACTGAAAGGAGATCAAACCAGTCCATCCTAAAGGAAATCAGTCCTGAATATTCATTGGAAGGACTGATACTGAAGCTGAAGCTCCAATACTTTGGCCACCTGACTCATCAGAAAAGACCCTGATTCTGGGAAAGATTGAAGGCAGGAGGAGAAGGGGACAACAGAGGATGAGATGCTTGGATGGCATCACAGACTCAATGGACATGAGTTTGAGCACGTTCCAGGAGTCAGTGATGGACAGGGAAGCCTGGCATGCTGCAGTCCATGGGGTAGCGAACAGTTGGACACGACTGAGTGACTGAACTGAACTGAGGTATTGAATATGTTGTAGAAAGTTTCAAAATCCTCTACAAATCACTCCATTTTTCTAATTCCGCTTTCCTCTCCGGAGATAACTTGTTACCTGGTGTGCATCCTTCTAGCCTTGAGCTATCTTATTACCATAGCCATAAGCCACATGTGACTTCTGAGCCCTTGAAATGTGGCTTGTAAGAATTGAGACTGCTGTAAGCACAAGTTTGAGAATTTAGTACGAAATAAATAAAGTTAAGTATATTTTATGTTGATTTACATCGTACTTTGGATACACTGGGTTCTATAAAATAAATTTCACTTTGTAAAAATATGGGTCTAGAAAATTTAAAATTACATAGTGGCTCACATTATATTCCTGTTAGACAGTGTTCTAGGTCTTTTGTACATCTACACTCATAGTTACAAAGAAAAGAAAACTGGATCATTCATGTTGCAATGATCAACCGTTTGCTATTTTTCTCTTATCAAACTGCCTGGAGAGCATCCCTTGTTAGTATATACAGATCCACCTTTTTCTTTTAAATTGATTCCATATTACCAGCTACTGATGGACAGTTGGGTTGTTTCCATGTTTGCCTGTTACAATGAACATTGCTGTTTTTTTTGTGTTTTTTTTTTTTAAATTTATTTTATCTCTTTGTTTCTTTCTCTTTCTTTAATCCCCACATCTCTTGACTTGCAGGGGTATCTAGGGCTTTCCAGATGGCCCTCCATTTTTAAAAAATCTTACTGAAAAGCATAAGGGTGACCAGGCCAGGGATAGAGGGACTATCTAGGTTATTGTCCAAACAGGGGCTTTTGAGAGAGAAAGGCAGTAATATCAGTAGCAATCCTGGGACAGTAGGAGAGACAAACTGGGACTGTCCAGTGCAGAGTAGGACGTGCAGTCACCAAGGCCGTAGGGGTCCCGGTGTGTGTCTGTACAAGACAAGGATGGGAAGCTCATCTGAACCCCTCTTTCATACCAATGCTGGACTTTAGCCTCCAATTCTACCCTTTCCTCCTTTCTGATAATGGGTGGGCAGGCACTGGGGCCATCTTCTGAGGCTGGTGGTGAGAGAAGGATCAAAATCTCCAAAACGAAATGCTCCATGAATGGGGAGGCCCCTCTGCTGGAGGCCTCTCCTCAAGGAAGCTCTTTGTACAAAGTATTAGTAGATGGTGGACGAGTCCGCAGAGGGTTTGCAGAGGGTGATTTTATTCTTGACCACTCAGTGCTAACTCAGGGACAGTCTGAGCTGTCGTGACCTCGAGGTGAAACAGCCCAGATCTTGTTACTGATTCCTTCAGGAAACCTCCACTCTCTTCCCGCCCTCCTCTGTGTGACTAATTTTTAAAATCTCTGTAACCGAGAAGGCATTGGATGAGGTTTCCCACTCTGGGAGGGTGGTGGGTGCCGGACGGGGCGGGGGTGGGGTGGTGTGATGGTGGGTGAGGGATGATACCCCTGCGTGCTCACATGCTGTCCCTCAAGAGCAGAAGCGGAGGCCTCCGGATTGGGTGGCAGCAGCTGGTGGGGTGTTGGGATAATCTTGCTGATGACTGGGTAGATACGAACCTCTTGTGTTAGTAGATTCCAGAAAGTAACATGCTCCTTGATGAAAAGGCCACAGTCATTGTCTTGCGGGATTGGCCTGGCCTGGCTCTGACAGTTCTCAGCTGCTCCATAAATCTCGCATCAGTTCCATCTGGCCAAAAAGATGTCATCACCGTTTTCTCATAGCGAAGAAGAGGAAAAGGTAAATAATGAAACACCCTGCCACCCCTGTTCAAGCCAAGCAGGATGAACTTAATGTTTTCAGTGGAAGGGGAAGTCAGTGTTGTGCTGGGTTGCTTATGCTGTAATGGTAATTTATATCCATATGTTAGAGATTATTATAGGGAGAGTGATTATAGTTTAGGTATTATTGACTATATTCTGGGCACCCAGATACTTAATACCCAAATTCAGGTGTCTGAAAGTTGGAAGGAACCTTGCCCGTCTTCCAGTTCAGTTGTTCTCAAAGTTTTGCTTTAAAACAGTGGAACCTTTATTGCAAATGATCTTTTTATGCAGAATCCCAGTTCCTAAAATAGAAAGGCTGAATGTAGGAGAGTCTTCCTGTCTTCATGGTGGTTCCTGTTTGGAAACTGCTGTGTTTAAATTCTCTGTCTAGTTCCTAAATCCCCTAGCGATTGGCTGTTAGTGACAGAGCTCTTGCAGGCATAACTCCAGTGAGAGGGCTTCACCACTGTGGGAAGCTGCCTCTACAATGCTAAGATCCAGTCAATTTTCAGAAAGACCTATATTAATGCCAGTAAAGTCCTCTGACCTTCTCCTCTCCCTAATGTGTGCCCTTCAGGAGACTCTGGAGTCCTGCATTTAGTCCCTGACTTGGAGATGGTGAATATCCTAGGCTGCTGAGCCATTTTTTGTGCTAAGCAAAGATGGGTCCTTTTGTTGGCTCATGGGGTTTATCTAGAATCTGGGAGAGTTCACCTTGACTGGGATTGAATGGACACTGTCAGGGGTCTCACATCTTGCTCCTCCATCAGGAGCTGGCCCCTGTGTGTGGTGGGAGGGAGGTGGGAAAGGCTCTGAGTCCTAGGCCCTCTTCTCGCAGTGACCCCTCCAGCCTGAGGCTCCCTGGTGCATGGGGACAGTGCAGAATCTCGTGTTCCCCTGCCTAGCACTTGGCTGGCAGTATTCAGGCAGGTCACAAATTATTCCACTAATTTCTAGAATAAACAAAAGCAAATAACCAGGGGGTAGTCATCAGATGGGACTCAAGGGGAGCTTGGGAACTTAACTTTATCTGGTTTTGCCTAAGCGTTGCAGAACATAGTGGGGTTGAAAGGCAGGTGTTCTTACTGCCCTCTGCGTGATTTTCAGCTAGCAGTATTGTCTCATTCGGCTTTTTAAAAAAATTATACATTGTTTTATTTTTAATTGAAGTATAATTGATTTGAGATGTTGTTTCTGGTGTACAGCAGTGTGACTCAGTTATATATATATATGTATATATACATACATATATATATATATTCTTTTTAAAATTCTTTTCCCTTATGGGTTATTACAAAATATTGAGTAGCATTCCCTGGCTGTACAGTAGATTCTTGTAGGTGATCTGTTTTATATATAGCAGGGTAACCTTTGGTAACCATAAGTTTATTTCTATGTCCGTGGATCTATTTCTGTTTTGTGAATAAACTCACTTCTTTTTCCACATATAAACAATATCATGATATTTACCATTCTGTTTCTTTTTTCTTTTGGTCAGAGCCATGTGGCATGCGGGATCTAGTTTCCTAACCAGGGATCAAACTAGTGCTCCCTGCAGTGGAGGTTTGAACTCCTAACCACTGGACCACCAGGAAATTCCCTGTCGTTTTGTTTCTTTATCAGTGATGCAAAGTTAAGTTCTGGGCTGAGGATAAAAAAACAAACAAACAAAAACACCTCTAAATGGGCTCTGCTAGAATTTTTTTTAAGCCTTAAAAATATTTTATTCAATGCAAACTTTCCCCTTCACTATTATTTTGAGTAACAAAATAAAGAAATCAATAAAAGAGTCCTCTGGTTCTTCTGCTCCTGCTCCCAAAAAGGGCTTGCTGCCTTCCTGGCTTACTTCATGCCTGGCCTGCAGACTCTGTCAAGCAGTCCTAGCTGCTCACATTCCTGTCCCCTTGACGGCTGACATGATTTTGTCAGGAGTGTCAAGACTATTTCTACCAAATTCCTTTATGAAGGAGAGAGTTTTGTGTTCGGGTGAATGACCGGAGATGAGGGAGCGGTGCGATGGAGCAGGGAGGGGTACTTTGGCCTCCTTCAAGCCAGTTTCTTGGGCTTGGTACGGACATCTGAACTGTTCGCTCCTTTTGGGCTGGGAATTCTTAAACTTGAATGAGCAGAAGTATCACCTGGAGGGCTTGTTAACACCAGATTGCTGGTCACTATTCCTGTGTTTCTGGTTCACTTGGATTGGACAGGACCTGAGAGTTTGTGTTTCCAACAAGTTCTCAAGTGACGTTCATGCTGCAGGTCCGGAGACCACACTTTGAGAACCTCTGGCTTAGAGCTGCCCCCTGAGCTGTGGGGCTCAAGGTGAAAGATCTTGAATCTTATTTCTTGTAGTAGATTAGGTAATAGTCATAGATTCTTCCCAGCCTGGTATACACATCCCTTTGACTGTGACCCTGCTGCTTCTCCCCAACGGAGGTAGAATCTTTTCTCCTGCTGCCTAGAATTTGGGCTGACCTTGTGACTTGTTTTGGCCAGTTGAGTGTGATGGAGGCAACCTTGGATGATTTCCAGAGTTCAGATCTCAAGAGGCCTTGCAGTTTCCACCCTTGCCCTTTTGGGACTCTGCCCTGAGCCTATGATGGTAGGAGGTTGGGCTAGCCTCCTGGGGGACGAGAAGAGAGAGCTGAGGCCCCTAGCTGACTGCCAGCACCAATGCCAGGCACGTGAGTGAGGGCATCTTGAATTACCTGGCTCAGGTGACTCTCTAGCTTGGGTTTCTCAACCTCAGGACTATGGATATTTGGTTCCTGGGTACTATAGGATGTTTTTCAGCCTCCCCAGCCTCTACCCACTAAATGAAACTAATACCTACCAACAATGTCTCTAGACATATCCAGGTGTCTCTTGGGTGGGTGGAAAGATCACTCCTGGTTGAGAACTGCTGCTCTGGTTGAAAGCAGATACATAAATGAATTCAGGGGGAACCAGCAGAGGAACCACTTAGCCAGCCTACAGAGTCAGGAACAGTAATAAATCATTGCCTTCAGTCATTACGATTTAGGTGGTCTGTTTTTCAGGGGTAACTGAGCTCTTTCTCTAGGAGTTCCTCCCAGAGCTCTTTCTCTTTGTAAGCCTTAGCATCACGTGCTAAGACTACTAATTACTTTTGTTGAAGTGTTTGCCATTTTTTCATTCGCCTTTTATATTTATCCTTTGACTTTCCCTAAAGTGGTTGAACAGACATTTAAAAACCAATCATTAGCAGAGAAAAATGAGGAGCAAGACATTAAGTAACTGCTCAGTCACGTAGCCCTTCAGAATAGCCAGCATTTCTGATTCCTAGCCCAGCATAATCTAGACCCTGAGGTTGGGCTCCCTTATAGGAACTTTACAGTAAATAACATCTTGAGCAAGCCACTTAATTTATCTGATCTTATTAGTTTCTTCATTTATAAAATGAGGAAAGTAATATCACTTACCTCATGGGATTTTTAATTTTTAAATAATTTTTTTAACCTTAGGGGTTTTTGAAAGTGAAGTTGCTCAGTCATGTCTGACTCTTTTGGAACCCCATGGACTATAGCCTACCAGGCTCCTCCGTCCGTGGGATTTTCCAGGCAAGAGTACTGGAGTGGGTTGCCATTGCCTTCTCTAGGGGATCTTCCCAACCCAGGGATTGAACCCAGGTCTCCTGCATTGTAGGCAGATGCTTTACCATCTGAGCCACCAGGGAACTAGGGGTTTTTAAGGATTTTTAATAAAAGAGAGCACAGGTTGACAGAGCCAGGTGGTAAATATTCTTGGCTCTGCAGACTGTAATGTTCTGTTACAATTGCTCAGCTGCTGTTGTAGGTGAAGGCAGCCATAACCAGTGCATATTTGAGTGGGTGTGGCTGAGTTCCATTAAGATTCTATTCACATGTCCAGCTGTGGGCCAGATTTGACCCACAGGCCATAGTTCGTCAACCCTGGTAACAGCATGGAAGGATCTTGGCCTTTGCCTAGTATGAGGGAAACAGTAAATGATACGTATTATTATTATTATCCTATTATTATTACTTTATCCATTTAGCATTCCTGTTCTGCTTTATATTTTTGTACTTTCTCTTTCAGCCTAGTTATTTGGTTCCATCCATTAGGAAGGGAGGAAAAATTCACCTCTGCTCTGGCCAACTGTGGTAGCTGGTTCCCCAGGTGGCCCTCAGTGATCCTCACTTCCTGGCATTCTGGAAAGATAAGAGGCCAAGTGGGGAAGAACTAAGGCCCCCAGCCCTCTCCACAATGAGTAAGGCTGACCTGGTGACCAGTAAGGAATTAGAAATGGCTGTGTATGATCTGCTATGCTAGGTCGTGAAAGACATTGTGGCTTTATCCTGTCTCTCTGTCGGATCACTTGCTCTGGGGGAAGCTAGCTGCCACATTGCGAGGGTGCTCAAGCAGCCCTGTGGTCTCTGCAGCAAGTGATTAAGGCCTCCTACCAACAGCCAGCTTGAACTTGCCAGCCAGCTGAACAGTGCTGAAAGTGAGTGTTTCAGCCCCAGTCAAGCCTTCAGACGGCTGCAGCTGATATAGCTTCCTGAAAGACTCCCAAGCCAGAACACCCAGCTAAGTTGTTCCTGTATTTCTGACTCACCAAAATTGTATGAAGGAATAAATGTTCATTATTTTCTAAGTTGCCAGGATTTGGGATAATTTGTTATGCAGCCATAGACGGATAATATACCTGTGTCAGAGCTGAGAATTACCTGCATTAGCTGACTGGTATACAGCCTGCACCAAGGCATTCAGACTACAGTATGCCGATCCCCTTTGAGTGACAGAACAATCTGCAGAGCTGTGGTCACTTGGCCGCTGATGCTACATGATTTTGAGGGTCCCCTGACCTCAGGTGTTCTGACTCCAACCTATCTAGTCACATTTTCCAGAAATTTCTCGTGCATCCCATATTCTAGCCACATCAAGTGATTAAAAAATGGTTACTCATTATACACGTGTAGTTCTAATGAATTCATATTAATAAAACTACCATTTATTTCATACACATAGTAATTCTATGTAATTGCCCATTCTGTTGCTTTGCCCATTCTCATGTAATTCTTTACACAGCCCTAAGAATGTAGTAGCAGTAGTTCCATTTTTCTCAGATCAAGAAGCTACTTTTCAAAAGATTACAGAGCTAGGGGCTGAGCTGCGATTTGAACACAGCGCTCTGGACCTCTGAGTCTTGGCTGTTGACGATGCGTGTGCACAGCTGTGTCCGATCTTGCGACCCCACGGACTGTAGCCCACCAGGCTCCTCTGGCCATGGGATTTTCCAGGCAATGACACTGGAGTGGGTTGCCATTTCCTCCTCCAGGGGATCTTCCCGACCCAGGGATCAAACCTGGGTCTCTCGTGTCTCTGCGCTGCACGTGGATTCTTTACCACTTGAGCCATCAGGGACTCCGCCCTTTTTATTGCTTCTCTCTCTTTGTTTGAACTAGTCCCTCTTTTGGGTGTTCCCTCCCTCCTTCTCCAGTAGGTAAACACTTAATACGCAGCTGAAATATTATCCAGCCTCTCCCCACCGACACCTTCCCTGACATTCTTAGCTGGTAACATAGATGTATCAAAAACCTGTTCAGTGACAGTCACTGCTCCACGAGCTGAGATACAGTAGTAAAAATAAATCACATAGAAAGGAAAAGAAAAACAAAGTTCCTGCATTTAGGAAGAAAGGTTACTGATGGAAGAAAATGAACTCACAGACTCAAACTCATCAACAAGATCGTTTTGGAAGTAGAGCCCAGTGTGGTGCCGATAGGGTCTGTGGGCAATAAAGGAGAGAGAGCTGAGGATAACACCTCAGTACCTCGGTGCCTGGCTTAGGTAACTAGCAACATCTCCTGGGGTGGGGAAGACTTGAGGAAAATCAGGTTTGTGAGTGTATGTGTTTGAGAGTGAGGTATGGGATACGAGGCAGATATTCAATAGTTCTCTTTAGATCTGTTACTTTTTAGATTTTTGTAGACATCCAGGCCTCTAGAAGGCAGTGGATTGATCTGGGCTGGGTGTGATTTGGAGCCCATCAATGCTTCCCTGGCTGTGCAGAGGTTAAAGCGTCTGCCTGCAATGCGGGAGACCTGGGTTGGATCCCTGGGTCGGGAAGGTCCCCTGGAGGAGGAAATGGCAACCCACTCCAGGATTCTTGCCTGGAGAATCCCATGGACGGAGGAGTCTGGTGGGCTACAGTCCACGGGGTCGCAAAGAGTCAGACACGACTGAGCGACTTCACTTTACTTCACTTCAATGTACCTATGGTATTTAAAGCCGTGGCAATCGAGGAGATTAAGCAGGGAGAGTGTAGAGAGAGAAGAGGGCTCGGGACTAGTCTTTTCTTTGTTCAAGTTAGTTTCCTCCTCCTTGTAACTCCATCACACCTTATTTTGGTACTTGTTGAAACAGTTTGTTCCTCCACAGACCAGGAGTGTCTTAGGGGTGGGTGCCATGTCCTGCTTCTGTGTTGGCCACGCTCTATACGCTGCCTGATCCGAGACAGGTTCTCACCAAGTGTTAGCTGGTGACCTACGATCAAATGATCGAGCGAGGAGCTACTGTCTCCCTGGAGCTCTAGCTTTGCTGTGGTCAAGTTCGAACTTCTGGTCTTCTAACATATAGCTGCACTCCAACCTTAATGCAGTCAAGTATCTGATGCATCACTGCAGAAAAGAAGAGTCACCTCATAGGCGTGGCAGGCAGGAGGTAGGGTGGCCAGGCTGGCGAGTTCTGCCTTAGAGGGGCTATAATCGAATGATCCAAATACAGGACCGAGAAGGAGAGCTCAAGAAGAAGGAACCAGTCAGGATGGTGAGACGGGATAAAGCCCACAATTTCCCCAGAAAACTTAAATCTGTGTAATAGAACCATGGTTCAGCAAATCACTAGGACTTGAACTGCACAAGAATAAACCAGAGAAGGGGGAAAAGTATTTGTCAATGATGTTTATTTGAGGGGATATCAGAGTCTCAGGGAGGAAGAAATAAAATGAGGGAGCAAGAATTCACTTTTGTTGAGCTACTAAATACCAGGTGCTTGGTATACATTTTCTATTAAATCTTTCTCTTCTGCATTGTACAGAAAACTAGCAAAGACTTGACATCTAATGGCTAGCGTCTGGACTCAGGTTTGTTGAGCCCTAGAAGCCAGTAAGGAATGAAAGTTGGCTGGCAGCATAGAATAAGAACCGGACTTGCAGTCAGGGGGCATAAGTTCTTTTGGCCGGCTGAAGATGCGGTCTCATCACCCTCTTGTTTCCACTGGTGCTGTCAGCTGACTGCATGATTCCTGCTCCTTTTTTAGGTAATCCATCTTTTCCCTCCCTCTAGCTTCTTTTAAGATTTTCTCTTCATCCTTGGTTTTCAGCAGTCTTTTAAAACAGTGTCCAAAGTGTGGGTCTCTTTTTATTTATCATGCTTGGGATTTGCAAGGCCTTCTTGAATTTGTGGTATGATGATGTCTTTCATCACTTTTGGAAAATTCTCAGCTGTTATCTCTTCAAACATTGCTCCTGACATTTCCCTCTCTCTCCTCCCCGGGCCCTTAATAACACACATGTTGGATCTCACTGTCGTTTACATCTCTCGCCCTGTCTTCTGTATTGCAGTCCATCTGTCTTTCTTACTCTTTTCTGATAGTTTCTTCTGACCTAACGTAGTTCACCGTTTTGTTAGACTAAAACTATCCTTTGAGTTGTTACCTTTAGTTATTATATTTTCCAATTCTGATGCATCTGTTTTTTTTTTATAGTGTCCAGTTCTCTGTCAAAATTCTGTCTTATCTTTTACCTCTTTTATTTCCTAGAATGTGGTAGCACAATTATGTTAAAGTCTCTGGCAATGACGATATCTAGAATTTCTGTGGGTCTGTCTCTGTTGAGTGTTGATTTTTCTGTGTTTTTGTTTTTTTCAATACTGCTTTATATCCCTTTTGCCTTAGTATTTTTTATTGTGCTTTGGGGCATTGTTTTTGCAAAATTGCTTGCATAATCAACTTGAGACCGCCAATGAAGTTATTTTCCTTCTAAGAAGGTTTCTGTCCACTTCTCCCGGGCTCCTGGGGCACCAACAATCCAGGATTACTTAAATCTAATTTCAGAGCTTTGGCATACTTAATGCCAAGTTGTCTTCTCTGCAATTGCCTGTCTACTTCTGATTCACACTTACTTGGAGAGAGCATCCCTTTGTAGTTCCAGTCCAAAGCTAGCCCCAGTCCTACTCTTGGCAGGTCTCAGATTCCATTTCTGCCCTCCTTTCCCGTTGAGGATGTCAGAAGTGCCACTCAGCCACTACTTGCAGAATTAGCAAATGCCCCCAGGCCTTAAAGCAACTCAAAGAATGGACTCACTGCCGCCTTCCTCCTTTGTGTCCTGGCTGGTAATTCTTCATTATTTTGTTAGCTGTCTGATGTCTTTAAGCAGGTTTTTTGTGTGTGTGGGTTTTTTATTTTTTCACTTTGAATAATTACCAGTTTTATTAAAAGCATAAACAGATGTTTATGGACTTTCCAGGTGCCGCCATGATAAAGAATCTGCCTGCCAATGCAGGAGATGGAAGAGACACAGGTTCAATCCCTGAGTTAGGAAGATCCCCTGGAATAGGAATTGGTAACCCAGTATTCTTGCCTGGAAAATTCCAGAGACAGAAGGGCCTGGTGAGACCCAGTTCATGGAGTCGCAAAGAGTCGGACATGACTGAACACACACACAAACAAATATTTACAAATAATAACAGTGTAAGGTGACAATATATTTCACTGGATTTACCCCATTCCTTTCTCAAAAGATATTCTGGCAGACAAAATTCTTACAATGAAACCACTTCTAAAACAAGTACATATCGATTTTTCTTTCCGTTTATTCTACCTTTGCATGCTTTAGTGATAAAGCCTTACTCCTGAGGCAAAGCCATCGCTATTTAGGACTAATAGTCATAATAAAAATAATAGTTATGGCTTGACATTTACCAAGAAGAAGGGCAGGGTAATTTTGTTACTGCCTTTGAGTCTATTAATAATCTTCTAATTTTAAATGTGCCAGGGAACATAACAGCAGAGCTTTGCCATATTCTTCTTCTTTATATATTTCCAAAAACTCGTGAATTCCTCCCATTTGCTCAATTAAGAATGTGCTTGTTCTGCAGCTTTGCCATTTGTCCTTAGCAGAATGGCAGGTGGTCTGAACAACCCAGTTTGCTATAACCTAGTTCGCTATAACCGGGAATGAGCGTTCACGCCTCCAGATTTTAGCTGCAGTCTGAGCTCTGCTACAGAGTAGCTGTGGGACCATGGGGCCCTGGGCTTTCCTTTCCTCTTCAGTTACAAGAAGACAATAAGGGGATTCCCTGGCATCCCAGTGGTTAGGACTCGGTGCCCTTACTGCTGAGGGCCCAGGTTCTGTCCCTGGTCCAGGAGCTAAGATCCTGAAAGCTGCATGCTGCAGCCAAAAAAAAAAAAAAAAAAAAAAAGATAATAATAGCAGGCTCACAGATTACTGAGGGAACAAATGAGATAAGCTACATGGAAACATGGGATCCAATACAAATGAACAGTGCTGAAGTCCAGTTTGCCTTGATCCTCATCCTGAGACTTTCAGTGGTCTCTGAACTCTTCTGGAAGATGGGCCCACGCTGATCCCAAGCCAGGGGTGGTGGTGCCCACGCAGTTTGCGCAGGCAGGCCCTTCTGTGACTTCCCAAGCATCAGATCAGTTAGGGATATGCAGTTCATTACAGCAGTCAAATCTTAAATCTGGATCATCAGATGCGTTTTACTAAATGTTTCTTCACACCTTTGAAAAAATAATTGTATTTCTGGAAGCATGCGTGGATTTTTTTTTTTCTTTCATTTTTATCCCTAGTAACTTTTCATGAGGAGATCCACAGCGTGCAACAGCAAGGAACCTCAGCTGAGAGCAAGCCTCTGTGTCGTGACCTCACTCGGCCAGCCAGGTCTGCCAGCTGCAGGGGCCTCTCTGGGTCTCACTCTTATTTTGGCCTTGGTGCGCCGTGCAGAAGCAGGGCTGGCCCTGCCCAACTGTGGATGTGTGGCCTAGATGGGTCCCAGTGTTCCGCCGGGCTGCGCGTGTGAGGGGAGTCTGTGATGCACTGTGATGGCATTTGTGACAGGGTGAGGGAAAGAGATTGCTGGCTGGGGCTCTGAGGGGTGTGATTAGATTACAGCTGGAGTTGCCGTCTGGCAGAGACGGAAGACCTGGGCCTGTTGGTGTCTTGTGCAGTGAAACCCACATTTACATCCTGGCCAGCAGGCAGTCACCCAGCAAAAGCAGCCGGGAAGCTGACTGCGCTGTGCTGCCCCATGCCTTTCCTTTTGGGCCTTTGCTTCTTTCCCTCCTCTTTCTTTTTCGGAGCTCATGTGTCTTCCCAGTGCTGAAATATCTGGGGAGAAAGGTCATCAGTCACCTGGAATCTTGTCAACCTCAGCTCATGTTCCCTTCCTCCTCTTACCCCCTCATTGCCTTTTGTATATAGGTAAGTCTTTCCAGAGGCAAGGAGCAGTATAGTTTGTCGCGAAGACCTTGGGCTTGGGTGTCAGATTCAACAGATCTGAGTCTTTGCTTGACCACTGTTATCTGGATGACCTTGGACAAGTCTTCTAACCTCTGTGAGGCTCAGTTTTCTCCTGTGAAATAGACGGTCTAAACTCCATCTCTTAGTTGTGAGGGCGACATTGAGTAAAGTGCAACCTGTCTCTAGTATGCTTTTTGGTGCATCATATGTGTTCAACAAATGGCATTTCCCTTTATCCTATTGTTATTTGGAGGTTTGTCTTCTGCTCAGTATGTAAAGAAAAACCTTTTTGATGAGGAGCAAGAGATTTAGATATAGTTAGGATGCACTATAGTTATGATCTCAAGTGTCGACTTGTTTTGGCTGTATGACGCAGCTTGTGGGATCTTCCTTGACCAGAGAATAAACCTGGACCACCACAGTGAAAGCCCAGAATCCCAACCCCTAGGCCACCGGGGAAGTCCCTCAAGGGTCATCTTTGATGTCAGTCTTCCGGGGGCTGTTCCCAAGGGCTGTAGTGGATGTGCAATGTGGGACCGAGGTTGAGGCTGACTGGACCAGGCAGGGACTCTAGCTGGAGCCTCATGGATTTATCCACGGTTGAAGAGGGAATTGAGTGTTACCCCCTGTTTAGGGGCCTCTGACCTTCTACGCTTATTGTGGAGCTCTGTCCATCTCTCTCATTTTTTCTGTCTGTCCCTCTTTGAGAGCAGGAATCTCAGGAGTGGAAATGGATTATCTCTCACCAAGTCAGACATTGGTACATATTTAAGTTTTTTTTCTTTTTAATAATTAATACCTTATGTAGAGTTTCCTAAACATCAGTTGTTTGCCGCAACTAGGCAAAATATTATTTTTAATATTTTAATTTTGTTTAATATTTTAATTTGACTCTATTTTTTAACTTAAAAACTTTTTTTCAGCCTTAACCAAAGCAATCATAGCCAGGAAATCATGGGTTTCTTTAATGCACAGATGACAGGCCCAGTGCTTTTTCTTTAGAAAGGAAAGAAACTGGGAGAAACCCACAGCATGATGGGTTCGTGTGATAGAAGAAAAAAATTATAATTTGATTAAGCCAACAAAAAGCACAGAACATATTTAGCTGAGTGGCTCTTTTACCTTTTTACATGTGTATTTTTACATAGTTGAGATCATATAATATGCACTTTTCCCACTTAGTATAAAATTGTAAACATTTCCCCATGTCATTAACTACTCTTCAAATTTGATCTTGGTGGCTGAGCTTGCTGTGGTGGCCTTTCGGCCTCACAGGCCCTTCTTTCAAGGGTCTCCACCTCACATGGGCCTGGGGCCTCTGAGGCAGGCAAACCTTCCGTCTACTCTACTTGCTATCTTGAGCCGGAGGATCACACACTTGCACAGCTCAGGGTCTGCTCTTCACCGAGACACTTGCGGCTGGTCTTTATGATAGTGTTCCAGGGAAAGAACACAGTGACTTCCTTCTGCAGTGACTATAAGAAAGCCTGTGTGATAAAGGGTCACGAAACTCCAAACGAACATAGCATTGTTTGTAATAAGTTGAGTTCTCCAATCAAGAGCATCAGAGAACAGCCTCTCACAACCCCGTCAGACGGAGGAGTCTGGTTCTCTGTCAGCCCTGGATTGTACAGAGATGACAAATGATTCTATTTCCCGTTCTTTCTGGTTTGCTCTGGACTGTTCCTCTCTCCTCTTTTTGGATAGACAGAGGGTAGTAATGATGCTTACTGTAGTCTGCCAGGCTCCTCTGTTCATGGGATTCCCCAGGCAGGAATACTGGGCTGGCTTGCCATTTCCTTCTCCAGCGGATCTTCCTGACCCAGGTATCAAACCTGGATTTCCTGCATTGCAGGCAGTCTCCTGCATTCTCCTGAGGCTTCCTTACTGACTGACCCAGCAGGGAAGCCCCATGACACTTTCATAAGGAATCAAATGGCTTGGGTGCTCACCAACATGTACCTGTGAGGCCCAGCCCTCACCCTACTTTTGAGCCTCTCTGTGGCCTCGCCCATCACTGTCCATCCACAACGGCCGAGGCCGAGCCGACTCCAGGGTCTCAGGCTCTGTCTGCAGCTGCATCTGGGCAAGAGAGCACCTCACGACGCTCAGAAGGGACAGGTATCCAGCGCCCTTCAGAAGCAACCTGGGAAGCCAGAACGAAGCACAGAGAAGTGTGCGGACAGACGGGACTGGTGGCTGCGGACGGCTTGTCCACCAACCAGAGAGTCAAGGAGTGCAGTAAACAGGACAGGGGAGGCCTGAGCCGCTGGCGTCATCCCAGCCTGCCCCAATTCAGTGTGCTGTTTGAGCAGAACGGCTGAGGACAAGCCCAGCTACTTCTCCCAGATGGTTGGTTGGTGGTCTCCATAGGAGCAGTGGCCGCACGGTTCGGAACCTCAGTGGTAAACCCTCAGGGCAGCCAGGGTGTCAGAACTGAGTTCAAGAGCCTGGGGTTGCCAGCCACAGACCGACCACCCTGGCTCTCAGGACTGTGGGAGGGACACGGGAGAGGCCCTGACCTTCCAGATTGGAGGATCATAGTGACACCAGTGCTGATAATAATACCCAGAATTTTAAAAAAAAAGCAAACCTAGATGATTCCATGTATATCATCACATGTCTCAGCTAATGCTGGGAGACCAGGTTCACACTGCTGCAAGCTCAGAATTCTCATGGTCTTTCTAGAAAAACCATCTCTCCCCAGGCAGAGCGGCGATTAGAGGTGTTTTTCATCAGGCCTCTGTCCTCCAGTTGCTCCCCGCCCCCCAGCTTCTGCTGGCCTACACGCTCAGCCCGGGCCACCCAGGGGCAGTGGGCTGTGAAGGGGGCAGCCCCTGCAGCTGCTCCCTCCAAATTCTCTGGGATTCCAGGCCGGGCGCTGGGTGATTACACTGCTGTTATCTGGGATTAGCTATTTTCGCTGCCTGTATTTATATCGTGGAAGCTGCAGCGTGATGCTGCCAGATGCCAACATAGGCAAACTGTGCCTTCCTGCGGGACCCACCTGCTGTTCTGCCCTCCCCCAGCAAGGTGGCAGTTGGTGGGGACCAGCCCTGCCAAGCCCTCGCCAGCCCCTCTAAATGTCCAGAGTCGTGAACTGAGACGCACCCACTGAGAAGCTGGGCTCTGGGGTAGCTGGTGAAGGCTGGACCCTGGGCTTGGGGGAGGTGGGGGTGGGGGCTGGCCGCGTTCCCTGCAGAAGACACCCATCACTGTCCTAATCCGCCGAAGTCTTCGAGTCTAGGAGGCCGCTCGCCTGTCCCCCACCCCCGTTCCACTCCCACCCATGTGTCCTCCCACACTTGCATGGGAGGAGTGCTGAAGGGCCCCATTGCAGGCAGCCCGGAAAAGTGCCAAGTGCCGGAGAGTCCCAAACTGAAGTGCAGGCGAATTAAAAGGCCTTGCTCTATTTAACTTGGTCCATCTTTGTTTCCGCCCCTCTCTCGGTATCCTCTGCCTTGGAGAAGGTGGGGGAAATCCTCTTCTTTTCGGAAATGGAGAGCTTTTTCTAAAGTATATTCTGTCTCCCTAGGATTGGACTGGATGACCTCAGCAAGTGACTTGAAAACACAGTCTGTCATTTAGCAGGTGGGATCTGCTCCTCACCCTGGTGCGTGAGGAGGGGGCTTCTCCCACTGCCCCCGCAGGTTGCTCGCAGACTTACGCCCTCTCCTGGCTGAAAAGGGACAACACCACGCCTTGGCCTCTCGCCTTGGGTGCTTGCAGACCCCCGTCAGGAAGATGCTCGGATAGACGCCGAGAAACAGTACGTTTAGTGTGGTCTCCCATACGCCCCCAGTGGGGTTCCCCCTCCGTCTGCGCGTCTCTGCCCAGGCCCGCCTTTCAAGGTGGGAATTTCAAGGATGACAACGAATTACGCCTCCCAGGTGTGCATAAAAACTCTGAAAGAAATTAACACCTTAGTGTAGTTTCCTAGACCTTGCTATTTTTTGTAGCCAGGTAAGATAAATCATATGTAAATAAAGATGAACAAACATATTAAGTAAAATAATATATTCATTAAAATAATATTTTTATTGACATGACCTACATTTTTTAACCTTAAAACTTAATTTAGCCTTACCCCAAGTAATAATGTTCAAGAAATCATGGATTTGAGACCCTTGTTGTATTTTGTCTTAATATACTCTAAAGTCAGTACTTATTTTTTACTGATGTATGGGTGTATAGGTGAATTAAAATGTTGTATTACCACTGTATAGCAAAATGACCCAGTTATACATAAATATAGATACATATCTATTCTTTTTCACATTCTTTTCCATTACGGTTTATCACAGAATATTGAATATAGTTCCCTGTGCTATACAATAGGACTTTGTTGTTTATCCAAAGTCAATGCTTATTAATTTTTAAAAATCCAAGTAATGCTATGCGTTGGAAATACTATGCATGCTGGCCTAACGGAAAGAAAGGTGGGAAAATATGGAAGAGTTATGGAGCCACTGTTGGGCTGGCACGGGGTGGGTCGTGTCTGGATGGGGCTTAGTGGTGGGTGTGAACCGGCCAGAGCGCTGAGCGGGTGGTGGCAAAGGAGAAGACAAGGCAGCATTTTATCTGGGCAGCGTTCAGTCCTCGGGGTGAAAGGAGAGACACACTTAAAGCCCCAACCCTCTCCTACGGAGGTTCAACCTCTGATGCCACTGCCTTAACCTGGAACAGCAGTGGGTTCCCCCCTCAGCTACACGGGCCTGGAAATCATCAGGGAGCAAGCGGAAGAAAGGCGAACAAGAAGGCAGCATCGGGGCCAAGGGATTCCAAGCGGAGGAAAGGAAAGTGCAATTCAGCCCTACTCTACCCTCCCTGCTCAGAGTCACTCTGACATGAACCACCTTGCAGGTACCTCTGGAAGGAGGTGAGGGGCTATGTCTGCCCCTCCCCGTCCCATCCCCTCCCCTATTATATAGAAGAATTACAAACTCATTGTCATCATTTTGGGAACCAGAGAAGCAGAAGAAAAAATAATTTCACCTACTGACAAACAGCACTGCTGATATTTAGGTGTGGCACTTTCCTTTCATTTTCTTTATTTTTAAAAAAATATTGATTTATTTCTTTGCTGTGCCAGGTCTTAGCTGTGGCGCGCCTGCCGGTCGCGCTGTGGTAAGTGGACTCTCGTTTGGCTCACGGGCTCAGGAGTCGTGGCGTGTGGGCCCAGTTGCTGCAGCATGCGGGATCTTAGTTCCCTGATCAGGGGTCAAACTTGTGTCCTCTGCATTGCAAAGTGGATTCTTAAGCACTGGCCCACACCAGGGAAGTTCCTTGTTTCATTTTCTATACATGTTTTTTACATAGCTGAAGACACATTGTATTTCTGATCTTATCCTTCCACTTGACATAAAATCATAAGCATTTTCTCATGTCATGGAATACTTTCTGTAAATTTAATCTTTGTAGCTAAGCTTCTTGTTTTTGTGCATTAAGGGTTCCTTTCTTTAAAAAAAAAACTATAAATAATGCTGCAGTTAATATCTCGGTCATACAACAACATTTCTAGTTATCTTCTAAGAATAGATTCTTAAAAGTGGTACCACGGTAGAATGTTGGGTGTAGAATGTAGAAAACTATTTTGTGTAAATAAGAAGCAAATATAAGGACCTATATTTATATTTGCATAAAGAAATTATTAAATGAAAAAGCAGAGACAATACTTTGCCTGCAAAGGTCTGTATAGTCAAAGCTATGGTTTTTCCAGTAGTCATGTATGGATGTGAAAATTGGACCATAAAGCAGGCTGAGTGCCAAAAACTTGATGCTTTTAAACTGTGGTGTAGGAGAAGACTCTTGAGAGTCTCTTGGACTGCAAGGAGATCAAACCTAAAGGAAATCAATCAGTTAATCCTAAAGGAAATCAACCTTTTCATTGGAAGGACTGATGCTGAAGCCGAACTTCCAATACTTTGGCCACCTGTTGTGAAGTGCAGACTCATTGGAAAAGCCCCTGATGCTGGGAAAGATGGGAGGCGGGAGGAGAAGGGGACGACAGAGGATGAGATGGCTGGATGGCATCACTGACGCGATGAACAGGAGTTGGAGTAGGCTCCAGGAGTTGGTGAAGGACAGGGAAGCCCGGCACGCTGCAGTCCCTGTGGTCGCAAAGAGTCGGACTTGACTGAGTGACTGAACAACAACAAAGAAATTATTGAAAAATCCACAAGAAACCAGTAACGGGAGCAGGTAGGGTGGTATCTGGCCAGGTAAACTTAAAGGAGAATTCTCATGATCCGGATCTTGAAACTTACCTTTGATTTTTTGGCCGTTGCTGTGCGCGGGCTTCCTCCAGCTGTGGCGAGCGGGGCTCCTCTCTGGCTGGGGCGCATGCGCTTCTCACTGTGGCGGCTTCTCTTGCTGCAGGGCGTGGGCTCTGGGCGCACTGGCTTCAGAAACAGCGGCTCGGGGGCTCTGGAGGGTGGGCCCCATAGCTGCAGCGCATGGGCTGTGTCGCTCCATAGCGTGTGGAATTTTCCTGGGCCGGGGATTGAATCCATGTCCCCTGCTTTGGCAGGTGGCTTCTTATCCTCTGCACCATCAAGGAAGTCCTTTGTAATATACATTTTTACATATGTTGGGTTTTGAAATGTGTATGTATTACACACATTAATTAAGGACACACTTTCACTGCTGCTTGACTGTAGAACTCAGTGAAGCAGGGAGTCCCTCTGTAACTGGCTCCTGTGTTTCCCCGTCACATCCAGCGCCAGGAGTTTAGTAAACACTTGGATAGGACAGACCAGGAGCTCGGGTAGGACCCCCCTCCTAGGACCGTGGGGCAAGGAGACAGCTCTGCTCACCTACATTATCTGGGGACTCAGATTCCTTCTGTCTTGTTGGTCATCATGACCATGAATCAGCTTGTGTGATGCGGGAAGAGAGGGAGTGGAGTGTAGGCAGTTTTCTTTTGAGGAAGTGATGTGAAAGTCACACACATCGCATCTTCCCAAGTCATTGCAAGCAATGGGTCAGCAGTCACCCCGGCTGCAAAAGAGGCCGGGAGACGCGGTCTTTACCTGGGCAGCCAGACTCGGGTGGGGGTTCTGTGACTGAAAGAAAGAAGGGGGAAGAGACTGGTGGATAATTTGTGGCTCTGGCCACAAGGGCTTTTATTAAAAAAGGATGGCTAGAAATGACTGACTATACAGGATTATTTTGCCATCTTTTATTTTATCCAAACCCTCTGGCTAAAACTCTTTTACTGTGGGAGCAAGTATTTGAAGTTTTCTTCGGAGCCCTGCGTTCTCTCTGCTCTGAGTTTCTTTTGTGTTTTTATATATTCCTGTCTTTGTCTTTTATGGTCAAGATGTTCTTCAAGATTCTGGTGACTCTTGTCTCCTAGTTCATATTTAAACCAGAAAAAGCTGATCATAGGTTTTGTGTCTTTTAACAAAATTGAGATATAATCCACATGCTACAAAATTTATCCCTTTAAAGTGTTCAGTTCGGTTGCTTGTATATTTACAAGGTTGTGCAGCCATCACCACTCTCTGATTCCAGGGTATTTTCATTATCCTGAAGAGAAGCCCTGTACCCATTAGAGTCGCTTTCCACTCCACCCTCCTCGGCCTCTGGCAACCACAATATACCCTCTGTCTCTCTGCTGCTGCTGCTAAGTTGCTTCAGTCGTGTCCGACTCTGTGCAACCCCATAGATGGCAGCCCACCAGGCTCCCCCGTCCCTGGGATTCTCCAGGCAAGAACACTGGAGTGGGTTGCCATTTCCTTCTCCAATGCATGAAAGTGAAAAGTGAAAGGGAAGTCGCTCAGTCGTGTCCGACTCTTCGCGACTCCATGGACTGCAGCCTACCAGGCTCCTCCGTCCATGGGATTTTCCAGGCACTGGAGTAGGGTGCCATTGCTTTCTCTGGAGTCACTTATTCTTGGCATTTTATCTAAATAGACTCACATAATATGTAACTTGTTGTGTCTGGCTTCTTTCAGTTAGCAGAATGTTTCCAAGCTTCTTCTCTGTTGCAGCGTGCATCAGAGCTTCATTTTCTGATAAGCCGGACAGTGTTCCATTGTATGGATATGGGACATCCTATTTGTCTAGTCATCAGTTGATGGACTTTGTGTCTCTTTAAAGAGAATTTTTCCCAAAAGTTTTCTATTTTCATTCCCTGTTCAACCTGTATCTGATGTGAGAACTTGAGGCTTCCTGTTCCTGAGCCTTTTGGGGTTCTGTAGAGCAAAGTATAGGTCCCCCGAGCCCATCCTTTAGATCCCTGAGTTTGCCTTGCTTCCTCTCTGCTGGGTCATTTACATTTCTCTATGTACTTGAGCTTCTCAATATAGGAGTTAGGCTTACGGATGTTTCCTGGTTTACTGAAGGTAGAGTTTGTATGTGTTTCTTTTTTGGTCCTTGGTTGATTTCTTTCTTTCTTTTTTTTTTTGGTTGATTTCTAAGAAGAAAATCTTACTTCTTCCATCTTGAAACTGGAAGTCTGCCCATGGGTGTGTAGCTTCGTCAAAAGTACAGAACATGTTGAGACTTTCCTAGTGGCCCAGTGGTAAAGAATTTGCCTTTCAATGTAGGGGATTCGGGTTCAATCCCACGGAACTAAGATCCCACACGCTGCGGGGCAACTAGAGAGCTTCCAAGCCACGATGAAGACCCAGCGCTGTTGAAATAAAAGATACAAAATTTTAAATCCCAAATAGAATATTTATAAAAGAGGAAGTACAGAATGTGGATCAGGTGGTTAAGTGTTAGTCATCCATTATATCAATTCATTCAACCAACACCAGGATCATCTTCTATCTCTGGGCACTGGGGAATTGAAATGCCAAGGGGCATGCATCCCTACCCTCAAGGAACTCCTGCGATAAGGAGAGACCTAGATCAGTAACCAGACAATTGTAGTGTAGCGGTAAGTCTGAGATGGAAGGGCGGGGGAGGAGTGCACCAAGGGAGAAGCTCTTAGCCCAGACTCGGAATGAGGATTTAACTTTCCAGGACACTTCCACACATTCAGAAGAATCCTGATGAGACAACAACCCTGTGTTGTTGTGTTCTTCCCGCTGCCCATTAACATCTTCCTCTGGTGGAGACGGCACCCCGCGTGGTCCCAGCTCCCTGCAGCCTTTGGGAGATAAAGATACTTAAAAGGCCAGCTCTGCTTCTGTGAGCAGTCGGCCCAGAGCCTGGTTCTCCCCTGAGTGCAGGGGGGACATGGTGCCAGCGAGGAACGCTGGTGGAGGGGGCTCCAGGCAGGCCTGGCCCCCATGGCGTGTGGCCCTATAGACAGAAATGTGTTTGCCTGGCTTATTCTCAGTGCTCGGGTGTGCTAGAGAAGGAAGGTTGCGGCCCAGAAAGCCCCTAGAACAGAAACCAGGACAAAGGCCGCACTCCAGGAAGCTGTAGCAGTCAGCGAGAATGGGTTGGGGGCTGAAGCTGAGAAATTGGCAAGTGTCATGAACTGAGATTCATCATGTTGTAAAGTGCCCCAGACACAACCGTGCTGTTCACGTTCCATATTATGCTGCCCGTGTCTTTTCTTTCTCCATTCTGTCAGTGTAAGGCAGAAGGGGATCACTTTTGCATGAATAGTCCCCAGGGTCAGGGAGGGGGCAGGGTCCAGCTGGATGCCTATATCCTGTTCTGGGCTTCCAGGGACAAGGATGCTGAGTGGGGAGAGGGCCCTGGAGCAGGCACGCTGGGGAGGGCTCCAGGGGGGCCCCAGGAGCGGGGGGCTCCTCCTCAGCTCGGAAGCACTGCCGAGGGAGGGACTGGCTTTATTCTCTCTCTCTTCCAGGGCAGAAATAGACCCGGGGGCGGACGTATGTCATGAGAACCAGAATAAGCCAAACACATTAGGAAGACATTTCTAATCATGAATGTCTTCCTGAAAGAACAAGCCCCTCATGGAGCAAGGATGGCGTCTTTGCAGTTTAAGCAACTGGCAGTTGCAAGGATGTCAGAGCAGGCCACTCTGCTCCTTCCAAGTCTTGACTATAATCTCAATACTAGTTAACAACTACTATCTGCTGAGTGAGGACATGTATAGATTTACACCTGCGAACTTATTCTCACAACACTCTGAGGTAGGTATTGTTATTATCATTGGCCCATTTTACAAATGAAGAGCCTGAGGTGCAGGGAAGTTGCTGTGAAGTTTTTGTCCTCTTTCCTCCCTAAGCGGTCTGGCAGGCAGAAGGCATTACATTGTAGCAGGGGCTACAGTGAGCTTGACTCTGGAGGCTGTCACACTTTCCCAGCTAAGGGGCCTTGGAAAGTTCTTTCTAGTCCCAGGTTTCTCATCTGTGAAATGGACACACTAACACTGCCTCCTTTGTGAGTCCCTGGACATACAGATGTTAGTTAAACCCAACCCAACCCAACCCAAACTGTCTCATGAAAAATCATCTCTTTTAGCCCATTTGCATGTTGGTCAACATTGATTTCATGGGCTCTGCTCACCTGAGTCCTGGGAATATGTGGTTTGAATAGAACTTCATTTTTTTTTTAATGTGGATTATTTTAAAGTCTTTATTGAATTTGTTACAATATCGCTTCTGCTTTATGTTTTGGCTTTTCGGCTGTGAGGCGTGTGGGATCTCAGCTTCCCAAGCAGGGATTGAACCCCTGCCCCCTGCCTTGGAAGGTGAAGTCTTAACCAGGGAAGTCCCCCGAATGGAGCTCTTTGAACCTGGAGATTTCCCGCATGGGCGGTGCCCAGGCTTTTGGGCCAGCGGGCTGTGGACTCTCACCCGTTGATGCTAAGAGGCGGGCAATCCAGAGGTCTGGAACAGGAGACAAGCAAAGGTGGAGACCAGGCCCCGCCAACGTCTTCTGACGCTGCCCTTGCCCTCCTGCCCCCCAAATGCTTTGCTTTAATCCCGCCCAGCAGCAGAAGATGCTATTCGTGCCATCCTTAGGATGAAGACAAGTGTCTGGTGATACTTCGGGCTCCTTGCTTAGTGCTCAAAGCCACGCCCAGGGCCTGCCTGCTGGGGCCCCCCTCCCCTGGGGTTCCTCTATCTGCCTCTCCGGGGAGCTCCAACTCCTTGTGTGCGAAGCACAGGTTTCAGAAAGGGGGACCAACCTGGGTTCAATTCTGGCCCAGTCACAAACAAGCAACGCAACTTTGGGCAAAGGACCTCTCGCAGCCTCCGTTTTTTCAACTGTAAAAGGCGGAAACTAAATTCTACCGTCTCATGAAATGGTTGAGTGTATGTATCCCATGGGGTAATATACATGAAGTGCCGTGGCTTGGCTCCTAATGCAAGGGGATGCTTAATAAATGGCACGTCATTACTGAGACAAACCAGGTCTGCCCCAATTCGGGATTATTATTATAGAATAGTGTCTCTTTCCATTCTCTTTCCCTCACTTTGACATCCTGCTTTTCTATAGTAAAGAGAGATAACCTAATAAACGCACATCTTCTCATTTTCCACTGTGTTTTAATGAATCCTGGAACGGTGCTTGTCTCCTGTCTCCAGGGGAACAGTGTCTCAGCAACTCTCCAGAGAATATTTGTATCAACGCACAGATGGGTCTGTGCTGTGGATAATCTGTGACTTCAGTGGGCAGAAGTGTGTGGATTGTGTTATCGCAGTGTGTGTTTTCTATTACATTAAGCTCCGCCAACACCCATGAAATAGTCCTGAATATTAAAAAAAAAGGACTAAACAGCGCGGCTGCACAGCAGACGATCTGAAACCCCCAGTCCTCTCGCCTCTGCTGTTTAATTTTTCATTTATTCTTGTTTTTTTTTTTTTCTACAAGCAAATCTAATTTTTAGATGGCTGCAGTAAAAATATACAAAAAACTTGCATTCTTCTCTTCACTTAGGGAATTGTCCAAAGTTGCTGCATTATCTTCATCAGCAGAATTTTATTCAAGTGGACATGTTATAATTTGCTTAGTTATCAGTCATTTACATTGCTTGCAATTTTTTATCACTCATAGAAAGTGAAAGCGTGTTAGTCGCTCAGTCGTGTCCGACTCTTTGTGACCCCATGGACCATAGCCCTTCAGGCTCCTCCATCCATGGATGTAGATGAGTCTGCAAAGGCATACATAGGTCCCCCCTGTTCATCTCATTTTTGCTCCTTATCTGCTGAAACCCTTTTACATTTTTCAGCCAGTGCTACATTTAGGTGACAGGAAGCAGTGTGTCTTTTGCTCTGTGTTATGAGCAGCCTAGTTCTACTGGTCTGGAGGCTGGAGAATTGAGGGGGATGAGTGCGCCTGGACAGGTTGAAATTCGAAGCTCAATATTGCCTTCAAGCGAGAACTTGCAGGAACTGCAGGGTTGGAAGCCCGGCCTATGCCTTGGATAGGGGTGGATGAGGGTGGGCAGAGGCCAGGGCTGGGGGTTTGGTTTCAGATGTAGGGCTGAGGGAAGAGCAGCGTCCTCAGCAGTCATAAGAAGATGCCAGTTTGATTCAGAGATGGACCAGATTCACAGTCACCAGGCTGGAGACTCTCTGGATTCAGTTTTCATTCCATTCAGCCTGATGGTTGATTTTCCTTCAAGGAGAAGGAGAAGAAGGTAATAGTGATGGTGATTAGTGTGGTCACCATTCATCAAATACCCTCTATATGCTGGTCTCTTCTTAGGTGGTTTGTGTATATCAGTTCTCCCCCCTCTTTTTTCTTTCTTTTGAATTTTATTGAAGTATAGTTGACTTAAAATGCTGTGATAATTTCTGCTATACAGCAGAGAGATTCAGATATATATATATATACATGTATATATATTCTCTTGGGGCTTTCCAGGTGGTTCAGTGGTAAAGAATCCATCTGTCAGTGCAGGCGCTGCAGAAGAGACAGGTTCGATCCCTGGGTCAGGAAGATCCCCTGGAGGAGGAAATGGTAACCCACTCCAGTATTCTTGCCTGGAAAATCTGATGGACAGAGGAGCCTGGCTGGCTACAGCCCATGGAGTCACAAAGCGTTGGATGCAACTGAAACAGCGGAGCCTGCGCGCATACATGCTCTCTCATATTCCTTCCCATTATGGTTTATCACAGGATAATGAATGTAGTTCTCCGTGCTGTACAGTAGGACCTTGTTGTTTATCCATCCCATGTATACTAGTTTCTATCTGCTAAGCCCAGGCTTCCAATCCTTCCCTTCCCCGCTCTCTCCTCCTTGGCAACTACAAATCTATTCTTTATGTCTGTGAGTCTGATCAATGCTCACTTTCATAACAGTGCTCTTAGTTATAACAATGCTCTTAGCAGTTATAACTGCTATTTGACAAATGAGAAAATTGAGGCTCAGAGAGGTCAAATCTGTTGCCCAAAGTCACCCAGCCTTGAGATGCAGGAGCCAGATTCAACGTCAAGTCTACTGGGTTCTGGAGCCCCACCCATCTTACTACACCTGGCCTATCTGCTGTTGAAACTGTTAGAACAGTGTTGACCTGAGCCCAGGTTAGATTGACACAACCCAGGCCATGCCTGCTGCTTTCATGACGCCATGGGCCCTGCTCTTCACCTTCAGCTCTGCTTCAGAGGCCCTGCTGCAAAGCTTCATCTTCTGCATCAGGGGGCCAGGGGCCTTACCTGTGGGATTCGAGCATCCAGCCCTCAGCAACCTAGTGGACTGTCATGATTCCTCAAAGGCAGCCTAGGACAAATTAGATGGTGCCGGCCTCCCTGTAGTTCAGGGTGCTGGGGCCCAGTGCCCCAGGGCTGGACCTGCGCCCTGCCCTGGAAAGAGGGTACCCTGCAGCTGGGCCCTGCCAACTGGGCCTCCTGCTGGGGTGGTTTGGGGGAGTGGGGGATGGTTACGAAGGCAGGGCCATCAGCAAGCCCTAAACTTCTCTCCTCCTCCTGATTAGGTTAAAGAACCAAAAAGTGTAAAAAAAGAAAAAGCAAACAAGCAAAAGTCTCCACAGATTCCCAATTTCCAGATAACCTGTTAATTAAAAAAAAAATCATCAATATGTTCCAATGGCAAAAAAGTAATTCAAACAACATGTACAGGCTGAAAAGAAAAAGTGCAAGCTACTTCCAAAGTCACACAGCTGTGTGGAATTTCTTCAAGATTTTCCTTTGCACAGATCACACAACACATTCGCATCACACGAATAACACACGCACTGATGTACACGTGTTTACAATTCACACAGACGAGGCTGCCCTGAACGCACGTTCGGCCTGTTGCTTTTTCTCACCTGGGGTACTGGGGACTCTCCCTCATCCGGCAGGCGCCACAGGCTTCATAAGGGCTGCTCAGGGCTGAACTGTATGTGCCAAGTTTGTTTTAAGCTGCCCTCTAAAGGGCGGTGGTTTTGGTCCTTGCAGTGTTTCCTCCAGCACTCCCAGCCATGGCCCCGGCGCCCCAACAGCCTGTGCAGGGGTGAACTGACAGGGAGGGGCCGGGTGAGGATACTGGGGTGGAGCTTGCTGACCCAGCAGCAGCCTCCTCACCCAGCCCTGCGCCCCCCCGGGTGGGCGGGTGCAGGGAGATGCTGCCCCCTTGTGGTCTGGTGAGGAGGCGCCTCCTGTGTCAGCCTGCGTGAAAGTGAGTTGCTCAGTCTATGACCCCATGGACTGTAGCCCTCCAGGCTCCTCTGTCCCTGGGATTCTCCAGACAAGAATACTGCAGTGGGTTGCCATTCCCTTCTCCAGGGGATCTTCCTGGTGCAGGGATCGAACCCCCGGGCCTCCTGTATTGCAGGCAGATTCTTTTCCATCTGAGCCACCAGGGAAGCCCCAGAATCCCATCCAAATTCTCCACCCTCAGCTTATCAGCCCATTCCCGTTGTGAGGGAGGGAGGAGCATCTTTGGTCCTCCCCTAATGGCTCACCCTGACCTGTGGCTGAATCCAACACCCAGCCTTGTTGCTATGGAAACTGGTTGGAAAAATTATGCTGGGCTGCTATTCTGTGTTTGGGGGATGTTTGGCAGTACTTAGGTGCCTGCACCATGCCTACTTTGGGCGCAAAAAGGTGGGAGCTCCATATGCTCAGATGGAAAGAGCTCCCTGCAGTCAGGTAAACCTGGACTTGCCCTGGTCTCCTGTCTGTTCACCCATCCACCCACTCACCCACGCACCCACCACCCATTCAGTCATCCATCCATCCTTCAGTTGTTCTGAATTACTTGCTGAGTGCCGCCTTGTACACCTTAAGTGCTAAGTTTTGTGACCTTGAGTGGGTTACTTCTCCTCTCTGAATTTTAGTTTCCACATCTGTAAGTTGAACGTAATGCCATTTGAATCAAGTGGAGTTTTGAAGAAGAATAGATGAAATAATGTAGGTGGGAGAGCTGGTGCATGGTGTATACTCAGTGAACGACATTTAGTGAATCCAAGAATTAGAAAGTACCTAATCTAGAGTGCTCAAACTACTGCACAATTGCACTCATCTCACATGGTAGTAAAGTGATGCTCAAAATTCTCCAAGCCAGGCTTCAGCAATACGTGAACCATGAACTTCCAGATGTGCAAGCTGGTTTTAGAAAAGGCAGAGGAACCAGAGATCAAATTGCCAACATCCGCTGGATCATCGAAAAAGCAAGAGAGTTCCAGAAAAACATCTACTTCTGCTTTATTGACTATGCCAAAGCCTTTGACTGTGTGGATCACAATAAACTGTGGAAAATTCTGAGAGAGATGGGAATATCAGACCACCTGACCTGCCTCTTGAGAAACCTGTATGCAGATCAGGAAGCAATAGTCAGAACTGGACATAGAACAACAGACTGGTTCCAAATAGGAAAAGGAGTACGTCAAGGCTGTATATTGTCACCCTGCTTATTTAACTTCTATGCAGAGTACATCATGAGAAACGCTGGGCTGGAAGAAGCACAAGCGGGAATCAAGATTGAAGGGAGAGATATCAATCACCTCAGATATGCAGATGACGCCACCCTTATGGCAGAAAGTGAAGAGGAACTAAAAAGCCTCTTGATGAAAGTGAAAGAGGAGAGTGAAAAAGTTGGCTTAAAGCTCAACATTCAGAAAATGAAGATCATGGCATCTGGTTCCATCACTTCATGGGAAATAGATGGGGAAACAGTGGAAACAGTGTCAGACTTTATTTTGGGGGGCTCCAAAATCACTGCAGATGGTGATTGCAGCCATGAAATTAAAAGATGCTTACTCCTTGGAAGAAAAGTTATGACCAACCTAGACAGTATATTGAAAAGCAGAAATATTACTTTGCCAACAAAGGTCCATCTAGTCAAGGCTCTGGTTTTTCCAGTAGTCATGTATGGATGTGAGAGTTGGACTGTGAAGAAAGCTGAGTGCCAAAGAATTGATGCTTTTGAACTGTGGTGTTGGAGAAGACTCTTGAGAGTCTCTTGGACTGCAAGGAGATGCAACCAGTCCATCCTAAAGGAGATCAGTCCTGGGTGTTCATTGGAATGACTGATGTGAAGCTGAAACTCCAATATTTTGGCCACCTGACGTGAAGAGTTGACTCGCTGGAAAAGAGTCTGATGCTGGGAGGGATTTGGGGCAGGAGGAGAAGGGGACGACAGAGGATGAGATGGCTGGATGGCATCACTGACTTGATGGACGTGAGTCTGAGTGAACTCCGGGAGTTGGTGATGGACAGGGAGGCCTGGCGTGCTGCGATTCCTGGGGTCGCGAAGAGTCGGACACAACTGAGCAACTGAACTGAACTGAATCTGGAAGCTTACATTTCAGTTGGGAAGACCTGATGTGGGAACATAAGCGGGCAGAGAGTTTTAGCAAGCACAGACGTTGTAAGAGCACAGTGCGCACATGTGTGTGTGAGGTGCGTGTTTGTGCTGTGCCCAAACTGCAGGCCTGTGGGCTGAAGCAGTGCAACATGAGGGTCGGGCGGTGTGGGCGTCTTGCAGAGACAAATCTTTGGTCAGCTTTGCAAGCTGCATGTTGCTTAAGAGAAGATGAGCGGGTGTTTCAGGCTTCCCCGGTGGCTCGGACGGTAAAGCATCTGCCTGCAGTATGGCAGACCCGGGTTCAGTCTCTGGGTCAGGAGGATCCCCTGGAGAAGGAAAGGAAAGGAAAATCCCATGGAAGGAGGAGCCTGGTAGGCTACAGTCCATGGGGTGGCAAAGAGTCGGACACGACTGAGCGACTTCTCTTTCCTTCTCAGGATGAAGGGACCTCACAAGCAAAAATATTTTTCTCTCACAAAAGTGCCGTGGTATGGCTTTACTTACATCTTCAGCCTATTAGCCAGTACACCTGCCAAAAAAAACAATAGTGGGCCTTGTTAAGACGATCTGTTAAGATAGCCTAGGGCAGCGAAACAGCCAGCCTATTCTGAGATCAAAATCAGTCACAGCTGTTTTTACTGCCCTCATCAGTCAATTGATAAAGAAATTAACTCAATGGCCTGTGTTAGTCACTCAGTCCTGTCTGACTCTTTGCCACCCCGTGGACTGTAGCTCGCCAGGCTCCTCTGTTCATGGAATTCTCCAGGCAAGAATACTGGAGTGGGTTGCCATTCTCTTCTCCAGCGGATCTTCCCAACCGAGGGATGGAACCCTGGTCTCCTGCATTGCAGGTGGATTCTTTACCATCTGAGTAATCCCTCATGAAGTCACAGAATTTATTAGATTGATTGCAGAGGGGATTTCCTGGATTCCGAGTTAACCAATGAGGTTTGGACACTTACATGCCTCGCATCAAGCTGGATTCTTCATGTGCCTGTGAAGTCAGACTACTACACCTATTTCAGAGGAAGAGACCGTGGGTCAGAGAGGATAAGTGACTTGCCCAAGACCACCCAGGTCAAGAGTCAAGATCCCAGCGAGGCCTCCTGATTCACTGGTTTCCCCTTATGTCTCCTCTGTCCATGGCCGTACGCTCTCCTGGAGTTCAGCTCCAGTTACCAATTTCTTTCCCATCATTCACTCTCCCATGTTGCTGGCCTGAGTCTCGTTCCCCATCAGGGAGGACACAGTGACCCCTCCCCATCCAGAGTAATTGCAAGGGTCTCAAGAAAACCCCTAGGGGTTTTCCCTCTGTTTAAATAGTAAACCCTAAGTGCAAGCTCTGAATTTTAGTTCCAGTCTTTAAAGTAGCTACACCTAACCTACTGTGATAAATGATATCTGAGTGAGTCACAAGGGTGATTTTAATAGTTGGTGTCTACTTCCGGTTTATTCACTTTCCTTAGCAAATACATTGCAAAAATTAAGATAACTTGCATAAGTCAAAGAAAATGGAAAGACTTGAATTCTACCAGCCATTCCGACTCAGCATTTCCACAGCTGAGAATTAGCCAGACATGAACGTCACCCCCACCCCTAGTGACTAAAGTTACAGGTTCTGGGACACTCATGGTGGTTCTGCTTGTGTCCGTAAATAAATCGGAAGCAATGTCCACCTACAGGAGACCACTTTAAAAAATAATGAAACTCTGTGGCACCACTCATAAGAATATGGTATATGTGCTAACGCACAGAAAGATATCCAAGACAGTGAATAAAAAAGCTGGCTGCCACGTGCCTCTGGTTCCCATTTCATAGAAAGCATACTGGGCATAGTTTCTGTTTTTATGTAGAAAAATACTTAGTTAAATACGCACCAAACTATTTATGGAGATAGAGATGGTTGTGTGATTTCTACATTAAAATTTTTTTATTAAAGTGTAATTGCTTTACAGTGCTGTGTTATTTTCTGCTGTACAGCAAAGTAAATCAGCTGTTAGACGCTCAGTCGCGTCTGACTCTTGGTGACCCCATGGAGATGCTCAGTCGCGTCTGACTCTTGGTGACCCCATGGACTGTAGCCCACCAGGCTCCTCTGGTCATGGAATTTTCCAGGCAAGATCCCTTTTCCAGGGGATCTTCCTGACTCAGGAATCAAACCGGGGTCTCCTACATTGCAGGCAGCTTCCTTACCAACTGAGCCGCCAGGGAAGCCTGTTTTGGATTTCCTCCCCGTTTAGGTCACCGCAGATCACCGAGTGCAATCCCCTGTGCTGCACAGCAGGTTCTCACCGGTTTTCGGTTTTATATACAGTATCAATCGTGCATGAGTTTCCCTGGTGACTCAGTGGGGAGGAGCCTGCCTGCTAATGCAGGAGATGCAGGTTCCATCTCTGGGATGGGAAGATCCTCTGAAGAAGGAAATGGCCATCCCCTGCATTATTCTTGCCTGGGAAATCCCATGCACAGAGGAGCCTGGTGGGCTACATTCCATGGGGCTGCAAAGAGCCGGGCAAGACTGAGTGACTAAGAACAGTCAATCGTGTACCTATGTTAGTCCCAACCTCCCCATTCCTCCTATCCCCCGTTCCCCCCCTGGTCTCCATACCTTTGTTCATTATGCCTATGTCTCTATTTCTGCTTTTCAAACAGGTTCATCTGTACCATTTTAATTTTGAAATTCTGTGTCATGTGAGAGGCTGGCCTGCAATCTCTCTTGGTCCAGGCAGGCAGGCAGTCTCCATTCTAGAAGGTGTGGAGACAAGGTCAGGCGGGACTGGGGTGTGTGGGCTCCTAACATCACAGGCTGTGTGGGTGGATGGGCAGGACATGGGGCTGCGTGGGATTGGGGGGTCCTTCCCCTTGATCCATCCTGGTGGACCACAGGGTGAGGAAGCTCCCACATCTGGGAGGTGCCTTGGTGGTGTTGGTTTAGTTGCTAAGTCATGTCCAACTCTTGCAACTCCAGGCTACAGTTTTGGGGATTTTCCAGGCAAGAATACTGGAGTGGGTTGCCATTTCCTTCTCCAGGGGATCTTCCCAACTCAGGAATCGAACCAGGCTCTTCTGCATTGCAGGCAGATTCTTTACCAACTGAGCTTCGAGGGAGGTGACTTACAGTCTATCTGTAGGCTTGGTCCTTGCGTTCTTTTCATCCAGACCCCCCAGTAACCCGGCGACAGGAACTATCACCTGAGTCAACAAGTGAGAAAATTAGGGTCCAGAGTGGGCAAGTGACTTGTCCAAAGTCACACAGCTATTGGTAGAGCCCAGCCTTGGATGGTGGATTGTCACCTCTCTCTCTCTCTATCTCTCACTTTCTCTTGGTGGAAAGATGCCTGGCAGAGTCAAGAGGCTGCACTTAACTGAAACTGAATCCCAGTGAGGCCAGAGGTGGGGCCAGAGTCAGGAGCATCGCTTCGCATCAGAATTGCCAAGCGGCGCCTCAAAGAGTTGCCTTGTTTCTGCAATGTTTTTAAAAGCTTTGAATTAGTTGCCAATGTTTGAAAATCAAATTGCATGTTAAATTTAGACTTCCAGCTTCTCTTGAAAAAAAAAAAAAAATCAGCATCTTGGTCCCCTTGAGGCACCCCGTCAGCGGCTGCTTCCTCCGTTAGTCTGGGTGTGGTGTTTCCAGGGCAGCTCAGGACCCACTGCCCTGGCCTGTCTCCCACCCCGGTCTGCGTCACTCCTTGACTCAAGCATAAGCCATGGAGATAATAGTTAAGAGCATGGACTTGAGCCAGAGTGGCAATGAGACTTGGACAAGTTATCAAAACTGTTTGCTGCCCAAATTTCTGAACCTGTGAAATGGGAATAATGACAGCACCTATCTCATAGGGCTGTCTGGGGGAGCTTAAGTGAGAAAGGGCCTGGGGACCTTTATATAAAAAGGTCCTGGGGACTTCCCTGGTGACCTTGTGGCTAAGACTCCTTGCTCCTAATGCAGGGGCCCACGTTCAATCCCTGGTCGGGGAACTAGATCCCACACGCCACAACTAAGGCCCAGTGCAGCCAAGTAAATGAACAACAACAAAAAGCACGTAGTGTATTGAAACATGTAATTTAATCATTATTGTAATTTGCATCGTTTGGTAACTGCAGTTCACAGGGGCAAATGCTTTACCTTCTTGAACTATCAAACCCCTTCTCGATCTGATCTCATGTAAGAGTTTGCAAAGAGGGTTCGGAACTTCCCCGAGATGCTGGACAAAGCAAGACAAGCAGAGGAAGGGTCCCAATGTGAACCCGAGCTGCCTCCCTCCCTGGCTGGGACTTGGGGGGCCGTCACTCCTGCTGGGAACCCGAGCTGACCTGGGGGATCACCAAGCAGGCTGTCGCTCAGTGTCCCCAACACCGCGGCCTGTCAGGCTGAGCCCAGCCCCTTCTGCTCAGCGCCAGACACCTCCAGACCCCGGAGTCAGGAGGCCACCGAAACAAAGGCCTTTATCTCACGCAGGCTCTTGTGCGGCTCAGCGGGGCTGCCGGCCCTGCTCTGGACAGCATAAAAAGTCAGGCCCGGATGACAGGCAGAATTTAGAGCCCTTTCGGATGGCAGCTGGGATTCAAGCTGTCAGCTGGAGGCAAGTGATCGCAGTCGGGCTGGTGGGGACTCTGGTGCGTGCGAGAGGGCAGGGGTGACGCTGTGCAGAGCTGCCCCGCGCCTCCTTCTATTTATAATTCCCCTTGATAATAGGGCCCATTCATTCTCTCTGCAGGCCACTAATTGCTCTGGAGCGGAGGGATGACAGCCTAATTATTAACTTCACAAAAATTAAAGTTGGGCCGTGTCAACAGGGTCCATTTGCTGTCACCCAGATGCAATTCGTTGCCCTTCATTGTGGCAAAGGGCAGTTAGAAAAAAACCGAAAAGCTTGGCCTGATTCCAGTTCCAGCAGACTTTTATTTTCTGGCCTCAAATTATCGTGGGGAGGTTCTGCTTCGAGGAGACAGAATGCCTCTTTCCTCTTGGCCGTAAACTGCGGTGAGCCTGCCGCTGCTCCTCTGACAGGAGTTGACATTTTTTGTCCCTGGAAATATGGGATCTGAGGGTTAGAAGGGACCTTAGTGAGACTAAAAGCTGGCAGCTACTGGGTGCAGTCCAGTCCATGGGTGTGCTTTACTTGTTTTAAAACTTACACAAAAATTGAGGTAAGATTCTTGTTACATAAAATTAACCATTTTAACGTGTACAATTCAGTGGCAATTAGTGTGGTCACCATATTGTACAATTCTTACCACAATCGGATTCCAAAACAGTCTGATTGTTCCAGAAGGAAACTCATCCCTCCCGACTTCCCTCTCCTCCTGGCCACTACTAGCATCAGGCTTTTTTAAAAATTGAAGTATAGTTAATTTATAATGTCATGTTAGTTTCTGCTGCACAGCAAAGAGATTCAGATATATATGTATATAAATGCATTTATATTAGATATATTCTTTTTCATATTTTTTCCATCATGGTTTATCACAGGATATTGAATATAGTTTCCTGTGCTACAAAGTAGGACCTTGTTATTTATCTAGTCTGTATATAATAGTTTGCAACAATCAATGCTCTTTGCCTATTCTGGGTATTTCATATAAAAGGAATTGTATGATAGATGACCTTTTGTGACTGGCTGCTCTCATTTTGCATAATGATTTTGAGGTTCCTCCATGCTGCAGTAGATATGGGGGTTCATTCTTTTAAAGGCTTCTGTCACTAATTTTAGAAAGCTTTTAAATTCATTTACAACAGCTGTCTTGAGATGGAAACCACATTCCATCCAATTCACCCCCTGGAGCATACAGCTTCGTGGCTCTCTCAGTCATGGGCATAGTTCCAGAGGTGTGCGGCCATCACCTCGATTAAGTCAGTTTCCAACATTGCCAAGTCAGGAGATTTCACAGAAAACCTTGAAAAGCCAGACAACCCGGGCCCACGGGGCCCCCCTCACAACACAACAAGGCCTGGCCTTCTAAAGGACCCTAGCCTTCTAAAGGATGTGCGCTCACAAGTGGCCCCAGAGCCGGCCTTTCACTCATTTGCTGCCCGCCTGAGTCTGGAGGCATGTGAGTGTGGGTCCTAGCCCAGCACCCCGCCCGGACAGGCGGAGAGCCTGAGGCCCAGCCGGGTTACTCCAGGTCACGTGGGCCAGGCCGGAAGGAGAGAGCATGCCTTCTGGGCCCCAGCCCAGGCTCCTTCACTCCAAGGTAGCTCTTGGCGTAAGTGTCGAAGCTAATTATCAGAATCTCTCTCTCTCTCAAGAGAGGTGGGACCCTATGTTCGCGACAGCCTTTGTGCTGTGTTATTGATGCAGGCGTGTACTGGGGAAGTCTGCCATTTCTTTCTGTAGTAACTGTACCCAAAGTTTCCCTGGGTGAGCACATGGTTTGGGTGGGGTGCTTCTGACTGCCTTTCCAGGAGGAGTTCTTATGACTTCCCAGGCCTGACAGTCAGACTCTTGCCTTGGTGTTCAGATGGGGGCCGAGGAACTTCGGTCAGAAATCCCAGGGGATAGAAACACTCTCTCTGCTAAGGGCCCACGGCCTGGGATGATGAGATGTGGGCTGAAGCCGGCTGAGGGCGTCTTGCCACTTCCAGGGAGAGCCTGTCTGAGATTTGAGCCAGTACAAGGGAAAGAATTGAGAGAGAGGGAGAAAGCAGCTCTCTAAAAACACTTGTTCAGCAACCAGATACAGCTGTGCCTGAAACCCTCTTCTTCTCAATTTTTTGACTTAACAGATTCTGTCTTCTTGCTTTTCTTAAACTGGATTGAGGTGGGTTTCTGTCACTTGCGCTGAACTGCTCGATACTAACTATATATAACACTGTTCACTCAAAGAGCACTATAAGGCTCACTTCATGCCAGAATTTCCACATGCATGATCTCCTCCAGCCCTCAGACTAACACAGTAAGGTGGGTAGATAAATTATTTCTAGTTTATGGGGGAGACATGGGGGTTAAGGAGGTGGCTTGTCCAAGGACACCCAGCCTGTGAGTGGAGGACCTGGGCTTTGGGCCTCCAGTTCAAGGCACATTCCTATACCACGACTCCATAAATAAACATCTTCCATGTTGCCCTCTCCCCCTTCTATTCGTGATAAAGGTACTTCAGGATAATTGTGAAAATGTTGGAATATATAGAAAAGTATATTAAAAATCCCACCACTCACAGATAACCCCCATTAACATTTCACATACTTCCAGATTTTTGGTGCAGTTTTGTAACATGTGACTGTTTAGGTAAAAAGAAGAAAGGTCATCCAGTCCGTCAATGTTATATTTGCATTTATCACTGAAAATGAGGTCATAAGAATGAGGACTGTTCTTCACACGTCTCTTCCTGAGTGAGCGGAAAGACATCCCTGGGGCTCTGGGGCAGACCTAGGCATAAGCTCTCCACTGGTCACTTTAGAGCTGCCTCCGGTGCCTCTGCTGGGGTGGCCCTTTCCCCGCCTGGGCCCTGACAGAGCACTGGACTCCACCGAAGGGCCGGGAGTCCTCTGGTTCGTACTTAAGTGTGCTCAGCAGCCGTCAAACTCTCAGGAAACCACCTGGTGAGGAGGGGAAGCCTGCCGGGTCTGTTTCCTGCGGGCAGGGTGGCTGTAATGGAGGCAGTGCAAGCGTGAGCTCCTTGGGAGGTGGATCAGGCTGTGCTGGAAACACTGTGTGCCAGATAGAATATCTCCCGACCAAGAGAAGCTGGGCGCCAAAGAACAGATGCTTTTGAACTGTGGTGTTGGAGAAGACTCTTGAGAGTCCCTTGGACTGCAAGGAGATCCAACCAGTCCATCCTGAAGGAAATCAGTCCTGAATATTCATTGGAAGGACTGATGCTGAAGCTGAAACTCCATTACTTTGGCCACCTGATGCAAAGAACTGGCTCCTTGGAAAAGACCCTGATGCTGGGAAAGATTGAAGGCAGGAAGAGAAGGGGATGACAGAGGATGAGATGGTTGGATGGCATCACCGACTCAGTGGACATGGGTTTGGGTGAACTCCGGGAGTTGGTGATGGGCAGGGAGGCCTAGCGTGCTGCCGTCCATGGGGTCCATGGGGTCGCAAAGAGTCGGACACGGCTGAGCCTGAGCGACTGAACTGAACTGAACTAAGAGGGCGGCGAGGCGTCCTCCCTTTGCCCACTTGATAAAAAACGCGCTGTTTTCTCCATGACCGCAAGGTGGCGCTATGGAATCGGAAACGAACTCGCCGCTTATGGAAGAAGAAAGACGTCATAGACGGCGATCTTTAGAGAGAAGGAAGCTAACTGAAAAGGTACAGCTACCAAAGGTGTGTGCAGCACGCAGGGCGAGGACTGAGGAGACCCCAGGAAAAAGTAGAAAAACACTGGGGAAGAAAGATGTAGCACCAGACTTCCCTGGGGGTCCAGGTGTTAAGATGGCTCCAGGCTGCTAGTGCGGGGGTTGTGGGTTCCATCCCTGGTCAGGAAGTTAAGATCCCACTTGTCATGTTGTAGTTCAGTCCCTAAGTTGTGTCCGACTCTTTGCGACCCCATGTTGCAGCACGCCAGGCTTCCCTGTCCCTCTCCATCTCCTGGAGTTTGCTCAGGTTCATGTCCATTGAGTTGGTGACTCTATCTAACCATCTCATCCTCTGCTGCCCTCTTCTCCTTTTGCCCTCGATTTTTCCCAGCATCAGGGTCTTTTCTAATGAGTCAGCTCTTTACATCAGGTGGCCAAAGTATTGGAGCTTGCCATGCATGCCCTTCCCGCCACCCCCCCCCCCCCCCCCAAAAAAACCCCAGCATGAATGGGGCAATTAACATGTTGTTGTTGACACCTAATATAAGAGCTACTTGACGTAGAGGGAACTCCTGTGGGTTCTGGGGCCACACAGACTGGCTGTAGATCCAGGGTCAGGCACTTACTAGTGGCGTGTTCATAGCTAGCTGCTTAGTTTCTGAGCCTCAGTTTCCCCATCTGTAGAATGGGTGGTCCTTGGGCTGCTGCCAGGGCTCTAAAAGGCCAGGCTGCAGGGTAGATGAGGAAAGGAGGATGGCTCTCACAGCTGCTGGGGAGGTGCCGTGAGCCAAAGTCCTAGGCAGTGTTCCATCCTCTCACTGGGGGTTAGGGGCCTGTCATCTTTCACTATATCTGTCTTGCTGCTTTGTACAGAGAAAGTGCCCAGTGAAAAGAAAGTGAAGTCCCTCAGTCATGTCCGACTCTTTGCGACCTCATGGACTGTAGCCCACCAGGCTCCTCTGTCCATGGAATTTTCCAGGCAAGAGTACTGGAGTGGGTTGCCATTTCCTTCTCCAGGGGACCACCCCAACCTAGGGATCGAACTTGGGTCTCCCAAATTGCAGACATTTTACCATCTGAGCCACCTGGGAAGCCCAAAAAAGTGCAAAGGGGAAGTCGCTCGGTCGTGTCTGACTCTGCGACCCCACGGACTATACAGTGCATGGAATTCTCCAGGCCAGAATACTGGAGTGGGTAGCCTTTCCCTTACTCCAGGGGATCATCCCAACCCAGGGATCGAACCCAGGTCTCCTGCACTGCAGGGGATTCTTTACCAGCTGAGCTACCAGGGAAGCCGTATAGAATCAGAGGCTTCCTAGGTGGTGTGGTGGTAAAGAATCTGCCTCCAGTGCAGGAGACTCAAGCTTGATCTCTGGGTCAGGAAGATATCTCGGAGGATGAAATGGCATCCGACTCCAGTCTTCTTGCCTGGAGAATGCCATGAACAGAGGAGCCCGGCGGGCTACAGTTCATGAGGTCACAGAGAGTTGGACACAACTGAGCCCACACAACATATTGAACCAGTTGAGCAAATGTACACTCTAGAACATGCCACAGGTTTCAGCTTGTGGGAGGGATAGTCGGTACTACAGGCCATCAGATAGGGTGTCCAGGAATGCGCCTTGGAGCAGGGAAGGAATGAGTCAGGCCTTGAACACAGTTGGGGATTGGATAGGCAGATTGGAATCCCCGTCAGCTGGGCTCAGGGATTGCAAGAGCAAGGCCAGGAGGCAGGAAAGAGGACTGGTGTGGGGAAGAGGGGGAGGCTAGAGAGTGAGGAGGGAGGGGTGCCACTCAGGAAGCCCCAGGGGCCCAGATGAAGCACTGGGACTCGTGGGGGCCACTGGGCATGCAGGCCCAAGATGCCCATCCTTGGGGCAGCCACGAAAGCAAGCCTGCCCAGGTTGCAGCCCTTCCTGCTGTGCCCAGCTGCGGAGGCTCGGGGCCTGGAGGAGCGGTGCCCTGTACAGGCTTCTGCCAGGTCCGAAGGGTGCCAGCATGGGCAGTGAGGGCTGGGTGCTCAGGGACTGTTGAGGTTCAAGGCCCCCTGCTCGCTGAAGTCTCATCTGCAAGGAGAGGGGAGGGGGAGTTTACCAGTTTGGAGGGACTGATCTAGGCCAACACACTCTGTCCATTCCTCCATCAGATGGCCTCGTGGAACGAGAGAGATCTTGACTGTCTCCCTCCTCTCGGGGTGTGTGGCGAGGATCCAGGAACCTGGGCCGGGCACCTGGCCCTCAGAGCACTAAGTTTGTCTAAACCGCAGAGCTCGGGGACGGGGCTGAGTCGGGGACAGGGCTACGCTTGTTAGCAGAAGGCTCCCCAGACCTTGGCTGTGTAGGTGCCAGTCCAGGGGCTTGTTGGAAGGACCGCAGTGCTTCTGACGGAAGTGGTCACTGACTAGACTTGGAACAAGAACCTGGACTCTCTGTGAATGGTGGAGGGAAGCCACTCCATGGCCAAACCGCAGGGGTCCCCTGAGAAGGGGAACTGACATTTATTGCACACCCATTTGGGGCCAGGAACACACACACTATCTTATTTAATCTTTTTCAAGCCCTGTGAGTTAGATATTATTCTCTTGGGTATGGACCTGGGTTCAGTCCCTGGGTTGGGAAGATCCCCTGGAGAAGGAAATGACAATCCACTCCAGTATTCTTGCCTGGAGAATCCCATAGGCAGGACAGTCCATGGGGTTGCAAAGAGCTGGACATGACTGAGCAACTAACTCTCCATTTTCAAGCTGAAACAGGGCTCAGAGAGGGTAAGTGACTCACCTAAAGTCACACAGCTACTAAGTGGCAGAGGCAGAAGTCTGACCTAGACCTGCCTGTTCCAAAACCTTTTATCATCACAAGAATGATTTTGATAACAATGAATATATAGACGCATATATATGTATATACACTGCATACATATGTATTAAATGATTTTTACATCGTTTTTTGAATCATACCTATCAAACAATTCATTCTGTTGAAGTATACAGACCCACAACAATTTATATGTTTTTTCTACGTGCCCCCCATCCAGAGATGATTTTAGTAATAATGAGCACTTTAAAATACACAAAATGTCTTTGCTTGTCCTCTCTCATCTAGTTTCCATTCTGATATGCTATGAGCAAATAAGGCAATTTAAAAAATCACCCTTATTTTACAGACAAGGAAACAGAGGCCCGGAGAGGTTGTGGCTTGCGAAGAGACAGCTGACATGAACAGAGGGGACAGAATGAGTTGGAGTTCATGGACCCTAGGTTGGTTAGTGGTTATCCCACCCTCTACAGGCAAAGCAGGCTGGAGTTTCTTTTCCAGGTGGGGATGGGCAGGTGCCTGGGATACTCAAGAAAGGTATGTGTGTGAGGTCTGGCTGCTGGGTAAGGGCACCTCAAGCCTGGCCAGGGTGACTGGAGAGGGACTTGCTGACTGTTGTACCATCTAGGCTGCTTTCGGCTGCAAGTGCAGGAAACCTTACTCACAATGGCTTAAGTCATAGAAACGTTTAATTATTTCACCAATAAAGAATCTGGAGAGGGCAGTTCCAGCTTTGGCTCAGCAATCTCATGATGGCTGTGTGAGAGCAACACGTGTTCTTTCGGTCGACTCTGCCATCTTTAGCGTTGGCGTGTTGGCCTTAAGTTGTCTTCTAGGTCACAAGGTGGCTGCTGATGCTCCAGGTCTCACGTCTTCACACAGAGCAGGAAAGATGGCAAAGAGGGCATTTCTCCACAGTGTTCTTTTTTTAGTCAGCAACCTCAGAAAATCTTGGCAGACTTCTTACATCTCATTGACCAGAGCTGAGTCGCATGCTCATTCCTGGACTCTCACTGGCAAGGAGGAACAGGATGACCAAGGCTGGCACAGACGAAGCATAATTTATCCCCTAAGTTTGGGAGAGAGAGTCTGGCTTCACACAGCAAGATGTCTAAACAATGTCCATTTTTTCTTTTTTCCTCTGGCTGGGCCAAATGACACGTGGGAGTTTAGTTCCCCAACCAGAGGTCAAACCTGCATGCCATGCATTGGAAGCACGCAGTTTTAACCCCTGGATTACTAGGGAAGTCTCAATGTCCATTTTAATAACACTAACAAAAATGGGGCAGGCAGGTGGGAGGGTGATTTAGGGGAATTCTTTTTGGGTAGGAAACTGCCTGTGTCCTCCTGGATTGTGACAGGGCTGGGTCTAGCATGGCCTGGGGTGGGGTCCAGTTTGAGGCAGGAGAGGAGGCTACCATGGCAGGTGTGTGCCTGGAGGAGGTGGGCCCACCTGTGTCTGATGGCCTGGGAGCTCCCATCTCAGCCGCCAGCAGGATGCCACAGGTGGGAGCAGCTGGGTGCAGGCAGCCTTACCTTGCAGCGGATTCAACAAGGCTATTATTTGTTTGGTTTCCCTGGTGGTTCAAATGGTAAAGAATCTGCCTGCAATGCGGGAGACCTGGGTTTGATCCCTGGGTTGGGAAGATCCCCTGGAGAAGGCACGGTAACCCATTCCATTATCCTTGTCTGGAGAATTCCATGGACAGGAACAGCCTAGTGGGCTATAGTCCATGGGGTCACAAAGAATCGAACGCAACAGAGTGACTCGCACACAGCACACACTTGGCCCCTTTAATGGGGGAGAGAGTAGGTCTAGTACTCTTTTTCTTTTTCCCATGTGACTGTTGTGGTGATAGTGTTTTTAAAAAATATTTATGTATTTGGCTGTGCCAGTTATGGCATGCAAGATCTATTTCCCTGACCAGGGATCAAGCCTGGGCCCCTCCATTGGGAGCTCGGAGTCTTAGCCACTGGGTCACCAGGGAAGTTCCGGGTCTAATGCTTCCGGCTCTTTCTCCTTCTTTGGGCCCTGCCTTTGTGGCCACGCTGCCTCACCACCCGTCAGGGGCATGGCTGGGGTGAAGGCTGACAAGGCCAGAGAGGTGGAGGTGGAGGAGAGAGTGCGGCAGGGATGGCTGCACCCTAGGGCGTGGTGCGCGGCCGCCCTGGCTGTGGGCTGCGCAACCATGGGCCAGCGCTGGCGCCAAGGCGCTCAGGGGCCCCCTGGAGTTGTGCAGGCTCATTCTGTAAGACTGACAAAGACCATACGCACGGTCTGCAGGGTGTGGACACAGAGCACACAGGGGTTTGCCCTTGGCTTAGATTTGGGACAGCTGGGGACACCTGTGTAGCCCGCCAGGTGGGCAGGGAGAGTCTGCTTGGAAGAAGCCAACTGCCTTCTCCTCCCCCCCTCCCCCAAGCTGGCTGCACCCTCAGGCTCTCCTCTTCTCCCCATCTGTCCTTTCACCCTTCCCCCCTTGCCTCTGTTCTCTTGCTTTTCTCTTCCACTGCCTGAGCTACCTTCACACCTGAGGAAAGGCTCTGCTGCTGGAACCCAGCTCCAGGGTCCACTAGTGTGAAAATCTGAATCATCTGGGGAAGGCCTGCCTGGCCTTGCTCCGTTTGTCCATGCCCCAGCACCTTTCCCTCCCACCTCCTGCTATCTTTGGTATCAGCCGCTGCGCAGGAGGGGGCCAACTTCATTTTAACTTCAGCCGAATCAAAGTCTCAGAGAGGGAGTGGGTATCACTGAGGGTGAGGTGAGGCTCCTTCCTCCTTGAACCCTCTAGATTTCTCCCTCCATCTCAGGTCAGGGATGTGCCCTCAATTTCTCCATGACCCACAGATGGGCAGCTTGGTTCTTAGATAAATGTGGAGGAGGGAAGAGGAGGAGCAAGCAAGGAGGCGAGGAGACATGGAAGAGAATCCGTGCAAATCTCCCCCAGGGCTTGCTGAGGCTCTGCTGCTTGTGATTGCAAACCAGTATAGGAAGAAGGACACACTCATGGGTTTTCCTGGTGGCTCTGAAGGTAAAGAATTCGCCTGCAATGCGGGGAGACCCGGCTTCGATCCCTGGGTCGGGAAGATCCCCTGGAGAAGGAAATGGCAATCTACTCCAGTATGCTTGCCTAGAGAATTCCATGGACAGAGGAGCCTGGTGGGCTACAGTCCATAGCGTTGAAAAGAGTTGGACACGACTGAGCGATGAACACTTTGACTTTTTCAATGTCATTTTTCTACAGGAAGAATGACACAGGGCTGCCACGTGGCTCCTGGGCCCTTTCTGGCCTGCAAGCCCCCTTGGGAAATTGCGCCTGTGACCTCTGTCTGCTAGCCACACCCATGACCAAGTGTTCCCTGGGTACCCATGCACTTGATCAAACGCCAACGTTGCAGGGCAGTCCAGTTTTCAAGCTGGGATATTAGCTTTTTGCGTTTGCTTGTCTGGATTTCTTAGCATCTACTTTTGGACTGCTGATGGACAAAGGCAGATGTTTGGGCGATCTTGCAAAGAAGGCGCCTGGAGACAATAAAGCAGAACAGTAGTTAAAGGAGCAATAAAACTGAATTTTAGGTTCTGAGTCACCTCTCTTGAATCTGTGAATTTTGAAATGTTTTGCTGGAGACCTCTTTTTTTCCCCCCTAAACCTAACAACAACAATCAATCATAGCAGTTTACCATCACTGAATGATTTTTATGTGCCAGTCACAAAGCTCACGTCATTCAACATAGAGACAATTATCACCATTTTACAGACTGTAAAACTGAGGCCCAGGAAGGGGAAATGACTTGCCCCAAATTACAGACCGAATAAGGCTTAGAGCCAGTATTTGAATGCAGCCAAGGCAACTCCAACGGAGAAGGCAATGGCACCCCACTCCAGTCCTTTTGCCTGGAAAATCCCATGGGCGGAGGAGCCTGGTAGGCTGCAGTCCACGGGGTCACTAAGAGTCGGACACGACTGAGCGACTTCACTTTCACTTTTCTCTTTCATGCATTGGAGAAGGCAATGGCAACCCACTCCAGTGTTCTTGCCTGGAGAATCCCAGGGATGGGGGAGCCTGGTGGGCTGCCGTCTATGGGGTCGCACAGAGTCGGACACGACTGAAGTGACTTAGCAGCAGCAGCAGCAGCAAGGCAAACGCAGATGCATTGTTGCTTCCTAGCAAGCTTAGTGCCACTCAGATCAGGAATTCTGATTCGGAGAAGGCCGGTGATGTGCCAAGGTTGGCTGCCAGGGTTGGGCTTGAAGGGGAAGAGCTAGAGGTCTTTCAAAAGTTGCCCTCAGCCCCCACGCTGGGTGTTCTTGATCAGGGGGCCTGCTGCCTGGTGGATGGAGTGAGGAGGGCCCCTGAACCTTCCCCCAGGCTCACAGCTCTCCCACTGCCTTCCCTCCTTCATCCTGCCCCTGTCTGGGCCCAGCCCTGAGCAGAGGTGACTGCTAGTCCAGCTTCCTGGACTAGGAAATGGGACTTGTCCAGGGTCCCTCAGTCCAGAAATGACAGAAACCCAGCATCACCTGCTCACATTCACTCTCTTGCAAGTTCTCTGCTGGAGCCCACCTCCCCTGCTCAGGACACTTACTACCCTTGGGAAGGTCTGCAGGGAGGTTCTCCACAAAAGAATCTTTTTTTTTTTAAAAGAAATGTTTATGTATTTATCTATTTATTGAGGCCACGCCGAGTGGCATGTGGGATTTAGTTCCTCCACCAGGGACTGAACCTGTACCCCCTGCAGTGGCAGTGGGCCATTGCACCTCCAGGGAAATACTGGAAAGAATTTCTTAAAAAGGCAAAGGCCAAGGGAAGGCAGGATGGCTGGGCTTGGGAAGAGCCTCCCCAAATCGGTGGCCTGCTCTTTCTTCCTTGTGGCAGCTCGTAACCCACATCTGGGCCAGGATTGCTGGTGTCATCCCGTGGCCCCCTTCCAGGAACAGTGGGTGGAGTTACTCTGATGTTTTTCTGAATTCAAAGAATCTCTCCAGTCCCTTAGAACTCAGGGATGGAGGGAGGTGGGAGGGGGGTTCATGTTTGGGAACGCATGTAAGAATTAAAGATTTTAAAATTAAAAAAAAAAAAAAAACTAAAAAAAAAAAAAAAAGAACTCAGGGATGGCCTTGTCTTGGCCCTGGAGCGGCCAGGCTGTGTTTTCCCGGCCTTTGGCGAGTGGTAGGATTCCTTGGGTCACTTCTCTGCTGCTCATCTTTGCTTCCCTTTCCTGTTTCCACTCACTCGACCCAGCAGTCCCAACCCCACTCCTGCCATGATGTATCAGAGGTGCACTCTTGGAGGCTCTGCATTTTGCTCTCCCTGCAGGGGCCCTGTAGTTTTGATAGTTTGCGATGTCTCAGGTAGAACTCCCTGCTCTAGCCCTGGCATTCTGGCTGGCACCTGGCATGGCCAATCCACATCTCCCAGCCCACAGCTGCAAGATGAAGCATGCCAAAGGGAACAGAGAGGTAGTTGTAATAAGGCCTGGCAGCCCAGGCCCCTCCTCTCTCTGGAGGCCCCTCCTCTCTTGGGAGGCCCCCTCCTCTCCCAGCTCTTCCCAGGATTCTGCTGCTGCTGCTAAGTCGCTTCAGTCATGTCCGACTCTGTGCAACCTAATAGACGGCAGCCCACCAGTCCCTGGGATTCTCCAGGCAAGAACACTGGAGTGGGTTGCCATTGCCTTCTCCAATGCATGAAAGAGAAAAGTCAAAGTGAAGTCGCTCAGTCGTGTCTGACTCTTAGTGACCCCATGGACTGCAGCCTACCAGGCTCCTCCGCCCATGGGATTTTCCAGGCAAGAGTACTGAAGAGTGCCGAAGAGTGAGCGTCCAGCAGTCTTAAGGTAGAAACAGGCAAGGGGCAACTCAAGTGAGAGGCAAATAGAAAAGGGAATGCGTGCTGTGCTAAGTGACTTCGGTCACGTCCGACTCTTCACGACCCCAGGCTCCTCTGTCCATAGGGTTCTCCAGGCACGAATACTGGAGTGGGTTGCCATGCCCGCCTGCAGGGGATCTTACCAGCCCAGGGATCAAACCCGCATCTCTTAGGTCTCCTGCATTGGCAGGCGGGTTCTTACCACTAGCACCACCTGGGAAATCCAGAAAAATAGAAGAGCAGCCACTATCTGTTGAACACTCTGTGCTAGGTAATTCACCTAAGTTCTCTTAGTTGGCCTCTGCAGGAGATGCTGTCACTCTTCTGCAGAAGAGGAGACAGAGGTTCACAGTGGGTCACTGGCTTGCCCAAGACCCCATGGCCCAGTAATAGCAAAACTGGTAACATCTCTATCCCAATGAGTCCTTTTTTTTTTTTTTTCAATCTCCAGACCAGGCTTTTCTCATGAAGTTCCAGACCCTCATATGAAACTCTGTCCATGGCTGCAGTCTGACCAATCAACGGATCCTTCTCCCTGCACAATGACTGTGCCACAAAAGGGGTAAATGAAGGCCCTTGGGAAGGAGAAGCTCTTTTTCCTCTGCAATTGCCAGCAGGAAGAAGGCTGTAAGCCTTCAGCCTCCTGGGGATGCCACATAGCATCTCAGGATGAAGCTGGTGTGGAGGGAAGCAGGGCTGAGCGGAGGGGCTGAGTCTTCATGGCACTGTCTGAGCCTGGATCCAACTATGCCTGAAGCTGGAACCCCTGGTTTTTGTTTTAGGCCAGTGAGGCAGTAAATTTCCGATGTTGGCTTAAGCCAGTTTAAACTGGGTGGCTGCCACTGGCAACGAAAATCCTCTAATACAATTGCCAGGACTTGGCCTAATTTCCATTTAAGTGATTTTGTTAGATGTGTCCTTTCGAAGCACCATTACAAGTGCCTTAGAGTCAGTCTTGCCCCCCAAATGGGCTCTGCCCTTTATACTTAGCTGTGTGCTCCCTAGCCTAGTACACAGAGGTGTTTCATTCAGGTTAAATTTTTTTCCTACTGGTTTTAAAAATTATAATAATTTTGAGTCCTAGACTAACAGCCAGGAGCCCCCTTCTCTCTCGCCTGTTCTGATCTAGTCATGTATTTAGTTCCTCTTCAACCCCCTCCCAAACTTTGCAGCCCCTCCATCTCTCCGCTTCTGTTGCCTTTGGTGGTGAGTGGTAGGTTGTGAGTTCTCAGAAATCTCTTTTACGTTGGCGCTATAATGGAATAATGTAGGAGCACAGGTTCTAGGGACTGGGACACTTTTGTCTGCCCAGCTTCTAGCCCTCTGCCAGTCTTCCATCGCCTGGGAGAGATGCTTGGGGGCCTTAAGCCATCAGCTGGTGGTTCAGCCTTCCAGATTTCTGCTTCATCCAGTGAAAAGTGTAGACCGAGAACTGAAGATGCAAGCTCAGCTGGATTGCAGTTCTCTGCACCTAGGGTGGGTCTGGCAGTCTAGAAAGTTCTCTATAAAAAAGGGTTGGCTTGGTTTTGGGCGACTGTTGGAACCTGGGTGAAGTTCCTACTTTATCAGACACCGCTCGTTTCCCAGAAACGATCCCCTCTCCCTCCATTTTAGCAACAGGAAAACTGAGGCAAAACCCCCAAGCCTGACCTCCTCGAAACCATAATTGAGCATCTGACCTTTGGACCTGGAATCCCACGCTGAGCAGTTCTGCACCACGTAATTCCTCCTGCTGCTTTATTTGGTTCCTTCCCTTCCGAGCCAGGGGGAAACACAGCTGCTGAAGCTTTGGGGGAGGATGTCATGCTTATTAGGACCACGGCTCCCCAGGCAAACGGTTCAGCGGGTGAACTCCTGACCCTTGGGCTGCTGCAGGAAGTGTGACGTAGCGACTCCGGCTGGATTCTCGAGTCAGCGGAGAGAGGCAACAAGCCGGACTGAATTCTTCCGTCCAGGAGGTTAAAAGTCTGTAAGGGAATGATAGAGCTGAAAGTGCTGATGCGCTGCGCTCAGCTCCCCGACGAGCCGGCCCCGCTGGAGTGCCCTGTGAGCATCCGCGCGCCTGCTGCTGGGAGGGTCCCGGCAGGATTTGGTGGGGCCCTCAGAGGCTGCAGGTGCGGGCGCTGGGCCTCCAGGCCGCCGCTGGATGCCTGCAGTCTCCCTGCACTGCCGGGAGCTTTCACAGCCGGGTGTCTTGGCCAGAGCAGGTGGTGAGCTGCAAAGATGGGGTGAGGGGATACACCTGTCCCTTCTCTGGGGGCTGCAAGTTCTCTTCCGAAACCCAGCTTTTGGCTGGGGACTCTCCTTTGGGAAGACAGGGCGTACCTTGGAGGGAGGGGGATCATCCGACAGAACGGTGGGCCCCAGATGCAAGAATCGTGGTTGTGAAGTATGCCCAGGTTCCTTTCACCTTTCTGCCAAGTGTGTATTAAGCTCTTTAGATTTTTTGCTGCCCAGAGAATATTCCCCTTTCTTTTTGGTAACAGGATCTTGATTTTCCTGTGAGGAAATCTCAGCCCACATGATTAAGGTGGGGCTGGCCTCAGTTTCCTGGTTCCCGCGTTGGGTGTGCAGCTCAGTCGGGTCAGTCACAGCACCATACCCTGCTTCAGCCCGGCCAATCAGATCAGCATATTCTGCTGACTATAGGGGTGAGTCTGTGTCCCAGGCTAGACATACAGGGCATGTATTAGTCAGGATAGACCAAGTTAAGCTGCAAAAACAAACCCTCAGAATCTCTTTACAACAAAAGTTTTTTGTTTGTTTGTTTTGAGTACCTCTAAACTATGGAAAAGAGAAGCTTTCTCTTCCTCCTAAAGTTGCTAAGCTGTAGGATCCATGTCTAGGGAGCCACCCTAGAGGGGGCCAGCCTTGGAATGACACCATCACAGAGGAAACCAGAACAGAGAACGGTGGTTTCCTGGTAATATTATCTGAGCACCTGGATCCAGCCATGCCTACATTTCATTCATGAGTCAATGCAGTTCCCCTGTGTTTTTCCTCCTTGACTCCTTCCCTCCCCCTTCCTACTTTTTCTTGTCTTTTTGGGCTTAAGCTACTTTGAATTAGATTGCTGTTGCTTGCAATTCTAATATATTCTCTATTTCTCTTAGTAGCTGGTTCAAAACTTACCTTTTCTAAGAAGCCCTCCCAGATTAATGGCCCCTCTCTCTGATTTACTTATTTTTTCAATGCTCCCTCAGGATTTATGACTTTTGTGTTCATAGCATCATTTTGTCCTTATATTGTCATTTTCTCATGAAGTTCTTTTTTAATCTCCTTAAATATATTATTTTCAAGTGTAGTCAAAGACAAAGATATTTACTAAGCTCTTCTGAGTACCTGCATGGTGCTGGGATCGAGTGAGAGTCAGTCATTTTTAAATAACAATGTGAAAAAAAAAATAACAGTGTGTGCTCAGTTGCTCAGTCATGCCCAACTCTTTGCAACCCCGTGGACTGTATCCCACTAGGCTCCTCTGTCCATGGGATTTTTCAGGCAAGAATGCTGGAGTAGGTTGCCATTTCCTCCTCCAGGGGATCTTCCCTAACCAGGACAGGTGGATTCTTTACTGCTGAGCCAATAGTGATAGAAGATTAGAATTGAGTCAGAGATGAAATGCATGCATTGGGAAGGTCCATTCAAACTGGAGGTGGCCAAGAAGAGGTCATGAATAAGCAAGATATTGTTCTGAGTGTTGTCACAGTCCTGGGGCTTGGCCAGGCCACCTGCTTGGCTGTGATGATTTGGAGGAGAAGGTCCTTATGAGCAGGTGGACAGGAAGGAGGTGGCCAGGCACGTGCTGCTTCCCGAAGCACTCTGGGGCTTCCCTGTCCTCTCATCCCCAAACATTCGGAGTTGCCTCAATTGCAGACTCTGGCATCAGCTCCGTGACTGATTAGGGAGAGTGAAAACTTCCTCTGAGTTCTCTCTGGCTGAATCAGCATTATGTCCTCATTCTGACCTACAGTCCAGCAAGCCTATCTCTTGTCATATTTCCTGATGACCAAGCCTCAAGGCTCTACTTGGATCCTTCACTTGACAGTAGACTTCTTGTGGCCTGAGTCTTTGCAGGACTGAGCCCTGTCCCTGAGCCCTGGGCTGGGTCCCTTCTGCTGGCCTCTGCGCACTCTGCCCCACCCTTCCTGACTACCTGCCACTTTCCTGTTGGGCCATCTGGCCTCTGGGCTTTGACTGGTCCCATGAGCCTGTTGTGTCCAGACAGACCTGGTTGGTTGGGTGCTGGGGGCAATAAGCTCCCGCCCTCTGATAAATCTCCTTTGTCTCCCTGAGAGCCATTTTATTCTCCCCTGAGAGCCGAGGTGCAGGAAGAGGAAATGGTTACCCCAAGGTCGCTTGGAGGGTCTGCAGTTTTTATCCAGAAACACTGGTTACATTTTGGGATTCTTGGAAGGGATGCAGTAGAGAACTCATATTAGATCAGTGCAGACGGACCTTCCCTTCTGGTTTTGGAGAAATTGGAAGGGAAAGGCTTGGAATTCTATATGCTCAGGCTCGTGGCCTGGGCTTGACAAAAGCCCTTTCACGATGGAAATAACTCACGGCTCCCAGCTCTGCCACCCATCTCCAGGACCAGCAGCGCTTTTTCTTTGTCTGCAAACTGCTGCGCTGGTGTTTGCGGAAGAGGCTCTTGCCTGCTGACTGTGTACTCTTTCAGCTCTGCAGAAGGCAACTTCCTAGGAAACAGGGCCTCTCATCCCACCGGGCCTCCCTGTTGTTTATCTTGTCTTCAGATGAGTCATGGCATCTTGTGACTTATTGACAGGCCTGATGTGACTCTGCAGAGAATCCAAAAGCTTCGGGTGGCCGCCCAGACCCCTTGGAGGAGTGCCTGTGTCATGGAGGAGAGAAACCAGGACTCCGTCTTGGGGATTCCTGAGGTCAAGTCCTAGCCTCTCCAGATATGACCTGCAGGAATTACTCAACCTCTGGGAGTCTGTTTATCTGTAAAGGAGGAATAACAGTTTCTACCTTCCTGGGGTCTTGTGCGATTTTTATCTTTTTAAAAGCTGTTCTGAATGTGGAAGGTTAGGAAAGGTTTCAGAGCTTGGGGCTATCTGAAAGGTTGTCGTTGTGGAGTTACTTGGCCCTCAGGTGGATTCTTGCCCCGGCGTGCACCACCCAATACCTTAATTCCACATATCACCTCCTTAGTTTTCCCTCTGGGCCCCCTCTGGCTCCCTTGCTGTGGTGGGAAGACTGAGGTGGTGGTTATGCATCATTGGTGTTTTCTGCTGCCTGCCGGGCACCGATGCCGCCTGCAGCACAGTAATGCAGCAGAACTGTTCTTCACTGTGTCTGTTGACTGCTCATGGCACTTCTTTTTGTTCAAATTTTTATCTTTACATCAAAGTGATACCTATATATAGTTAAAAAATTTAAACATGGGTCCTAATGACAGAGACTACCCTCTTCTATGGTTGGCACATGGCTGTTCAGATTAGAGAAGATTTTTTCCAGCTTCCCTTGCAGCTAGGAGTGACCGTGGGACTCAGTTCTGACCTGTGAGATTTAGACAGAAGTGTTGTAGGGTTGCTTTGGGGAAATAGGCACCTTTTACCATCTTTGTCTCTTCTTCCATTGCACTGGTTGAAATGTGGCTTTGATGGCTGGAGCTGGAGCAGCCATACTGAAGCATAAGGCGGTCTTGGAACTGGAGCCAGTGTTTGGTATAGCAGTGAGAAAAAGAAGCCTGAATCTTTGAGACCTTTGCGGAGCAGTGCTAGGTTGTCTATCTCTAGACTTTTACATTTCCGTTTTAATTAAGGGATTTTGTTTTGGGTTCCTGTTTCTTTTTGCCAAACTTAATTCTAGCAGATTCAAGTGATCTGGCCCACACCTCCCCACCACTGAATGCTGCTCCCCAGAGACAACCACTTGCTTCTCTTCAGCTATTTCTTCTTGTATTTACATTTAGAAGCCTCACTGCTGAACACACCTCACTGCTATGTCTTGTTTATTTGTATATTTGATTTTACACACGATCTGTTGACTTCTTTCTATAAAATATTAGGATTTGTCTCTCTTTGCTCACCCCCAACCCTCTGCAATACATAAATGCTGCTCTTCTGCTCATCCTGCCAATAGAGATTTCTGGTTGAATCCATATATAGTATATTTATCTATTAGAACTGTGTTCACAGTTCACAGCCAAACTAGGTCCATATTATAGGGAGTGTCCTATGGTAACATTTTCTCTTTTTAATATGTTTTTATTTTTCCTGAAATTAATAATTTTAAAATTTATTTCATTTTCTTTTTTCCCCCCAGTACTTTTTTGGGGGAATAAATTAACACATAATAAAGTGTATTTTAAGTTCCCCGATTAATGACTTTTAAATACAATATGCCTGTGACACCAGGACCAGGTCATCCTAGAAGTTTCCCTTTTGTCCTTGTCAGTCAATACCTGTCAGTCTTGATCCCCTAGAAACAATACTATTTTGAATTCTCACCCCACAGATTGTATTTCCCGGGTGTGAACTTTTGTAAGTATACTTTTCTGTCTTCTCTGTGTTCTCTCCTGTCTCCTTCCCCTCTTCGTGTTTTGAAGATTCGCCCACGCGGTTGTATGTGTCACTCTTTCCTTCCGACTGCCAGCTCGTATTCCTTGGATGGAAGAATCGTGCTTGGTTTATCCGTCTCCAGTGGGATGGACGTTAGGGCTGGTTCCAGTTTTTGGCTGTTATGCATAAAGTTACTCAACATTCTTGTGCTAGTAGTGGCTCTGTTTGTGTTCGTTTCTCTGGATGTATTGCTAGGAGTGGGGTTTCTGGGACATAGGATGGGCATATGCTTAACTTTCTAAGAAACTGCCGAAGAGTTTCCTACAGTGTTTGGACCACTGGCACCCCACTGGCAGCGCATGAGAGAGCCAGTTTCTTCGTTGCCTCTCCCGTGCTTGGGACTCTGTTATTCTTTGTCTGATCTGTTCTGCTGGGTAGACAGTGACGATCATAAGCGTTTTAATCTGTATCTTCCTATTGACTGATGTGTCCAGGACTTTTTCATGTGCTTATGGGCTATTTGGAGATCTTCTTTGTGAAATGCCCATCCAATCTTTCTCTTATTTTGGTTTGCTTAGTCTCCTGTAAGTAATTTAACCATCACTAACTTAGCCCTCAGGACCTCTGGCCAGACCATGAAGTGATCCTCTGCAGTCCCCATGGGCCTCTGCTCCCAGGGGGGCTGGCTGCTCAACTGTCAGCCTGGACTTTTTTTTTTGGCATGCCATATGGCATGTGGGATCTTAATTCCCAGACCAGGGCATTGAACCCCCTACTCCCTGGAGTGGCAGCACGGTGACTGGGCTGCCAGGGAAGTCCTTAGACTCTTCTCACCATCATCCTGGGAAGCCCCTTCCCTCTCTCCTGGGCTAGGTCTCTGCTTCCTGGATCTGATTATGTCTTTGTTCTAATTTTACTCCCTTATTTTGGCAGCATGCAGCTTCAGGAGCTTCCTGTGAAAGGATATTTCAGAAGGAAAATTTTTGAGACCTGGCATGTTTGAAAAATATCTGGATTGTACTCCACTTAATTGATAATCTGACTAGGGATAGAGTTACTTTCCCGCAGGATGCTGAAGCATGGCTCCTTTGTCTTCTGGCTTCCAAAGTTGCTGGTGAGGAGTCTGAGGCTTTACGGATTCTTTTTTAAAAAATCTTTTAATTCTGTACTGGGGTATAGGCGATTAACAGTGTGATAATTTCAGCTGAACAGCAAAGGGGCTCAGCCACGCATATACATGTATCCATTCTCCCCCAAACTCCGCTTGCACCCAGGCTGGCACATAACATTGAGCAGGGTTCCCTGTGCCGTACAGCAGGTCAGTGTTGGTTATCCATTTTAAATATAGCAGTGTGTACATGTTGATCTTGATTCCTTGTAAGTCTTTTCCACTCTTTGGAAGCATTTGGGCTTTCCCCCTTTACCCTTAGGAATTTTGAACTTTCACAAGGATACATATTATTGGGGAGTTTTTCATTCACTGTCTTGGGTCCTCATTAGGCCTCTTCAGTCTGAAAGCTTTTGTGCTTCAATTCTGTACTATTTCTTAGATAATTTTCTCCCTACCATTTTCTCATTCCCTTATTCTGGAAGTCCTTCTGATGGGATAAATCTCCTAGATTGATCTTCTTTCTCTTCCGTAATTAGTCTCTTTCTGAAGGACTTTCTTGAATTTACCTCCCAGTTGTTTTATTAATTCTTTTTCATTTTTCTCTTATATTTTCATTACCCAGAGCTCTTTTTAGATGTTCTAAATGTTCCTCTTTTCATCCCCCTAGGAAATGGAATGGCCATGAATGGCTGAGATGCGTCCATGAGTGTAGGCAGGAGGCCTGCAGAAGCCAGTCTGGTCAAGTACGTGAGGAAGCAGGTAGGGAGTAAGACAGTAGGGAGTGATAAGAACTGCGGTGAGCTGGAATGTGGGCTCAGGATTGATGGATATTATTTTTTTAATTTATTTGGATGCGTCGGGCCTTTTTGGTTGTGGTGAGCAGGGTCTGCGTTGCAGTGCTTGGGCTTGGTTGCCCTTGGCATGTGGGATTTTAGTTCCCTGCTCAGGGGTCAAACCCATGTCCCCTACACTGGAAGGTGGAATTTTAACTAGTGGACCACCAGGGAAGTCTCAGGACGGATGGATGTTATTATTTTTGAAGGGAAGCTGGAAATTTGGATTTTGGTGGCTCCTCTGTGCTGGCAACTAATTTAACTTAAAAAAAAAAAAATCAGTGTGTGAGTCAAACAGAACCTCAGGCTATATGTGACCTGTGAGCCATCATTTTGCGAACTTCTAGTGGGGGCCTTCTAGTTTACGAATCAGTGTTACCTTAATTCTTGTACTTGTTTTGGTTATCAAAGGGCTTACCAAAGGGCTGGTAGAACCTCTTTCAAGAATTGAATGCTCTGTTAAAGGA